>NC_059384.1:17484091-17811591 GCF_019703515.2 Myxocyprinus asiaticus
TGAATATTGTGGGGGTTGCAGCGTGAATCATTTATCCATGTTTCCATTGATCATGGTATAAATAATGGGGGGTTGTACTTGCTTGTTTTGATTATTGGGGGGGACAAAAATCCCCCCCCCCCCATCTCCCTGGGAATCTATGTCCTTGGTAACACCATTACTTTTTAAAATTAGGCTAACGTTCCCTAACTCTTAAATAGAACTCAGACTCTCCCTTGCTATGAATTGTAATTAGGCCTACGGTAAATGTTAATATTGGCTATATCAAGACAATCGAATGTACAACTAATACTACTTATCAGGGAAACTAAAACAAATGCGACTAATAAAAAGTTACATTTCCGTCATGGTCTACTCAGTCCGCCAGAGTGACGAAAAGATTATTTGTAGTGCAGTCTCTACGCGTGACTTGTAATGCAGGCATTTACATACATTAAACGGTAACAGATCCAGGCCATTCAAGAAACAAGCCCACTGTTAAAAAACATTAAATGACATCATTAAAACTCTAACAAATATATTAACTAATAATTAAAAAGCTAATAAAACTGAGTCGAACACAGTGACGACCAGTAGTGTTTAACTGCAGATTTTGCTACAAAAAAAAAAAAAAAATTCTATGAATGCGCTCAAATGAATAGGTGATTCATCTGAAAAAGCTACCCTGTTTTAAACACAGCTGAGCTACTGTCATGCTACTGAAATTGTTGTTAAGCAAGTATGTTCACTACTGCAGTGGAGTCATTCAGGTTCCTGGGCACTACCATCTCACAGGACCTGAAGTGGGAGACCCACATTGACTCCTTTGTGAAAAAGGCCCAGCAGAGGTTGTACTTCCTTCACCAGTTGAGGAAGTTCAACCTGCCACAGGCGCTGCTGATACAGTTCTACTCAGCAGTCACTGAGTCTGTCCTCTGCACTTCAGTAACTGTCTGGTTTGGTGCAGCTACAAAACTGGATATCAGAAGACTACAAAAAGGACAGTTCGGACTGCTGAAAGGATTATTGGTTGCCCCATGCCCTCCCTTCAAGTACTGTACACTTCCAGAGTAAGGAAAAGGGCTGGAAAAATGACTCTGGACCCCACTCACTTCACACTACCTTTTTGAACTGTTGCCTTCTGGACGACGCTACAGAGCTCTGCGCACCAGAATTGTCAGGCACAGGAACAGTTCTTTCCCCTCAGGCTATCCATCTCATGAACAGTTAAAACTGTCCCATTGAGAAATAATTGTGCAATTCACAGCTTAGTCTTTTATATTATCCAACACATCCTACCTCTTCAGCCATTACATTCCCTTGCACTGTATATAACAGATTTGTATTTGCATTGCACACATATATATTAGTCTTGTTGTGTATTCTATATATTTATCTATATATTTCTATTCAATGTTCTTTTTTATTCTATTTTTTTTTCTTTTATTATTATCATCATCATCTTTGTCTTGTTGCTGTATTGTAGTGTTGTGCACTGGAAGCTCCTGTCACAAAGACAAACTCCTTGTATGTGCAATCGTACCTGGCAATAAAGCTGATTCTGATTTTAGTAACCCTGGTTGCTAGAGCCAGCTTCTCACATTAAATCCTTCACTTTCAAGGGAATGTTCAGGGTTAAATAGAAGTTAAGCTCAATTGACAGAATTTGTGGCATAATGTTGATTACCACAAAAAATACTGACTTCTTACATTTATACAAAAAAAATAACAAAAATAAAATTATGGTTACAGTAAGGCACCTTGTCTGTGTAGTTATATCCAATATGATACAATGCCAGTATACACTGCAAGCAATTTTATTGTACTAAAATAATGTAGGAGATTTTAAATTAAAATTATGAACACAATGTTCACATTTTGTGGATATGCTGTACTTTTATAACAGTGTGTATTTTTATGTATTGCCCCCTTTTTTTAAATAGAGATGAGTTAATGTTCTGTGGTAATCAAAATTATGCTACAACTGCTTTCGATTGAGCTTAACTTGTATTGAATCTGGAAGTACTTCAAACTTTTATGCTCTTTGATTCAGCGTAAACTAACATTTAATCCCATGACATTAAGCCATTTACACATGTTTTTTTCAATCTTTGGTTATGCAGTTATACATTTCCTACCGGTGCATAATTTGGGATTACTCACAGAAGCAGAAATCTTTCATTAACAGCAGGATACATTTTAAGGGGTGATTAAAAGTGTTAATGCCCATGACAGCTATTCTAGCACTGCTTTCATATAGATATTAAGAATTAACGTAAATGTTTAGATAAATCCTGACCTTGTTGGAAATGACCAAATGCTCTGATGACGTTAACTCGCACTGCAGTTTAATAAACAGACTATATCCAAACAAACGTTGATCCGTTCCTTTTTTAAAATACCAACTTACATATATCCACTTTTAAAGCAGGGAAAATGATAGCAGGAGAAACAATGGAAATTACTGTAAATATGGACTTGGATCTGAGTTTACACACACACACACACACACACATTCTCCCCTATTGATCCATAACAGTTTATTTTTGGAGATCACCAAGGGATAAACTCTGACCAGCTGCTTATGGCAACAACTTTATGGCCACTAAAATTTTGCAGCAGTTTATTTAAAAGTAAGCGTGTACACAGGATAAGCAGACAGGTAAATCACCTTCATGGCCATTAGCTTGAAACAATGCAAATTAACCCTAATCAATGGGACTTTGTCGTCTCTGGTGTGGTTGTTAAATGTACACTGTAAAATGTAATAATTTGACTTAAAAAAAGTGAGGAAACCAATTGCTTAAAAATAAGTAAATATACTTATTTGTCTCAAGTAAACTGGACTATTCCACAATTGGTTTAAATGCTTTAAGGTTAACTAATTAGATTTTACAGTGTACAAGAAAAGTTTTATTAATGACTGCTGTTAACCATTTATATACTGTAACTCGGGGTAACATTCAAATGAATCAGAAAATTTCACACCAGTTAAATGAACAATTTTGCAAATAGGAAATTCCCAAATAGCCAATGGAGGCTTAAAAGGACTGAATCAGACAAGGACAATGTTCTTTTTGGCATGGAAATATGTATAGGATCTTAAAATGAAACAATGCATTCCTATTAAATCCAAATTATTATACTAAGATGATCTGGTTAATCCAAGAATGCCAATGTAATTGTTCAGACACCATAAATTGTTTTCTAAATTTAAATTTTTCATTTAGATGCATTGTATGGTAGTTTAACTACATTTTAAACATCTAGCATGGCATTCGAGTAACCCCGCTGCTGAAGAAACCCGCACTTAATCCCACACAAATAGAACACTACAGACCAGTCTCTCTCATACCATTCATGGCAAAAACACTTGAAAGGGCAGTTTTCAATCAAATCTCTGCCTCTCTCTCACAGAACAAGCTGCTGGATGACAATCAGTCAGGCTTTAAAAGTGGACACTCCACCGAGACCGCCCTGCTGTCTGTCACAGAGTCGCTGAGACGGGCGAAAGCTGAATCCAGATCATCAGTCCTGATACTGCTGGACCTTTCTGCAGCCTTTGACACAGTCAACCATCAGATATTACTCTCTACCCTTTCCTCGCTGGGCATCACAGGAACTGTGCTTGACTGGTTTAATTCCTATCTCTCAGGTAGGTCCTTCAAGGTAGCCTGGAGAGGTGAGGTATCCAAGCCACATCAGCTACTTACTGGGGTACCTCAGGGATCAGTGCTTGGGCCACTTCTTCTCTATATACACACACAACATCACTGGGACCCATCATTCAAGCACATGGTTTCTCTTACCACTGTTACACTGATGACACGCAACTCTACTTGTCTTTCCAGCCCAATGACACCACAGTGACTGCTCGAATCTCTGCCTGCCTGGCGGACATCTCGGCCTGGATGAAGGAGCACCACCTGCAACTCAACCCAGCCAAGACTGAACTCCTTGTCTTTCCAGCCAACCCTGCTGTTGAACACAATATCACCGCGCAGCTGGGTGCAACTACAGTAACGCCTTCCAAATCGGTCAGAAATCTAGGGGTAACCATCGACAACAGACTAAATTTCACAGACCACATCTCAAAGACCGCAAGATCATGTAGATTTACACTCTACAATATCAGGAAGACCCTTCCAATCTGAACATGCCACACAACTGCTTGTCCAGTCACTTGTCATAACTAGACTGGACTACTGAAACGCTCTCATTGCAGGCCTCCCTGCATGTGCAACTAGACCCCTCCAAATGATCCAGAATGCAGCAGCATGTCTGGCCTTTAATGAACCAAAGAGAGCACGTTACACCACTCCTTGTCTCTCTCCACGGGCTACCGGTTAATGCATGTATCAAATACAAGGCTCTGATGCTGGCATACAGAACAGTTACTGGGTCTGCACCAGCATACCTAAAATCATTTATGCAGGGATACGTGCCCACTAGAAATCCGCGGTCGGCTAAGGAACGTCGCCTTGTTGTACCAACACAAAGAGGCACCAAAACACTTCCCCGGACTTTCGGCTTCATCATACCACGTTGGTGGAACGACCTTCCCAACTCCATCCGTGAAGCTGACTCACTCTCTGTCTTCAAAAAACGACTAAAAACACATCTTTTCCATGAGCACTTAACCAGTCATTTAAATAAAAAAAAAAAAAAAATATCTGTAGCACTTTATTCTATTTTGAATACTATTATGATGCTAGTGATACTTTTGTAATACAGCACTTTTCATACCACTGTCTCCTAAGATGTTTTGCTTAGCACACATCGTTTCAAAGCAGCTTTACAGAAAATCATGCATTAACAGAAAATGAAACTGTAATATCTATAAAGTCTTACAGTCATCATTGTGTAGTTTGATAAAATACGATTGTGAATTGTTTAAAAACAAGTAATTAAATAATAATTGTATTTAGAACCCCTGTGAGCAAGCCGAAGGCGACTGTGGCAAGGAACACAAAACTCCATAAGATGTTGGTTAATGGAGAAAAATAACCTTGGGAGAAACCAGGCTCACTGTGGGGGCCAGTTTAAATTGATTAATCCAAGTAAGTGTTAAGGGTCAGTGTTTAAACAAAGATTTTGTATGAACTGTAAGATTAATGACTAAAGTCTTTGAAGTCCATCCTGGATTAACTGCAGAAGTTCACATAGATGCATTGTCCTTTGTTAGTTGACTGATGAAGGGTTTTGTTGGCAATTAATTGATAGTCTATGTATTCCATTATAAGAGTGTAGTCTTTCATTAGACCGAGGTGATGCAGGCAGAGATCAGTGAGGTGCATTGCAGTTCAACCGGCTGGTGATTTCGGTGAGGTCTATCCTAAATCCAAGGTTCAGTGCACCAAAAAAAAAAAATAAAAAAAAATAAAAAATTTGAATTTGATATCTTACAGAAATCATATTTCACTTTGATTCTTTTGAAAATCTTTCGAACTGTGGTATTAAGGCAACAAAAACTATAGTTGCATTCAGAGCTTTCCTTTGATATGATTTGTCTATTTAAGTGCTATTTGAAAGACTTTTATTTGATGATCTCTAGGTGGCATCGATTTGTGACAAATATTTTTAGGCCTTTTGTTATTTCATGTAACAAATGCAGAAGAAGTGATTTGAATATCTATAAAAAGTTCAGATTCTAATCTTTCAAACAATACCACATATGCATGACTTATGTGCTCCGAGACTTGAACATTAAGCGTAAACTTTTTTCGCAACACAGCGCCCCCTTTTGGAACCCCCCTTCTGTAGTTAGCTAGGTTTTGTTAAAAGCTTATAGTTTAGTACTTTAATAAAAAAAAGGTAACTTGATTGTAGTTTAACTACTTTAAATTAGGTGTAGTTTGCAAAACTACAGTTCCAAAATAGCTTCCCCAACACAAGACAGTATATTCCCTATGCATGTCATTGAGACAGCATCCTCTTAGAACAAGGGCAGCTAAACCTGTTGACAACCAAGGCTATTTTATCATACAGGGGCGAGTTAAAAGCAGCTGTCACTCATGTGCATCTGAACTGACCTGTTGCCCATTCTTGTGCATTCAGTGAAGTTCCCGCAATTTAGCCTCATTAGCATTTTACTGGCCGTGACTACAGGAGGAGGGCCAGGTAATAGAACACACAAGTAGGGGAGGAAAAGAGGAAGTATGCCCATAAGGATGATGCTAATATCCTTAATGGAGCTCATCATTGTTTGTGCTGAGCTGGGTAGCTATGTTAAAGGGGACATTTTACAAAATCCACTTTCAATTTTTTGAGCATAATTATGTGTCCCCAGTGTGTGTAGACATCCACAAAATATGGTAAAAGACCATCCCCTTGTTTCTCTCCTTTCCCAATCAATAAAAAAAAAAAAAAAAAAAAAGTGTCTCCGACCGAGCCGTTCAGGTTTGCAGCCCCTTATGACCAGGGGTGGAAAGAGTACTGAAAAATAATACTCAAGTAAAAGTACTGTTACTTCTTAAAGTGTAGTTTGAGTAAAGTAAATGTACCTGTCCTAAAAACTACAAGTAAGAGAACAAGAGTAGTTCATTTAAAAGTACTCATGAGTAGTGAGTATCGAGTACTGAGTTGCAAAAGCTATGCCCCTTTATAATAAAAACTCTATGCTGCAATTTAAAAATGTAGCACACATACCGTAATTTATATTTATTTTTTATATTCCCTTTTTTGTGATTGAAAGCTTTTAAAACGTCACTTATCTATAATAATGTAAACACTACTGAATCTGATTTTTTTTTTTTTTTTTTTAAAAAGGGCGACATGATTACAGAAATTAAGTTATTTTCAATATCATAATGTATGAAACAATTACATTAAAATCAGTTTGTGTAGGGTCAAAATTTCCCTTAATGTCGACAGAGAGTTGTTGCGCATAAAACATGTTCAAAAACAATGCAAGGAATGCAAAAAAAAAAAAATATATAAAAATAAACACACACAAAAAAAAAGCAGGGTCACTTGGCACATCATGTCCCGCTCAATAGATGCGGTAGAGCAATTGTTTGGTACAGGGGCCGCATTGTGCTTTAAAGGAATAATTCACACAAAAATGAAAATGTGTATGACTGACTTTCTTCAGCAGAACACAAATTAAGATCTTTAGAAGAATATCTCAGCTCTTTTGGTCCATACAATGCAAGTGAATGGGTGCCAAAATTGAAGTTCCAAAAATCACAAACCAGCATAAAAGTAGCCTAATCCATGTGACTTCAGTAGTTAAATCCATGTCTTCAGAAGAGATATGATAGGTTGGGTGAGAAACAGATCAATATTTAAGTCAATTTTTACTATAAATTCTCCCTGCTCAGTCAACCTCCACTTTAACTTTCACTTCTTTTGTTTTTGGCGATTCACATTCTTCATGCATATCGCCATCTACTGGGCAGGGAGAAAAATTTCTAGCAAAAATGTACTTAATTGATCTGTTTCTCACCCACACCTATCATATAACTTCTGAAGTCATGGATGTCTTAAAAGGCAGTACAAAAGTACATATGTGCTTTTTGGAGCGTCAATTTTGTCATCCATTCACTTGTATTGTATGGACCTACAGCGCTGAAATATTCTTCTAAAAATCTTAATTGTGTTCTGCTGAAGAAAGAAAGTCAAACATCTGGGATGGCATGAGGGTAAGTAAATAAGAATTTTCATTTTTGAGTGAACTATTTCTTTAAGTAGCACACGGGGGGGCCACATAATAATTATGAGATACAATGTTCCACATTTAGTTCTTGTTTCTTTTAAGCCCAGCAATAGCTGTGTTCTCATTCTAATACATGATGCACAATTTTCTGAAGTTTGTGACTGGTGGAATGTTCTGCCTGAAGTATTGCTCTACAAAAGGTTGATGCTTTTCTATCAGGCATTAGAAAAAAACTTGATAAAAGGCTAAGCATAATTATAAAAATTTTATCATTTCTATTTTCCTGGTAATTATACAAATTACTCTCTACATCAGAGGTCAGTATTATAAAAAAAAAAAAAATTAACAATATTAAAAATGTCACTGTTTTATTCTATTACATTAATACTTTTAAAGCTACTTAAGTTATTCAGCCAAAAGTAGTGAGTGGTTCTCTCATTTCCCTGTTATTGTTTGATTAATAGCCTTTTTATGACATAGCCTAGTGCTCTATTCGGTTACATGTACACTTAAAGTCCAACATTTTTGATGCAAATATGCTTTTTGTCCCACTGTTTACGTTCACTTTAGACCAAACCGACCAAGTTTACATTAATGCCTCACAAAGACGGGCATTGGTGGAATTATAAAGTGTATTTGACCATTTAGTGGTGTACCTGCATTAGCGCTCTTGGAGCACAAGCGCACGTAAAGCGCGCAAATATTAGCCACTTGTCAAAGAGCACGCAGCTACAGATGCCTGGAAATAAAGTCAAAATTTATATTTCATCTAGATCAACCAAGCAGTGGTTGTCTTGCTATCGCGATCGATGTAATGAACACCCCTGTTCTAGATGTAGAACATAGGCTAAGTATAGAAAATTACTCAAACATTTATCATCAATAGAGGACATCTCTCTTTTTTTCAGATAAACATCAAGATCATTATATTGCCCAACCCTATTGATAACATTGCCTTAATCTCTCACATCAACCTAATAATCTCAGTGATAGATAGCTAAATTACAGGCTACATTATAGACACACAGAATCTAATAAGCAGAAATATGAAATTTACCTTGATATGTTTCTTAAAATTAAAAGGCAGGATTAATGCTGATATCTGGCTTGAGACAGCTAAACTCACATGACACAATCAAGCAATTGGCCTTTTTCACTGCGAAAAGCCCTTTCAGGTGCGGCCGTGATGTTCAGGTGTTGAAATGTGTTTGAGGCATCCTCCACATCCATAACAGTTGGCGCCGATCTACAGCTGCCGTTCAAGTTTTTTTACATGTGATTTGATGAGTCACGAGACTCTCCCTAGCCAATCATGTTGATAGATAAAAATAAAAATCAGGACAGGGAAGTAGCGAACACAGACGGTGGGATTATAGCACAATAAAAGTACAGTTACAGCACTTAAAATGTACTCAAGTATAACATTTTTAAACTACTTAAAAAAAAGTACAATTCCTGGGAAAAACTACTGAATTACAGTAACGTGAGTATTTGTAATTCGTTACTTTACACCCCTGCTTATGACATCAAAAGGGGAAAAGGATCTGCCCTCATTAAAACCTGAGCGAGCAGCACTCAGTCCGCCATATTTATCTCCTCGCTAGAGCCGCTTGTGCCAACTCCGACTGCTTCATCGATGATGGTCAACACAAGGCTGTATTTGCTTCAAAGGTAAGGATCAAGGAAGATACCAACTCTCCGTGACCCAACTTCAGATTTGCTAGTAGTAAGTTTCGCACTTTATACTTTTTTTAAAGTCTGCAATTTGGCTTTCTGAATTTGCTTGTTTGCACGTTGCGCGAAAAACACTTGTTGTGAAAACACTGCACTTTGTGTAACATAGAAACTAGTCCCCAACTACCTTATTCCATAACAATTAAGCTGCAGCTCTGTTTCGGTTAAGATATAAACTGATTGGCATGCTCCACAGTCCCGCTTGAGTGGTCATGCAATGAAGATTTTCCGTGTAATAAAACTGGTCATTATTTCAAAAACAATTATGTTTTATATTTCACCCAACCTGTCATGCACAATACAGTAAGATGATTCACTTAGTGTGTTCTCCGTGTTATTTGCATTGTTGTCGCTGGGGTATTCATGGCACCAGCAGGAAATGCTTTCAGAAAGGGATGTGGGGAGCAGCAGCTCCTTTGCATTTAAAGCTACAGACACTAAAACAGCACTGGAACAGGGCTACAAAAGCATGGTAGAATAAACGATCCGTGAGGTATTTTGAGCTGAAACTTAGACACATTCTGGGGACACCGGCGACTTATTACATTGTGTAAAAAGAGGCATAATATGTCCCTTTTAATGTATAAAAAATAAAAATAACCAACATTTGGTTACATCAAGTAGATTTGAAAACTTGAGGGTCACTGTTTAAATGAAATCTTATAAAAGCTGATATTTAGATTCAGGTGGAGCTTAAGATGCCAAAACAATGACTTTGGACATGCTTCATAATTTTTAACATAGTACAAGCAAAATGGGGGAATATTAAAACAACATCAAATGTAACCTGTAAATGGCCATAAGATTAAAACTATACTACACAAGACAAAAGCCAGACATTTCTACCAAGTCACATTACCACTTTAATTGTTTAATCTACCTCTGTTAAATCTAATCTAGAGATTTAAAACAAAAAATACCATCTTGGCATTTTACAGTTGCCATTCAACAGAGACACTAGAAAATGTTTTCGGCAATGTGTCAAAGCCTCTTAAATATAATCATAAATAAATCTATAACTCAAATATTTGGGATGGCTGTCTTAGCATTTTCCCCACAGATGATGTCATGGATGGTGGAGGTGTCCTTCCTGTTTCATCAACTGCTTCACTTTAAATACAACTGAGTCATTCTGGGGGTTTAAAAGAGATTTATCTGCCGGTAATCCATCACTCCTTAAATTTTACCATGCGAGTACAGTAAACATTAAGCAAGCACGTATAAACAGTGATAATATTAAATGACTCGGATAAGAGGAAGAGAAAGCGTTGGAAAACTTGTGATACCATGTACGGAGGTTTCACATACTTCCTTGACTGGAATTTTAAATAACACATTATATCCTTTACTTCTTTCCAAAATAGGGAGGCAACAGCAAAAGTGGGCCACATGCATCCATATGAAATACAACAAAATATAAAAGTTTGTATATTAAAAATTTGGGTTAGTTCACACAAAAAATGAAAATCATGTCACCATTTACTCACCCTCATTTTCCAAATCCATATGACTGACTTTTACATGAAACACAAAAGGAGAATTGAGACAGAATGTTAGCCTCAACAACAATTCCTTTTTATACTGCATCTTTTTTCAATGAAATGGAAGTGAATGGCGTCTAAGACTAACACTTAACTCATTTTGAGTTTGAAACAACATGAGGGTATGTAAAAAAAACAAAAAAAAAAAAACAACCCTTTTTTTTTTTGGGGTGGGGGTGAATTATCCCTTTAAATTAATCTAGATTTCTAAATTCACTATCCCATGCAGTTCTGACACAGGTAATTTATGGAGAGCTGGCAAATATGCAGTTTTTAAACAGCATTCCAAAATGAACAAATTCAGTCTGAGCTGCCCATCAGCTCACTCACAGTGTCACTGTTTGTTTAACCCCATATTAATGAAAGCCTACAGAAGGCCTTTAAAAATAAACGCTTTTGCTTTAGAATGCCTCTTTAGCTCAGCCTGAACCCAGAGGCCCCATCCACAAACTTTAAATCAAAGTCAACCAGTCTGGAAAGGATACTTTCATGTTGACAATCAAAAGATGAACATTATAAATGCAGCCGATTCTAGACACAGCATGGCAAGTTAGATTTATAATTTGTGGCTCGTCACATTGGTTTAATCTTTCTTGCTAATGCTTTCCAACAGAAAGGATGCGATAACATACATACATGATAAACAGACACTTGGTTAGAGGCCAGATCTACTGTAAGAGTGTGGGAACCATGTGTCCCTTTATTGGGGATCTGGAACAATGGTTTTCCACAACTCTGGTTCTGATGGGTTATACCTCCATGACCCATGACCCAGAGGTCTGCATGCAATCCAGCTGCTTCAGTCCCCAAGTTTATCTGTTCATTTTAATAAAAATCAACCACTGCGACATTAAAGTCTTCAAAGTTGAAGAAACACCCATATTAATGACATGAATTCAATATATATACACACACACATACATACACACTGTCTAAGGCAAAGTGTACAGTATATATTACATCCAATAACAGTTGACCTTAAGTTACTCTCCATTTTTTTTTTTTACCCTTTTTGTTTTGATTTTACATGGTCCTTCATGCGTTTTTAAAAATATAAAAATATTCCGTATGGTCTCGCAATATCCTAAAAACTCCATCCATAATAATAGATGGAGTATAGTATCTCACAGTATGTCAACTTCAAACGTATTATGTCAACAGCCCAAATATAAGAGATTCATTTAAAAACAAAAGTGGTTTAATAAAACTAACAAAATGAGAGGGAAAGAAAGGCTGACAAACAAGGCCTAGGAAGGTTCCCAAGAGACTAAAAGTACTTAGGTTAGTTTAGAAGTATACAGAGACTAATCAGCTCTTACAAAAAACAACTTTTATATTCAAGGAGTGCTACACTGTCCTCATTTCTACCAATAGACCTTCAACTTTTGTTATCTAAACTTTACCCCTGCAAAAATGTGTTCTTTATCCATCTGCAATGCTGCCACGACTCTACAAATATGGACAGAATAACACAAAGAAAAGTCCGGTCAATACATTCGCCCACTGTTGCCCTCATTTATTCTGCGGGCTCGACATAAGCAAACAATCCATTCTAACAGCATAGCAACTCTGTGGAATGCCCCACACTGAAGTCTCTCTTCTATAGCCTCATTATATCCCCAAATTCAGAACGAGATCATTGTGGGTCCTACACTCACACAAATACTAGTTGTACCTGACTAGGGAAAAATAAATAAATAAATAATAATAATAATAATTTCTTCTCTTTAACAGTGAGACTATCCTGAAAACACAAAATGTGTGGCCGATTATGCTTTATCTTGTGCATTTCAATAGACAGGGAGCATTTCAGAGTTAGAACATCTGCTTCAACTAAGCAGACAAGGGCTTGGAATACATACAGTAAATGTTCTAAGGTAATGATACTTGGGAAATAAATTTGTTTTATTTAAATAAGTCTTAAACAATTACATCCAATTTTCTTTAAATTTCCTCTTCGATATAGGCTTTTCTCCCCATTTCTGAAGTTTTCACCAAAACCCAAGTTAATACTTGCGCCTGTATTAGAAGGTTAATCACTCCATCACCAATGCAATTTCTTAGTAAAATTTTGCAGCAATCTTAAAATATTTGACTTCTGAAAACAACTGTAGTAAGTGTTTAATTCTGATCCCTTAAAGTAAAAAAAGGTACTAATACCCCCAAAATTCTTTGTACATTAAATGTCTATCCTCCAGATTGGCCCAAAAGCACCTTTTTCTTCACTCAAAGACTTCCTGTAGAAAAAGGGCATGACACCAGCGATGGGAAAGTTCAGGGTCCCAGTTGAGCACCCTCGCTTGGATAGATTGAGCAAACATTGCCTTTGTGTGCCCATCTCCTGGCCTCTCATGTGGCCTAACAGGAAGAGCATTATGGGAAGGCTGAACCGTGCTGGTTCGGTTAAGCAGCTGTATCTTGTTTACCCTACTCCACTTGGCCTGGGTATCAATTAGCCTGTTAGTAACACTACTCATATAAACCCCTAGCGTGCCAAACGTGAGAACTTTAGATGCACATTTACATCCCTTTCAAACAAATGTCTCACAATCATCTGTCTTTCAAACAGCAGAAAGTCTTTATGGGGTCAAAGAAATTACTTGAGGATATGAAGGCATTTTAAGTGGTTGCTAAACGCGTTCCATTTGTTTTAGCCATCAAGAGTGAGCTTTAAGCTCTTCATTCATCATACAAGTTCTCATCTGGCTTAACCAAAATTACATTTGTATTACTGTAATTGTAAACGTGCTTCCTTCGAATTGCAACATCTGTTATGTGCTCCATAAGAAACACTTGATTCAAAAGACAGTACAAAGCTAAAAAAAAAAAAAAAACACAAGATACTTACACATTCAGTAAATTATCAATCGTGTTTCTTATGGTTTTATAGTATGCAAACTATCAGCATTGTTAAAGCTGAAGTGTGTAATGTCAGCGCCTCTAGTGTTGCCAAATGGAGTGGAAAAAAAGTCTTAAATTAGCATCTTCCATCGGTAAACTGGACAGATAGTCTCACCCCAAACTTACATAACTGGTTGAGTTATTGGCTAGTTGGGATGCTCAAATTAACAGAGCAACATTTTTCTAGTGCCACAGGGGACAACGTTTACACTTTTTGGGGAAGTCAACCTACAAATGACTTATGGTTGTGCCTGCATAATAAGATGCGATAGGAGAAAGTATTTTAACATTGAAAAAGTTACACACTTCAGCTTTATGCATCTAACTGTAGCACATTTAAATTGTACAACAGAAGCAAGAGTGGGAAGAGTGAGCCAATGGTAGTTATGACTCTTCAAACTATACGGTACAGTACATAATGGCATACCAAGGATTTCACACACTATTGCACTTGTGTGTATGGTTGTGTGACAATAAAAGTGATTTGATTTGATAAGACATTCAGGTGAAAATATAATCAATGACTAACAAAGGTCCCCCCCCCAACCAGGAGTTATCATCAGTTTTGGCCAAAAATATTGGCAGCTTTAAGCAAATAAGGCTGCAAATAAGTTACATTACGCATTACAAATTCATTTGCATGTGAAAACAACAATAGGCAAATTTGCGACATTTGCCATGAACTCTCAATTTTTGTAAGAGTCTACATTCTAATGCTGCCTTCATATGCCATCGCAGTTATCGTAAATATGAATTTCCTACTCGGAAGTTGCACATGAATGCCCCAGAGTCGTAAAAATGAGTACATTAAGTGAAATTTTGATACTAGAGTTCTCAAATTGGGACGAACTACAAACTTTTCAGCATGGAGGAGAGAGCAATTTATGTGGTGAATGATAGGTTTTATTCATTTTATTTAAATGCAGCTACCTTATTAGCATTTGCCTTTTCAGTCATATATATTTATGTATATCAGTAGTGACCATTTAATGCATACATACACAGAGAAAATCATGAATTTGACCAATAATTCTATTATCCTCAGCAAGCTGACTAACAAGGATCATGGTGTCAAAATAAGAGTCCCCCCCCCCCCAAAAAAAAATGCAAGAATGAACCTGCCATCTTCCATGTTTCCTATTCTCTCAAAACACTTGAGCATGACATGCTAATTACGGCTTCAGAAGTGGGAAGTGTAATTCTGATAGCATGTCAAGGCAGTATGAATTTTAAATTAAATAACGTAGTCTTGACATGACAAAGAAACACCCCAAGCCTGGGTGCAAACCTTCGATCATTATAAATCATCAATACAAAGGACACAGTTGGTAAAAGCACAATGTGAGTGGGAGGATGTTGAAATGCCAGCCAAGAGAACAGGAGACATAATTTGATGCCAGAGTCAAATTAAAGTAAATCATACAAAAAAAAAAAAAAAAAAAAAAAAAAAACCACACACTTACAGGACCTGGTCCCACCCAAGCACCGAACAAGGCAACAACCCTTTCTCCTTCTGAAAAAGATGCTATAAAAACAAAATTACACCCTTGTCAAGTTTCTGCTAGAACCAATCACAAAGATTTGTGTCTATGTTCAGAGTTATGCTGATAGTTTGGCAATTCACCTCCTCACTTCTCTATACAAGCCATTGCTGCTCCCTTAAGATATCTGGATGTTTACCAATTGGGATTCAATTCACTCCTTGGCCTCCTTTCATGTGGCCAATCATGAGCTCAACACCGAGGGACCCTGCTGCACCTTGTGAATACATGAATCACATGAAACATTTGATCCATGTGTACTTTGACTCGGTCAAGCATCTCTCAGGACATTCGTTCAAAACGACCTCACCCCAATCAAATTCACTCTGTTCCATCCCACAGCTTTGAAACCTTGTCTCAGATGACCTTCTGAATACTGAGAAAGTTGACTGGGGCAAACCCATTACGGTTACTGTGCGTTATGCTCGAATAAATCAAAGAAAATGGCTCAACACGCCTCTGGGTGGCCACAAAGGAGAGAATATATTAGGACAGATGTTTTTGACATTCAGTCAGATTTTATTTGGGGGAAATAAAGACAGGGAAACATCAGCACATCCAGTACAACCTGTTTTTATGGTTCACCCTGACAGTTTATGAAAGCTTCATGAGAACAGAGGAAACAACATGCCTAAACTCCTAAAATCATCACAATGTCTCATAAGCAAATGTCCAATTAATGTAGGGTCAGTCTGACAAATGTTTGAAGGTCTGTCAGTGAACTCTCATAGCCAATGCAATTAATCTGATAAGCTTAAAAGGGTTAGTTCACTCAAAAATGGGACTGGAACAACATGAGTTTGAGTAAATGAAAACAATTTTTTATTTTTGGTTGAACTATCCCTTTAATAAATTGGATACCAGTGACATTTCTGGAAAGTGCATTCCTACTTCGTGATCAAATACAGGTTTAAAACTGTATTCGCCTATAGCATTTTGAACAGGTTAGAGGAACGTATTATAGGAGTTTCAGGGGGGAAAGATGGGTTAATTTAAAAATAACTCTTATTTTTCAAAAATACATCATTGGGGTCTCTAGGACCCCAGATATAAAGACAACCTCAACAGAACTTTAGGGTTTAAAAAAAAAAAAAAAAAAGCGAGAATAGAGTTTTCACATCATTCACAAGAAACTGGGGTCATCTATTTTTTTTTTTTAAGTCAACATCCAACAGTCACTTACCATAAAACACAGCCTCAAAGCTCTGCAGGTGCTGGCCAGCTGAAAGCTCTTTTCCACCAGGAAGCAGTAAAAGTCAACTACACCCCTGTTGTGTACCGTGCTGTTATGGTTTTCGTGAGTGGAAGCACTTGTGGTTAGTAAACAAGCCTATTCATGGAGTTTGTGTTTTGCCACCTTATGGGCGTCGAGACATTGGGACTTACATTTCCATGCCTTATATCACTTATATATCAACTTTATCAAACTTTTAGAAAATAAAGAACATTAATTCATGTAAACAGCAGATGTATGATTATAAACCATACAACTTTCATGAGACTAATCAGGGCTTAAAAGGAATATTCCTTGTTCAAAACAAGTTAAGCTCAATCGACAGCATTTGTGGCATAATGTTGATTACCACAACAATTAAAGGAAAAGTTCACCCAAAAAAATTCTTATTTACTCACCCTCAAACCATCCAAAATGTGTATGATTTTCTTTCTTCTGTTGAACACATACAAATATTTTTAGAAGAATATTTTAGTTCTGTAGGTCCATACAATGCAAGTGAATGTTTACCAAAATTTTGAAGCTCCAAAAAACACAAAGACAGCATAAAAGTAATCCATATGACTCCAGTGGTTAAATCCATATCTTCAGAAGTGATATGATAGGTGTGGGTGGGAAAAAGATCAATATTTAATTATTTTTCACTATAAATTATCCCTGCCCAGAGGTGGCAATATGCAATAAGTATGCAAATCGCCAACAACAAAAGGAGAATGTGGAAGTAAAAGTGGAGATTGACAGTAAAAAAGGACTTAAATATTGATCCGTTTCTCACCTACACTTATTGCTTTTGAAGACATGGATTGAACAATTGGAATTTTCTGGATTACTTTTATTTTGTCATTGTGCTTTTGGAAATATTGGAACCCATTCATCACTTGCATTGTGAGGACCAACAGAGCTGAGATTTTCTCCTAAAATTCTGTGTTCAGCAGAAGAAAGAAAGTTATACACATCTGGGATGGCATGAGGGTGAATAAATGAGAATTTTCATTTTTAGGGTGAACTATTCCCTTAATTTAGACTTGTCCCCCCCTTTTTTTAAAGCAAAAATGTTAGTTACAGTGGACCCATTTACTTCCATTGTAAGTTTATCAATCTTACAATCTAATTTTTAAAAAAAAAAAATTTTGCAGTCAGCATGATTATGCCTTATTCTGTTTTGAATGCCTAGTCATGACAAAAATCATTGAAAGACGCAAACTCACTGTGAACAGGATCTAGACTAAGCCATTTAAAAAAACACATGTTCTGGCCAGAGATGGTCTTCAGAAAGAACATAGCCAAAGAAATAAATTCCAGCCTTCTAAATATTAATCGCCCTTTAAAACTGCCCATCCTCCTGTGGACAGATTGACTGCAAGAGAACATACAGTCATTCTGCGGTCCACGCCACAGTTAAACTACACTTTGAGGGTGAATGAGTGGAGTAAGACGAAGGGGTCTCGACACATGGATGACAGACAAAAACTAGAAGCTGTATAAATAGTTTAAACCCATTTCACAAATAACAGTTTCATAAAAATCCAGATGTGCACTTTACGTTCAAGTACATCTTTATAAAATGACCATGAAATAAAAGCCAGAGCCAGATTTTATCCAGATCTGTCATGACTTACACTATAATGTTAAGTTGCGGGGGAATACAACCTACAGTGTCTGTTTCAGCTTAAGCATGAAACACTACTGCCTAGAGGGCTTTTAATGCATGTGCTTAAGAAATGATGACTCCCTCTTCAGTCCTCGATATTTTATAGACAATAGAAACGTCACCACATTGACCAAGAGCGCTGTTTTTTTGGCAACGTATCATTTAAAGTCCATACAAATGAGGTAAGAAGACATAACAAAAAAGAAACAGCTGAATGCTGCACAAATACTCAGTCTTTCTACTTGAATGATAAGCACAACTGTTCCCCTGTCTGCCAGATCAAGTAGTGTTGGTTCTTCATTTGAGGACTTTTAAGACTTCCATTGTTTCAAGCTAACTCTCACACCTTGAAAGTTTCTTGTGGCCTGACATCATTGTGTCAATGTGACCATTTGTGCAGTTTAGTAGTGCATACTCTTTAACTGAATGATCACCCTCATAGATAAACACTTTCAAGGATAAAATGATTAAATGGCTTATTTGAAAGCTACATGTCTAACTGCAAAAGAGTCCTGCAAGGGACAATGAACAGCTGCTCCTTTGACCATTTGGTAGTAAAGGGATATTTCACCCCAAAATGAACATTTATTCATTTACACACCGTCATGTGGTTTCAAACTCGTATTACTTTCTTCCATGAAACACAAAAGGAGATATTAGGCAAGAATTAAAGTGACTTGAAAGTGAGTAGTGACAAACTAAAATACTGCCGAATCTCCTTTTGTGTTCCATATAAAAAAAAGGAGGAAATATCAGTTTGGAAAAACATGTAAATGATGACAGAATTTTCATTTTTGGGTGAACTATCGTTGAGCTAATCTTCATATTGTAAATATGTGCAAATGTCCCAATAAAAGTGAGCTAATCTGTTAAAAGGACCTAGTTCTGATGATTGGGAATTAGACATTTAAATTTGTTACAAATGGTACAGTATGTATCGTTCCTCACTAGGAACAGAAATCAAAGTAATGAGGAACAATCTCTTCCAATAATTTGGCTAGAACATCAAACAACTAATGACTTATACATTCTGGTAAATCAAGTTTGAGACCTACCATACAGGGAATGTACCATACGAAGTCCATTGCAGGCAGTCACAACTTCAAGCTGTAATTAGCTGAGCAAGTTCATTCACCTTCACAGAATCAACAAGCTAGCTAACAAGTATTGACTTGCTTGAAAGGAAATGCAATTCAAATCTGCTTTAGATGTTGGGAGATAAAATGAGCCAAATACCTGAAAATGCTGGGAAGGCTAGTCAACCAAACCAAAATTTATGGATTTGTGAGGGGTTAACTACATTTTCCTTGAATAGTTTGCTCTCTTTTGCCAATATGTATATGGCTCTCTGATATGAACAAATGACTCACCTTAGGAATTTTGAGCAGGACCTCAAAAATGGTCTAATCATGTTGTTTGGTCTCAATACTTCCAGAAGGTTATCTCATCCAGGCCAGCTATTCATTCAAAAGTATGATAAACCTCATCCATTTCACCAAAGAATGGACCAATTAAAGTGAAAAACTGACTCCGACCCAACTAAATATCACATTAATTATGCTACTTGGCCACTCCTCTAAACTGATTAGTAGTTTGATTCTAACTCATTCATGAAGAACAAGTGAGGGGTAGCCATTTTGAGAGTCATTTTGCCAGGGGCAAACGACTGGTTAGCATAGGCTAGTTGGCCTCTGCTGGCAAATGCTGTAACTACATCATTCAGCTGCCATCTTTCTCCATTGACAGCCATTCAAAAATGCTGGCAACATCACATCAATCACAGATAATTCTTCTATAACTAAAAGTTATGTCATTTGTATTTTTTAGGTCTCTTAAAAGCATAAAATGGACTTATATTTTTCGCTCTTTTGTTGTCTTTGACATCACATCTCAAGATAGTGGCTAGTCAAGATGTCATTTTACTGCAGCTACAGAATGATTAGTCTCGTGGCATTTTTACGGTTCAGGTGATTGGCTCAACAAATTTATGCCCACAACTGAATGCATATGGCCTATATGAGGTAAGATTCTAACCTTGGTAATTTGGACTTTTATATCCTAAATTGACAGCACATGTGTAGCTAAAGCCTGTGTCCCTACCTGTTCTGCTGGTTGGTTTTGAGGTTTGTCCTAAGGAAATACCATCAGTGCAGATCCTGCTACATAATGCTTCAATGATCTGTCTCTTTGGTCTGACAATCTGGGATTAAAGAACCATGCAGTGCTTTTAATGTATTTAAAGATCAGTTGAAACCTGTTCTCTCAAACTTTGAAGGGAAAGTTCACCCGCATGACTTACATTCTTCTGTGGAATGCAAATGGTGATGTAAAGCACAATGTTAGGGACTGACAGCCTGAGTCACCGTTCACTTTTATTGCATCTTTATGACCATACAATACAGAGGTTTTATGGCAGTATGTTAGTGACTGACTGAGACTAACATTCTGCCTAACATCTTCTTTTGTGTTCCAAGCAAGAAAGATAGTCACACATAACAACATGTGGATGAGTAAATGATGACAGAATTTTCATTTTGGGGTGAACTATCCCTTTAAGACCTCTGAAAGACAAACCATAAATAATTAAGCATTGAAAAGTAATAGTAAAAACAAGGAGAAAATGATATCATCCTTTATTATTATTATTATTATGTTTGGTTAATGAAAGACTTATTCATTTTGCATGGGGAAGGGTGTCTATAATATTACAAAGTCCAGCAATGATTTTCAGTTGAGTCTTCCAAGTGAACAGCTGGCTCTCCAAAGAGATGGAATTCAAACATAGACCCCGGATGGCTTCCTAATGAACAGAAGTGCCACACTTATGTGAGCCTGGTTTTGAAAACAGCTCAACTGTATTCACACACACACTATGGGAACAGTAGAGAGACAAGCTGTCATGTATACTGCTTCAGAGCATACTTGTACCTGACCATAGATTTATTTGCCATTTATGTCAGGATTAATATGACTTAGTTCAGTCATAAATAAAAAAGCTGAGGCCATTCAGATGACCACTGCTGGTGGTCCAAACCTGCAGGAGTGAGAGAGAGATGTGAGAAAGAGTTACATGGTGAGAGGTGCATGATGTTCTTTGGTGGCCTGGGGACTTTGACAGTATGCCTGCTCATGGGAAATGCTGCAGTAAATGGATAATAGTGGATTGGTAAGAATAGAATAATAGCCTCAATTTTGAAATAAAATTATTGCTCTTTTACAGAATTAACAATTAGCTCAAAATCACATGCAACCATGGACTTTTCTGGGTAGGCCCACAGTTGACTATTATAATTAGTATAAGATAACGATGGCAAAGAACAAGGAAATATATTCTTTTTAAAGGGGCAAACTGACCCTTTCTGTGGCAATTTCTTTTTAATAATGACACATGAAAGGAAATTAACATTTACATGGGTATTTGACATGAAATATTTTTGGATACTGACATGCTATACTGAAACTATTTTCAAAAGCATTTAACTAATTCCTTTATCTTATGATTACACATGTATTTTTATGGCCTCATTATTAGTAAAAGATTAACTGGAATATTTTTACCTGAATGAGCTAGTGGAGGAAAAGATGTTTAAAAAAATATGAAAAACTTACGAAATTACAAAACGTAAAATATGGTGACCTGTAAAATATATAGGCTACTTACCCTTATACAATAATATAGTTTTCAATCTTAAAAAGTTTCATAAAATCTCATAAAATGTCAATGGACACAATATTAATATAACTAAACACATTCACAAATAAAGATATTAAAGATGACATCTGTGTCATAGCAGCTGTGGTTTTATGAAAATCTGTGCTTCAGGAGATTTTGTATACTTTGCTGAACTTTTAACAAGAAAATGGGCCTACCTTTGATTTTCAAGTAAACACTGATGCAAATATTGATTTGCTATGAAAACTCTTGTTACAATGTCAAAAGCATTTCCATTAGTTGAAAACCAAAAACAATGTATGATGCGGAATGCTGATGTCAAAGTGACAATTTACATATATACAAATATTTACAAATATAGGAGTCTCCTTTGAGAACACATGCTAACATTTTAAGTCCTAAAACTGAAATTTGTTTTTTAATACCCTTTATTTTTCACCATTTTGAACTGGCAAGTTTGAGTCATATTCCTGTTGAACCACATCCCATCCTCCTGACTCCTGGTGTGGGAATATATCAGACTATAGTTAATGAAATCTTTAATTTTATACAGGAAACTGATGAACATTCGTTCATAGTGCATTTACTGGAATTGCTCTTTTTGTAGCTCTAAACAGAGACAAACCCCTTTGAGTAACCACATCCTGTTTAAGAGCTGAGTGTAAAAAAAAAAAAAAAAAAGGGTTTGAGGTTTGGCACAGGGTAAAGACCCCAGTGATCTGATGCTTGATCTGGGTGGGGCTGCTTTGAATATATCTCACAGTTCATGACGAAATAAAAATACGATGTTGACATTTATTCTAATCCCCTTAGCCACCAGCATATAATTTCCTGACCTCTGCGTCACCAAAAAAATACAGAATCTGCACACGATCACAAGAGAGAGATTTCAATGTAGATTTCAAGTATACTTTTATGACAGCACTGATTTCTCAAATCTGTCTGTATTGTATCTAAGTTAGTGTGCTGTTTTGTATATTGCTCAGTGTGCACTGCACTGCATAGTGTATATAGTATTACTTGCACATTCATACACTGTCTTATGTATTTCTTGAAGCTGTACCTTCAACAACATCTACCAGCCATGTCTTGTGGCAATAAAGATTCTATTCTATTCTGTTTTATTCCTATGATGACCTGGAACCTGTTGCACCTTCAACCATTTCTACCAGGCAATAAATATTCTATTCTATTATATTCCTTAGAAGTCCTGTAGACAGTTGTACCTTCATCAGTTTCTACCAGCCAAGTCGTGTGGCAATAAAGATTCTATTCTATATTCTATTCTGTTCCTTAGAGTTCCTGGTGCCAGTTATACCTTCAGCAGTTTCTGCCAGGCCAAGTCTTGTGGCAATGAAGATTATAATCTTTTATATTCTATTCTATTTTAATCCTTAGAGGACCTGGAGACAGTAGCACCTTCAACAATTTCTACCGGCCAAGTCACGTGGCAATAAATATAATTTTCTATTCAGTTCCATTCTATTCTTTTATTTTCTGTTATATTCTACTCTATTCCTTAGAAGTCCTGGTTGTATTCAGCAATTTCTACCCACCAAGTTGTGTGGCAATAAAGATTCTATTCTATTCCTTAGAGGTCTTGCAGCTGGTGTGTAACAGGGTTCAATGGAAAGGAGGAGGCGGGAACCGGACGAAGCATCAAAGTAATGTTTTTAATAAACTTAAACACAAAGTCACACAAACGTAAACGCATACAGGGCAGCTGCCTGTATCTCTCTCTCTCTCTCTCTCTCTCTCTCTCTCAAACTGCCGCATCTCGTTACACTTATCCCTCTCCTCGGCTGATTAGCCCGGGCGTGCGTAGACCCCGCCCTCCTCCTTGTCACACGGTAGTACATTTAACAGTTTCTACCGGCCAAGTCATGTAGCAATAAAGATTCTATTCTATTCTATTCTATTCTATTCTATTCTATTCTATTCCTTAGAGGTCCTGTAGACAGTCTTATCTTCAGAAAATTCTACCGGCCAAGTCTTGTTGCTATAAAGATTCTATTCTATTCTATACTATTTTGTTCCATAGAGGACGTGGAGCCAGTTGCACCTTCAACAATTTCTACCGGACAAGTCTTGTGGCAATAAATATTCTATTTCATTCTATTCTATACTATTCTATTTGTAACTTAGAGGTCATGTAGCCAGTTTTACCTTCAGAAATTCCTACCAGTAAAGTCTTGTGGCAATAAAAATTCTATTCTATTCTGTTCAGATCTGTTCCTTAGAGGACGTGGAGCCAGTTGCATCTTCAACAATGTCTACTGGCCAGTTCTCGTGGCTATAAAGATTCTATTCTATTCTATTCCTTCAAATTTCTGTAGCTGGTTGTACCTTCAGCATTTTCTACCGGCCAAGTCGTGTAGCAATTAAGATTTTATTTAATAAAAAAATTAATTCTAATCTATTCCTTAGAGGTCTTTGAGCTGGTTGTACCTTTAACAGTTTCTACCGTCCAAGTCATGTGGCAATTAAGATTCTATTCTGTTCAGTTCTATTGTATTCTATTCCTTAGTGTTTCTGGAGCTAGTTGTACCTTCAACAGTTTCTACCAGGCCAAGCTGTGTGGCAATAAAGACTCTATTCAGTTCTATTCTGTTCCTTAGAGGTTATGGAGCCGGTTGCACCTTCAACAATTTCTACCGGCCAAGTCGTATGGCATTAAAGATTCTGTTCTACTCTACTTTATTCTATTCTATTCCTTAGACGTCCTGTTGCCAGTTGTACCCGCAGCAATTTCTACCGGCCAATTTGTGTGTCAATAAAGATTCTATTCTATTCTATGTCTAAGAGGTCCTGGAGCCAATTGAAATAAACCCCTTAAGTTAAGAAAACACTTTGTTATAATTTTAAGGGTATTGTCACTAAGGGATTTCTAAACTTAAGGCATTTCTTGCAACAGGCTGCTGGTACTTTCTTTTGTTCTTTTTTTGAGGGGTGGGTGGAAGGGCTGAATCTTAGTTATAATTTAGATGATTGTGTTTTCATTTTTTCATGGTAGAGAGCTCAAGAACACGAGAAGGGAGAGTGATGGAGACAAGAAGACGTTGCCCAACTTTCACACCCGCCAACATCACCAACTTAAAACTCTTGAAGCATGAACCACAAAATGAGGGCTGGTGATTTCTCAGTAGCGTCAGCTTTAAAACACACATTTGTCATGCTAATGGGGAAAATGTGAAGTTTAATTAATCGTAAGTGGGGAAAGATTTCCAGAGATTACAGAAATTGTCATACAAGTGCAGTTGTTTTGAAATATGTCACTGTTGAGTCACATTTCAAACACAGTTGAGTCTGGGTTAAAATCTAATGAGATTTGAATGAGATCTGGGTCTTTTCCATTTAGATTCATGCCCAGAAACCAAACAGATGAAGTCTGCCACATCTTTATGTGTTAGTAACAGAGAGTGTTTAAAGACCACCTGAAATGGCTTAACAAGCGCATGTTTTCTATTTCCTATTGATACAATAAATTGGGGCTTTTAGTTTACTGTACGTCACAGCCATGAACATCATTTTCTATTTACTATTGCTAGTTAGAAGTAAGAGGTATTAGGGTGAGAGACATTTTCATTCTAGAGAGCATTTGTTTTGACAAAAATCTGTATAGTGTGAGATGAGTAATGAATATTTTTGGTCTGTTTTCCCAGAAGAGAAAATGTATTTTTGCTAAAAGTTACTTTTGCAAACTTGTAGGAGTACACTATAGAAGACATCAAAGCAAACAGACATGGACTAAAAGACACAAAACACCAGTTTTGACTTCATAGGGTCTTAAAGTCATATAAAGTAAGCACATTTGTACCCCCGAACACAGATGCAGACAAATCCAACTTTATACAAATCTTTTTATTTTGCATTATACAAGGATATAACAGGTAACAGGCTACATATTTTTCTGTGGGTATAAAAGTCAAAGTAATTTGATCTTTAGAAATCTGTCCTCACCAGTTGTAGACACACAATGCTTTTGGGAATGATAGAGTGTCATGCTGAGGTCCACAAGGGCAGTGCTGTGCATGTCCAACTGAGGATTTACATTGTACATATACCGGAACAATTCTAATATCCACATTGTCTGCTAATGCCATAAAACATAGTTTACTGTGTTGCTTACCTTTATTAAAAGGGCTTATTAAAATCCCCATTACCAACCATTGATATGGCACATAAAGTGATCAATTGTATTTATTTACGCAAGGCAGCATTAAATAATAACATTTCATGGACAGACAAGAATCATGCTAACAGAGAGAAAATTCAAGTACAGGCTTATGTTTTTCTGATAAACATACTACATTCTATCATTTTAAATGGCTGTACTGTATAATACCTTCATTTTTAAGAAATATTAACTTCTGTGGAAAAAGTACACAATCTTCTGCTGAAAATTTAAAAAATAAGTGTCTCTTGCTAAATCAATTTTCAAATGCCCCTTTAAATTGCATAAATGTTTGATTGAATCTGTGTGTTCTATACACATCATTACAAGCCTGCAGAAAGACAAAAACATTAGTTGCTCAGAGACAGACTTCAGTTCAATATAACCACTAATAAGCATAATAACCTCAGTAATTACCATAAAAAACACCCTTTAATATTTGAACATGTCAAAGATAAATGTGAGAATGGAAAAATGAGTGTCTGAGCTGCCATCCATTTCATTTTGTACATACATGGGCGTGTATACAGTATTATGGATGAAGTCACAGGATTCGGCACCCAGCTTTGGGTTGGTTAGCCCAGTTCCACCACAAAGCTTATTGGCTGCATTGACTGTATGGGCCAGTCTGCCCTCTCAAACTGTAAAACCTCAGCTGGGCACAAAGAGTCAAACCACACAGGAGACACTGTCGTCATTACCTTGACTCTGAACTGCCACATGCTTGAGAGGCACCCAGCTAAGTCAATAGAAACGGCCATCAGACAGACTCTTTCCATAACACTAGGCCCTGATATAGTCTTAGACTTTAAGGACCTGCTACAAAACTAACCCCAGTGCATTGTGTGTACTATATACATTGGGATCCAAAAGTCTGAAGTCACTAATGAAAATGCTTTTATTCTGCATTATTTAAATGTAAATATATATATATATTTTAATTATGGTTGCTTAGTATTAGTGTTGCTTACCTGAGAACACTGATCTTTTGCTGGCATCTCTCACTCCACTTGGATTACCTAAAAAGAGTCAAAATACAGAGAGAAAAAATAGTTACAGTTTCCATATCTAGCATTTATAAACATACAGTGGGGTCCAAAAGTTTTGTGCTTCAATGGAATCAAGGAAATCTGACCTTTTGTACAAAGGAGTAAACATGGTCAGTGTTACAAATGTGCTTGAGTAGAACCCAGATGGTAGTTTTCCATAAGTAAATTCTCTGAATTACTGATCAATCATGGGTAAAATATGTATATACTTTAATAGTTACACCGTACACCTTCTATAATGGCCATGAACTAAAGTTATCAGTTTTGCTTAGGAAATGGAGCATTGTATTAAAAGCATGAAATTGAAAAGGAATGGAGCACTGATTTTTGATTTTTTTTAAGTGTTAGCAGTTACCCCATTGTGGAAGTTTCTGCAATAATAGGAAATTGTTATGGATCTTGGTCTTGCCATGCACTTGGTGGCTATTCAGAAACCTGTGTTGGCACAGGCTCAACTCCAACAGACAGCATCAACAGTCACTGTGGCAGCCAATCAGCCAATGTTCTTTTTGCCAAGTGGCATTTTGTCATGTCCTGTGGTTGGCAGTGCCAGGCTCTCTCACTAACAGACTGTGCCTCATGTTCCTTTAAATAGCCTGACTGGCATGACAGTTCTAGCAAGCAAGCCTGTAGAGGCTATTAGCGAAATATGCTTGCTTTTTGTAAGATACAGTATGTTCTTGGCAGAATGGAGTGTCCTTATTGTTACATTTCATTTGCTAGCAGGGCTGAGATTGTATGTGTAATGTTTTGCTTGTCTACAAATTTTGCCCTGTGATTTTCATGAAAACTTTCCTGGGCGGTGCGATTTCGTGTTCCAAATGTATGTCTAAATCATTTGTTTACCAAATAAATATTATGCCGGATCTATAACAAATATTTGTCTAAGACAGTTTCTGAGTTTAAGTGGAAAAGACATGGATTCCATAGCACAGAAGTTTTTCTCCAAATTTTTCTCAGAAACTACATTCATCCTTTGGCTTTAATCAAGCATGTTGCAAGCAAATATTTTACCATTTCTTTTGTTTAAAAACGTCTTCATTAGATTAGGACAATCATCCTCATTCTGATAAAGATCACGATCATTCTTACATAAGACATAAACTCAGAGACACTCTCTCTGAGCTACAGCTTTGATATGGTAAAATATTGAGCTCATTAACAGACTAATTGCTCTTGAGGGACACTAAGATTCTGGCCATGTCATGTTCAAAGAGTGAAAAATTAGGCCAGCAGTATTTATTAGAGATGACGGACCGTGATTTGGACAAATAATAATAATCTAATGACTCCAAGCATGTTTAAATCTTTCAAACATCCACTGTAATGGAAATCTTAGATCTAAGAAGTGTCCGATATTTTTCAACCTCAAAGCCACACATGCTGCTGTCTTGCGTATATGGAGAATCTGAGACAGGAAAGCTATAAAAGTGCTGCCTTAAGGACTGGAGCACTTGGAAGTAGCTCCCTTGACCTGACTCATTTATTTTCAAGGGACTGAAGATCAGATATTGTCATTAATAGGTCTCTACAGAGTCTCAGATTTGCCAATTCATAAACAGCACTGTAAGTGAGAAATTCACTATGTTCATAATAACTACCAAATAATTTAAGATACATCCATTGTGGTTGTAAAAAAGACCTTCTAATGTAACCAAAAGTTGTAACACGAAGCGGTTTAAGATTCCTTACATGTCATTTCCAATTTTGTTGGACAAGAAAATGTTATTTTAATTGTTATACCATTTTCCTTACCATGGTCCACAGTGGACTGCAAAGGGGTCAGAGCTGAAATACTCACACTTGTCCTGCTCAGGAGGATCACTCTCTGTGTCACTAGGGATGCGCCAGGGCTTCCTGACTGCTTGCAACTGCTGGTAAAACTCATCCTACCAAGACACATGATAGGAACAGATATAAACCACAACCGCACTGAAGAATTACATTTAAAGTTAAATTCAAATTCAAATTTATTGCTTTGTCTGTCTGCATTGGTTTCAGAACAGTTCGAAATGCACCTAACTACAAATAAAGCCTCTGAAAGCCAAAAAATATCTCAATGTGAAAATGCACAGTAAATATAGGATTTCTTATGAAAACATTGTGCTATTGTACACATAAGTGAACATTGGTTTTGGCATTTCTATGTGGTGATATATCGCTCAAATTTTAAAAATGGCATATTGGATGAAACTAGAGACTCTTTTGACTCAAACAGGTTTCAATGTAAAAATGTAATTAGGTTTCTTATGAGGTGTAGTTTTGTTAGTGTATCTCACAAAAAACAAACTCTGCTGTGATCAGCACCATGTTGCTTTGTCACATGACTCTGTAGGTCAAAAGTTGAACCCTTTACTGACAGCACAGAGTCTCCTGAACTGAGATCAGTCAGTTTAATGAAATTATGTGTTGTGTATAGCAAAGCAAAATACAATGTCCACTTGTTTTCAAAGAAATCTAAGAGGTTTATGCTTATATATATACAGGTGCATCTCAATAAATTAGAATGTCGTGGAAAAGTTCATTTATTTCAGTAATTCAACTCAAATTGTGAAACTCGTGTATTAAATAAATTCAATGCACACAGACTGAAGTAGTTTAAGTCTTTGGTTCTTTTAATTGTGATGATTTTGGCTCACATTTAACAAAAACCCACCAATTCACTATCTCAAAAAATTAGAATATGGTGACATGCCAATCAGCTAATCAACTCAAAACACCTGCAAAGATTTCCTGAGCCTTCAAAATGGTCTCTCAGTTTGGTTCACTAGGCTACACAATCATGGGGAAGACTGCTGATCTGACAGTTGTGCAGAAGACAATCATTTACAAGGACAAGGAGGGTAAGCCACAAACATTCATTGCCAAAGAAGCTGGCTGTTCACAGAGTGCTGTATCCAAGCATGTTAACAGAAAGTTGAGTGGAAGGAAAAAGTGTGGAAGAAAAAGATGCACAACCAACCGAGAGAACCGCAGCCTTATGAGGATTGTCAAGCAAAATCGATTCAAGAATTTGGGTGAACTTCACAAGGAATGGACTGAGGCTGGGGTCAAGGCATCAAGAGCCACCACACACAGACGTGTCAAGGAATTTGGCTACAGTTGTCGTATTCCTCTTGTTAAGCCACTCCTGAACCACAGACAACGTCAGAGGCATCTTACCTGGGCTAAGGAGAAGAACTGGACTGTTGCCCAGTGGTCCAAAGTCCTCTTTTCAGATGAGAGCAAGTTTTGTATTTCATTTGGAAACCAAGGTCCTAGAGTCTGGAGGAAGGGTGGAGAAGCTCATAGCCCAAGTTGCTTGAAGTCCAGTGTCAAGTTTCCACAGTCTGTGATGATTTGGGGTGCAATGTCATCTGCTGGTGTCGGTCCATTGTGTTTTTTGAAAACCAAAGTCACTGCACCCGTTTACCAAGAAATTTTGGAGCACTTCATGCTTCCTTCTGCTGACCAGCTTTTTAAAGATGCTGATTTCATTTTCCAGCAGGATTTGGCACCTGCCCACACTGCCAAAAGCACCAAAAGTTGGTTAAATGACCATGGTGTTGGTGTTCTTGACTGGCCAGCAAACTCACCTGACCTGAACCCCATAGAGAATCTATGGGGTATTGTCAAGAGGAAAATGAGAAACAAGAGACCAAAAAATGCAGATGAGCTGAAGGCCACTGTCAAAGAAACCTGGGCTTCCATACCACCTCAGCAGTGCCACAAACTGATCACCTCCATGCCACGCCAAATTGAGGCAGTAATTAAAGCAAAAGGAGCCCCTACCAAGTATTGAGTACATATACAGTAAATGAACATACTTTCCAGAAGGCCAACAATTCACTAAAAATGTTTTTTTTATTGGTCTTATGATGTATTCTAATTTTTTGAGATAGTGAATTGGTGGGTTTTTGTTAAATGTGAGCCAAAACCATCACAATTAAAAGAACCAAAGACTTAAACTACTTCAGTCTGTGTGCATTGAATTTATTTAATACACGAGTTTCACAATTTGAGTTGAATTACTGAAATAAATGAACTTTTCCACAACATTCTAATTTATTGAGATGCACCTGTATATATATATATATATATATATATATATATATATATATATATATATATATATATATAAACATTTGCCATTGGGTATATCATTTTGATGCAATTTTTGTTTGTTTTAAGCAAAAAGATTTTTCTTTGCATGTAAAAGTATCTTGTTTTAAAGGGATAGATCACCAAAAAATAAAATTCTGCCATTGTTTACTAACCCTTATCTTCTGATTTAAAGAAGAAACTTAACTATCCCTATAAGGATATTTAACAAAAATACTAAGAAAATTATTTTTTGCAGTGTATTCAATAACCACCTTAATCCACTTTAACCATTTCCTCCTAGGAATCTTATACTGTAACTTCTTTTGCTCCAATATTCAGGAAGTCTGCTGGTATTAAAGGAGAAAAATGCTCTGGCTTGTGCAGGAAGGTGGCGAGTGAATGCCATGAAATCCTCTGTCAGTAGAGATGTAGAGAGCTGGTGTATGTGCATGTCAGACCCATTTGTTCTACAGATGTTTTGTAAGGTATTGGTGGTACATGCCTTTGCATTGCATTGCTATGAAAACAAAAAGGACAAATCATCTGATATCTCTGTATATCCCATTCTGAACTGAATGAGATGTACAGGTGCATAGTTTTGTTCTTTTTCAGAGACTCTATTAATATAACAGCTATTGAGCCAGGTGGCCGGAATCAGCGTGTGATCAACGCATTTCTGCTTTTATAATTTCAACAAGGCATGAGTTATATGAATATGAGCTAACAATATGATTCCTGTTTGCACCACTTAAAGACTTTAAAAAGGGCTTTGGATGTATTAATAGGCACTATTACTATAAAATAAAAGAAAGCAAGAGAAACAGAGAAGGAAAGCCTTATAAAATGCCAAACTACTTCTTTTTCACTACTGAGAGCAGGCAACTGTACATACAGGATATCCTGTTAATTTTCTGTGGATCATTGTTCAATGCCAACAAAACATTATGATAAGACCATAAACTGAGATGGACAATAGACTATAAGACAGACTACAACTGTTAACTGGTACAAAAACAGTGAGCATGTGTGATTTTGAACCCATTGACCTGAGGTGTATGGGGTTACCAACGGTGAGCTTTAACATTCCTCACCTGATGGACCTTCTGTCAAGGCCGGCATTAAATGAGCTTAAAACATGATCCAATCTCTATGAACTACTTCACAAAGAGTCCAAAATATTGCACTGCGATGATTGTACACCATTGTTTTATTATAAGACGGTAAGATCTTTGTAATTGTTTGGAGTCTGAGTAATTTTTTGAGGAAACCTTACACACTTTAAGATATATGTGCATGTCCCTGAATGTGTATTCATGTATACCTCTGTCAGTGTGCTCCATAGGCCTCCATATAAATCTGTAGTGCTCAGGCCTGGGGGTGTGAGGATCGGCCTTGTTATCTGTCCAGTTGGTGTGACAGGTCTGCTTCTAGAACGTCCATACACCCGCTCTGTGTTTCCATGGCTTCCAGCAGTGAATGATCGCAAGAGACTATTGGGGGTCACAGGTCTGCTGGGTGTCCGTGCTCCACTAGGGGTCTGGGCTCGGCTGCTGGGATTGCTGGGAGATGTCCGGCCCATGACTAGGGTTGTGGGTTTAGTGTTGTAAAGTGGCAGGCCTGCTGTCTTTGTGGAAAGGCTGCTGGGAGACTGTGGTCTGGACGTCTGTCCGATGACAGGATGAGTGTTTGTGGTGTGGAAGAGAGGGGTTAAAAGCAAGCTCCGGTGAGGGCTGTTTGGACTTCGGTTGAGCTTTCCTTGTTCTGCCAGCTTGGCCAAGTCCTTCTCCACCTCTGAAGAAATTAAGACAACACAAACAAGGAATCACCAGCTAGGGTAGTGGTTCTCAAATGGTGGGTCTCTGCCCAAAAAAGGGTCACAGGTCTGTTCTGATGGAGTTGCCGACAGCAAGGGAAATAAATACAATTAAATGCAAATAACCATATACTCGTGCATAGTTAGGATAGGAAAATAAATAGGCTTATCAACTTGGGAGGAGATACCCAGTACAAAAACATTGAACATTAAAGGGTTAGTTCACCCAAAAATGAAAATTCTCCCATCATTTACTCACCCTCATGCCATCACAGATGTGTATGATTTTCTTCTGCAGAACACAAATGAAAATTTTTAGAAGAATATCTCAGCTCTGTTGTTGCTTACAATACAAGTGAATGGTGACCAAAACTTTGAAGCCCCAAAAAGTACATAAAGGCAGCATAAAAGTAATACATACGACTGCAGTGGTTTAATCCATGTCTTCAGAAGCGATCCAATTGGTTTTGTGTGAGAACAGACCAAAATATATCGCCATTGCAGTCTTTAGGCATGATCATGATTTAAAGATCAATTACAATTAGGAAGTGTAATCGAGCTTGAAATGATGATTGCTAAGGTGTCTCCAGATGCCAAAATTTATAGTGAAAAAGGAGTTATTGGTCTGTTCACAACCAAAATCAACTGGATCGTTTCAGAAGACATTGATTAAACCACTGGAGTCATATGGATTACATTTGCCTTTATGTGCTTTTCGGAGCTTCATTCACTTGCATTGTATGGACCAACATAGATGAGATATTCTTCTTAAAATCTTAATTTGTGCTCAGCAGAAGAAAGAAAGTCATACTCATCTGGGATGGCATAAGGGTGAGTAAATTATGCGAGAAATTAAATTTTTTTGATGAACTGTTCTTTAAAAAAAACACTGAAACTAGAGGACAATGATGGCCATAGGTTGTAAACATTTTAGTGCTTAGTTACAAGGCTTTACACATCTTAACGCATATATTAGATTTGTGTATTTTGATCAAGATTAGACTACTAAAAGTGTTATATACCCATTTTCCAGCTTGTATCCTTAAACACACACTTACAGGCTTGAACCACATCCATGTATTGACGTGTACAATTAACTAAGCACTCATAGATTCCCGTTAACAAACCACTAAAATAATTTCCTGAAGTTTGTTGCTGAGGTATTTTAACAGTCATGGGCAGCAGTATTTAGAGTCAGTTGTAAAGTGTAAATTGGATGACATGTTTACTTTATAAAGAACCAAGAGCTATTTAATATGGCCTGGTTTTGTCAATATATTTGTTTGGTCTATTGGTAGCAAGTCAAATATTCTGTAGAATATGCACATTTTCAGATGGAACATCTGACAACCTTCAACCAGTGTTCAGTTTGTGAGAAGGAACTGTGCTTTTTGTTTTCACAAAGCTAAGCGCATAACCATCATTTATGAGGTTTATGCACACAAAAATATGACTCACATTGAGGATTCTGAGAAAACAATGTGTGACATAATATAAATAGTTTGTAAAAGTTATTTGTCTCAGAAACTGACTACCTCAATTTGGAGCAAACTATTCTTTCTCCAACAAAAAAACAACATGCTATTTTTCCAATTTAAGATGCGAAACACATGCCTGTTGTACAGAATACTAATCCAAATACGTAAATGCAGACTGCTTTGTCATTTTGACCAAGGCTGCTTTAGGAATGAATTCCATTTATGGAAAGTATTCCAGATTGTTGTGTATAGCTTTTCCGGTGTGTGATCTATCTAATACCGTGAATGGATAATTAGATCGTTGTGTCTGTATTCAATCAGAAGTAATTGCAAGCCCCTAAACTCTCATTTAAAGTGTATACAGGGACTTGTTCCGGTGATTTCTCACCAAAACACATATGTGACGGAAAGGATTTGTTGTGAGAATATTACATGGGCATAAATCATTTGTGCAATACCAAATAAAGAAAATGAAAACAAAATGAATATGATAAACACAGAAATGAAAAATGTATTTTTTTGTGTTTCAGTGTTTAAAATTTCCCACATTATATTTATGTGTATGTAACTAGGCTCTAGGGCCCTAATGAGTCCAGGGAGCACTGCTTTGCTCACTGTAAACAGGATACACATTGTATCAACTTGATTACAAATGTTAAAATTCCCAGTCCTACAAATTACTTCTAACCAAACATCAAAAGGTGTATTGAGTGTTTTTAGGATTTGGAAAAAAAAACTGATAAGAATCAATCTAACACATGCAACATGATTTTCTGGCTACTTATGCCATTTACTTTAGACTTCAGGTGAAATATATAGCACCAATAATAAATGATCTAATTTGCCCTTAAAATCTGGGGGGAAAAACAGTTTGTTTTCGGTCCGCTAATCTGATTGGACTCCAAGAGTACAACAGTAATCTTTTTTGTTTGATATTGCTTAATTATTCATTTAAAAACTGTATGTATTAAACATAATATAAATTTTATTATTATATATATTTTTTTATTTCTCCCCAATTTGGAATGCCCAATTCCCAATGCGCTTCCCAAGTCCTTGTGGTGGCGTAGTGACTCGCCTCAATCCGGGTGGTGGAGGACGAATCTCAGTCGCCTCTGTGTCTGAGAACGTCAATCCGCGCATTTTATCATGTGGCTTGTTGAGCGCGTTAACGCGGAGACATAGCACATGTGGAGACTTCACGCTATTTTCCACAGCATCACGAGAGCGAGAACCACATATTATAGCGACCACGAGGAGGTTACCACATGTGACTATACCCTCCTTAGCAACTGGGCCAATTTGGTTGCTTAGGAGACCTGGCTGGAGTCACTTAGTACGCCCTGGATTCGAACTCATGACTACAGGGGTGGTAGTCAGCGTCTTTACTCGCTGAGCTACCCAGGCCCTTATTAATTTAATTATTAAAATTTTGTCTTGACTTCTGTCTGCTCTTTGCCCTATATGTCATAAAGCTACTCGCTGGGCATCACAGGAACTGTACTTGACTGGTTTAATTCCTATCTCTCAGGTAGGTCCTTCAAGGTAGCCTGGAGAGGTAAGGTGTCCAAGCCACGTCAGCTACTTACTGGGGTACCTCAGGGTTCAGTGCATGGGCCACTTCTCTTCTCTATTCACACAACATCAATGGGACCCATCATTCAGGCACATGGTTTCTCTTACCATTGCTACGCTGATGACATGCAACTCTACTTGTCTTTCTAGCCCAACGACACCACAGTGACTGCTCGAATCTCTGCCTGCCTGGCAGACATCTCGGCCTGGATGAAGGAACACAACCTGCAACTTAACCCAGCCAAGACCGAACTCCTTGTCTTTCCAGCCAACCCTGCTGTTGAACACAACATCACCATGCAGCTGGGTGCAACTACAGTAACGCCTTCCAAAATGGTCAGAAATCTAGGGGTAACCCTCGAAAACAAACTAAATTTCACAGACAACATCTCAAAGGCCACAAGATCATGTAAATTTACACTCTACAATATCAGGAAGATAAGAACCTTCCTCTCTGAACATGCCAAACAACTTCTTGTTCAGTCACTTGTCATAACTAGACTGTAACACTCTCATTGTAGGCCTCCCTACATGTGCAATTAGATCCCTGCAAACGATCTAGAATGCAGCAGCATGTCTGGTCTTTAATCAACCAAAGAGAGCGCATGTTACACCACTCCTTGTCTCTCTTCACTGGCTGCCGGTTGATGCACGGATCAAGTTCAAGGCTCTGATGCTGGCATACAAAACAGTCACTGGGTCTGCTCCAGCATATCATTTCTGCAGAGCTACGTGCCCACTAGAAGCCTGCGGTCGGCTAAGGAAAGTCGCCTTGTTGTACCAACACAAAGAGGAACCAAAACACTTTCCCGGACTTTCAGCTTCATCATACCACGTTGGTGGAATGACCTTCCCAACTCCATCTGTGAAGCTGACTCACTTTCTGTCTTCAAAAACGGCTAAAAACACATCTTTTCCATGAGCACTTAACCAGTCACTAAAAAAAAATGTCCTTGTTGCACTTTAATCTGTTTTGAATGCTATTCTGATGCTAGTGAAACTTTGTAATATGGCACTCTTCGTACATCTGTCTCCTTAAGATGATTCGTTTATGTTTTCCTCTTTTGTAAGTCGCTTTGGATAAAAACATCTGCCAAATGAACAAATGTAAATGTAAATGTACTCGTAGTGATAAAGCAAAGTACAGCATCTTTAATCACCCTAAGACAAAATAGAGAGACAAAATGAGAAAAAGATGGGGTGCTGAGAGAGAGTTAACAAGAAGCAGCAGATCTAATCTATTACAAACAGCTCTTGATCAAAAAAAAGCAAATGGCGCTTCCCACAAGGCTACAATTCTGAAGCACGCAAACCCATCATTTAGAGCATATGCAACTTTATTGATTCCGGACTCTTTCTCCCTAAATAACTGAAGCTTTCACAACTCATTTCACAGAGGAAGAAAGAGAGAGACCTTAGGAATAACTCCAACCAGCTGAAAAAGATGCATTATTTATCCAAAAGTGGTGGAAAGCTTTTCTCAGCCGTTACGAAACAGCCAATAATGTTGTCCTTTGGGAAACGTCAAATATCACACTCTAAAACAAAACAAAAACAAAGCAATGCAGTCTGATCGTAAATTAAAAGAGAGTCTGAGGATTTAGTTGACCACATAATTGAGGTAATAATGGACAAAAGTTAGAAGCCTGGCTTTCAACATGGGGAACATTAGCAGCTAATAAAAGCATAAAGGAGGGTAAATTAGGAGCCTAATGCTTGGCCTTATGGGGATGTTTCTGTTCAAACAGAACTCAGACAAATGGCTTGAAATTAGTGCCATCTGAAAGTAGGGTTGCTTTTCCTACAGAGTGATGTCACAATCAAATTCCCTCTGACTTGGTCACGGAATAACAAATGCACTCGAAATATACACACCTCCCACACAAAGGCAAACACCGGTACACGCACATTCATGGAGCCCTATTTATTTATCTTTCATTAAACTGTGAGAATTTTTTATTTTATTTCTGTTTATAGGTTATTACAAATATAATTTGGTGTTACCAGAAATGATCAAATTCATTGTCAAAATATGACTTTGAGGTGGAGCCGTAGTACAGTGGTTAGTGAACACGTTTGTGACACAATGACCTGAGGTGCTTATGTTGGTGATGCAGGTTTGATTCCAGATTCCTTCATGTCACAATTCCCCTTTTTTTCCCCAATAATTTAAATGTCATTCTCGACTGTTTCTTATAAAAAGCTAAACGCCCCCAAAACTGTTTATATATATATATATATATACATTTTTTTTTTTTTTTACATTTTATTTTTAGACATATAACAAAGAAAAAACACAACAAATATACATTGAATCAACATTTAACATTTAACCCCCACTATTACCCCTCCCCCTCCCCAATCACCAACCCCACCCTAACCCCAATGAACACCCCTGTGGTCACAAATAAGAATACATACACACACACACACACACACACAAAGAAAATATAATAATCATATATAATTAAAACTAAACTTCTCTCTCCACAGCCCCTCCCCGAGAGTCCCCCAAAAACACTAAATAATTGCCCCATTTCCTATCAAACAAATCCCGAACCCCCAGCCATCTGTTTGACACCTCCTCAAAAGCTACCACCCTCCCCATCTGCGCACACCGCTCTGGAAATGAGGGCACTCCATCCGACTTCCATTCCCTTAAAATAATTTGCCTGCCAATAATAATGCTGGTCAGAACCCAATTTTGTATGTGTTTATCCCCTAAATTTATGACCACCCCATTGCCCAAAATACAGAGTCTGGGGCAAAATGAAATTTGAGTGCTCAAAACATCACATATAAACTCTGCCAACCAAAATTCCTGGATCTTAACACACCCCCAAAAAACATGGGTTGTATCTCCATCTTCTGATTGGCATCGCCAGAAGGTGGGTGTGTCTTTAAGACCAAGCCTACACAATCTAGAGGGGGGTCCAATACAATCTATGTAAAATTGTGAATTTCATAAGGCGAACCCTTGCATCTCTAGATGCAGACTTGATGTTTTTAGAATCCTAGCCCACACTCCCTCCTCCAATACCAAGTTTAAATCTTTCTCCCATAATCTCTTGATAGAATTTAAAGCTCCGACCCCCAGACACTGATTTAGCAGGGAGTAATACACTGATGCCTCATGACCTTTTCCAAAAGCAGTAATCACCTCTCCCAGAGTATCTGCCACTTTAGGGGGTGTGTGCTACTCCCAAAAACAATACAGAGCAGGTGGCACAGCTGTAAATACCTATAGAACTGAGATCTGGGAATCCCAAAATGTTGAACCAAATTTTCAAAAGATCTCAACAATCCACTCTCATATAGGTCATCAAGTGTAGTAACCCCCCTCACAATCCAATCTGATGAGCAGAAAGGGGACTTATTAATACCTAATTTAGGGTTCAGCCATATGCTTGAGGCAACATTTAAATAAATGTCCGAATTAAACACTCTGGACACTTTTGTCCATACCGAGTGCAAATGCGAGATAACAGGGTGTAACTTAACTTCTCTGATTAGTTTGATAGAAAGGCTTTGCAATGGCAAAATAGGGGCAAGAACTTCCTGTTCAATACAAAACCAGGGAGGGGCTATCTCAGGCAGAAGTGACCAATGAGCCAAATGTCTGAGACTGAATGCATAATAATAAAACAAAATCTTGGGTAGACCTAGCCCACCTTTGTCAATCGGCATATGTAACTTATTAAAATGTAATCTAGGACGCTTACCATTCCAAATGAAGGACTTCGTAATGCTATCAACTTGCTTGAAATAAGAGGGGGACATCTACAGGGAGAAATTGTAGCAAGTAGTTAAATTTGGAATACAATTCATTTTAATAACATTAACCTTCCCAATCATAGATAAATGTAATGAAGCCCACCTGCCCACATCGCTCGAAAATCTTTTTATTAAGGGGTCAAAATGAACTCTAACTAAATCAGACAAATGTTCTGGGAAAAAAATCCCCAAATACTTAATGCCCTGTTTGGGCCACTGGAAGGCAACCAGCTGGAAAGCCGTTACTGGGCAGTATGCTGTCAACGAGTCAAAGCTTCGGAGTTAGACCAAATGACACTGTATCCTAAGAACTTAGAAAAGGAATTAATAACTCTGTGGAGGCAAGGCATAGATCTATTGGGGTCGGAGACAAATAATAAAATATCATCTGCCTAAAGCAAAATCTTATGCGCCATACCTCCTGCCACCACCCCTGGAAAATTATCTTCCCTTCTTATCGTGGCTGCTAATGGTTCCAGGGCAAGACAGAACAATAATTGGAAAAACCCTCGCCCTAATCTGAATTAATCCATTTGTTTGTACCGCCACTACCAGGTGTCTATAAAGTAACTTAATCCATCCAATAAAAGTATTCCCGAACCCATATATTTCCAAAATCTTAAAAAGATAATCCCATTCTACCATTCCAAACACCTTTTCGGCATCAAGTGAGATGGCAGCGACCGGGGTCTGATCATTCGCCACTGACCACATGACATTGATGAAATGCTTAATGTTATCAGAAGGGCTGCGGCCTTAAATAAACCCCACCTGATCTATATGTATAAGAGATGTCATAACATAAATTTAATCGGTTAGCCAGAATTTTTGACAATATTTTTACGTTTAGCTGGATCAGGAAAATTGGACGATAACTCTTACACTCGCTTGGATCTTTGTCCTTTTTAAGAATCAGACTGATCCGGGCTTGTGTCATGGTTGGCGGAAGCTTTCCATTCTTTAATGATTCCATATAAACTTCTAACAAAAGTGGAGCCAGTTCTGTAGCATAAGATCCAAAGAATTCAGCGGCAAAGCCATCTGGCCCCGGAGCCTTGCCTGTAGGCAAGGCCTTAATTACCTTGCCAAACTCCTCCAAGGTTATCTCAGAATCAAGAGAATTTTTTTGCTCAGTCGTCAGTTTATGGAGTTCTAATGGTTCCACAATTTTCTAATATATTCATCAGTAGACGAAGATGTGGAACTATAAAGATCAAGATATAATTCATTAAAAGCATTATTAATATCAATGGCCGAGGTAAAAATTTCACCACCAGCAGATTTCACTGAGGGAATGGTAGAAAAATACACTCTCTGCTTTATATACTGTATCTAGCCAAAAGCTTCCCTGCCTTGTCCCCCGACTCAAAGTATGACTGTCTTGCCCTGAATAGCCAAAACTCCACCTTCCATGACAAAATAGCATTATATCTGTATTTCAATTGGATCAATTCTCTGAGGCCATCAGACGACATTCGGCACTTCAGCTCTGCCTCAGCTCTTTTAATATTCCCTTCCAACTCCATGACTTTGCGTGCTATCGATTTTTTGATGAATAAGGCATACTGTATGATCCAACCCCTAAGAACCACCTTAAGTGCCTCTCAAGCCACACCCACAGAGGATACTGAGGACCAGTTGGTCTCCATATAAACATTTGTTGGAATTCAGGATTTTTCAAAAGGGATACATTAAAGCACCAACTATATTGATTTCTTTTTCTCCGTATATGGCAACATCTCTAAACTCACCAGGGTGTGATCTGAGACTAAGATGTTTCCAATTCAGCAATCGACAGATGAAATGAGGGACTTAATATATATAAAAAAATCTATTCTAGAATAAATCTTATGGACTGATGAAAAGAATGTATAGTCTCTATCAGATGGGTTCAAAAGTCTCCAAATATCTATAAGACCAAGATTTTTACACATCCTGTGAAGCGTCAGTGTTGCTCTAGGGGGCTTGCACACTTTTGCTTCACTATGATCAAGGATTGTGCCCATCAATAGATTAAAGTCTCCTCCCAATATTATATCATGAGGGGTGCCAGTGGCTTGCAACATCCCTTCAAGATCTACAAAAATGCCCTGATCATCAGTGTTAGGTGCGTAAATATTATCCAAAATCAACCTTTGCCCCTAAATTTCTGCTAAAACAATAATGACAATTCCTAATTTATCTTTACTCTGTTTGAGACATTTGAATTGTAGATGCTTACCCCAAACTGTTTTTGACAGGGGAAAAAAGTCTTCATGGGATAAGTTGATGTCACTGTAATCCAAATAAATTTTGTTTACAATATATCTCGGCAAGGGATGTGCACGGTATCCGTTTATAATATTTGGTTAACCGCAAGGGTTCACGAACGGTTATTCTGTTATTTGTTGGGACTCAGGAATGAGGAATGTTTACTTCAATAGATGCAGTGGCAAGAAAAAGTATGTGAACCCTTTGGAATTACCTGCATTTATGTATAAATTTGTCTTAAAATGTGGTTTGATCTTCATCTAAGTTGCACTAATGAAAAAACACAATCTGTTTTAACTAATAACACACAAAATATTGTATTGTTCTTATACATATTGAATACATCATTCAAACATTCACAGTATAGGTTGGAAAAAGTATGTGAACCCCTAGGTTAATGACATCAACAAAAGCTAATTAGAGTCAAGAGTTGGCAAACCTGGCATCCAATTAATGATTGTAGGTGTGGTTTAGAGCTACTGACTTATAAAAAGCACTCAAACATTTTGAGTTTGCTATTCACAAGAAGCATCTGCTTACGTGGACCATGCCTCACAAAAAAGATATCTCAGAAGACCTACGATCAAGAATTGTTGCTTTGCATAAAGCTGGAAAGGGTTACAAAGTTATCGAGGAGCTTAGATATTCATCTGTCCACAGTTAAACAAATTGTCTATAAATGGAGACGATTTAAGTACTGTGGCTACTCTCCCTAGAAGTGGCCGTCCATCCAAGATGATTGAATGATGATGGATGATGACTGATGAAGGACACGCTGCAGAATGCTCAATGAGGTAAAAAATAACTCTTGAGTGACAGCTAAAGACTTGAAGAAATCATTGGAACCTGATCTCTGAGTCTACTATATGGAAAACCTTAAACAAAGACCACCTTGACACTCCACAATGCTACTGGGAAAATGTTTTGTGGACTGATGAAACTAAGGTTGAATTGTTCTGGAAGAACACGAGCACTACGTATGGCGTAAAAAGGGCACCACATTCCAACATGAAAACTTCATTCCAATGGTGAATTACGGTGGAAAGAGCATCATGATTTAGGGCTGCTTTGCTGCTTCGGGGCCTGGACCGCTTGCCATCATTAAGGAAATATTAATTCCCAAGTTTATCAGGATAATGTCAGGGTGGCTGTGCACCAGCTGAAGCTCAGTAGAAGTTGGGTGATGCAGCAAGACAATGACCCTAAACACTGAAGTAAATACACTACAGAATGGCTTCAAAAAAAGGAAATCCACCTTTTGGGGTGGCCCAGTCAGAGCCCAGACCGTAACCCAATAGAGATGCTGTGGAATGACCTCAAGAGAGCCGTTTACACCAGACATCCTAAGAATATGGCTGAGCTGAAGCAGTTCTGTAAGGAAGAATGGTCCAAAATTCCTTCTGAACATTTTGCAGGTCTAATCCGCAGCTACCGGAAATGCTTGGTTGAGGTTATTGCTACCAAAGGAGGATCAACCAGTAATTAAATCCAAGGGTTCACTTACTAATTCCACAGCACTGTGAATGTTTAATGTGATGTGTTTAATAAAGACATAAAAGATTATAATTGTTTGTAGGTTGTTAGCTTAAGCACATTGTGTTTGTCTATACTTGTGACTTCGATGAAGATGAGATCACATTTTATGACCACTTGATGTAGAAAACCAGCTAATTTCAAAGGGTTCACATACATTTTCTTGCCACTGTATGAGTCAAACACTAATCAAAATAGCAAGGAATAAAGTCCACAGTGAGCTATGAGCTTAAATAGCACAAAATATACAGTAGATCTTCAAATGATAAAATCACTCAAACAAAAATAATCAAACGGTCATTTCTTGCAACATAGTATTCTTTTTTTTCTCCCCTTTTCTCCCCAATTTGGCATGCCCAATTCCCACTACTTACTGGTTCCTCATGGTGGCACGGTTACTCACCTCAATCCGCGTGGCAGAGGACAAGTCTCAGTTGCCTCCGCTTCTGAAACAGTCAATCCGCGCATCTTATCACGTGGCTCGCAGTGCATGACACCATGAGACTCACAGCATGTGGAGGCTCATGCTATTCTCCGCGATCCATGCACAAATTACCACGCACCCCATTGAGAGCGAGAACCACTAATCTTGACCACAAGGAGGTTACCCCATGTGACTCTACACTCCCTAGCAACCGGGCCAATTTGGTTGCTTAGGAGACCTGGCTGGAGTCACTCAGAACGCCCTGGATTCGAACTCGCGACTTGCATCAATACTCACTGAGCTACCCAGGCCCCCGCAACATAGTATTCTTAACCAACAGAAAATACGTATGTGGAGGTAGGTGTGTGGTTGAGCGCCGGCTTGTGAATGGAGAGCGAGATCGGGAGATGAGAACGGTAAGGATCATCACCTGTCATTGATTATCTGTAACAGCTGAGTGGACGGCGGGGGCATGCAGTTGGCCGAGCACCCAGTGGGCTGTTCGCTTAATACCGCTTTTGTCCGGGGAGCCCCAACTCGCAGCACAGCAGTTACCAGCAGAGAACCTCTTGGTGTATGCCAATCTAAAGAAAGCAATCCTGCAATGGGTCAGCCGGAGACCAGAACAACAGCACCATGCATCCGCTCGCTGGCCCTTGGTGAGCACGGCCGCCAGTTTGCCTTCGCCCAACAGCTGCGGGACACCTGCAATTAGTGGTTGCTGGCTAAGCAATGTGACATCTGGGCTGTGATAAACCTGGTGGTACTGGAGCAGTTTATTGCTCGGCTTCCGAGAGGGATGGCGGAGTGGGTCCAGTGCCATCCAAATGTCCATCCAGCTGGCAGAGGACCATATGGCATTGTATTCGGGAACCAGCGAGCCCCAATATCCTCTTTTCTCTCTCTCTCCTGCCTCCCCTCACTTTCGCTCCACCCCTTCCTCTTGTCCTATTCCTCCTCCCCATAAATGGGGAGTTTCCCCTGTCCCTCTCCACTCTCAATCCCAGGTCGGTGAATCCGCTGCCACTGGCAGGAAATCTGGGCCGGTTTGCTGAAGCTGCGGGGAGCCCGAGCATTTCCAGGACCAATAATCGTTGACGGAGGTGGGGACATTTGTCCGGGTCCCCGACACGCCACAGGCCACCCCTGATCGAGCTGGGATGCACCGCATACCTGTGAGTATTAGGGAGGTACATACCAGGCCTTGGTGGATTTGAGTTGCAACCAAACCTCCATCCATCAGTGCCTGGTTCAAGACGAGGCTTTGGGTGCCAGTCACAGGGTGAAGGTGAGATGTGTGCATGGTAATATCCACGATTATCCTGTAGTGACTATTCAATTCCAGGGACAAAAGCATAGTGTCGAGGCGGCGGTTAGTCCTCGCCTCACCCATCCGCTAAGAATTGGCTGGCGTTTACCACTTTATTGAGGGAAATTTGTGTGGATGGGTCCTGTAACAAAGCGCCGCGGTGTGTGGTTTACGATGCGCTGGCTGGGGAGGCAGAGCCAGGGCCGTCTATGTCAGCTCCACGGCTGGATGACGTAAGGGAGGAGGAAGTCTCGGCTTCCCTAGCCCTTAGGGGTTTCCCTGCAGGGGATTTCCCTCTGGAGCAGATGTGAGACAAAACCCTTAGGCACGCCTTCGACCAAGTGAAAGTAATTGATGGTCAACATCTTCAGCCAGACATTGCACTCTCATATCCGTACTTTTCTATTATAAATGATCGGTTGTATCGAGTGACGCAGGATGCTCAGACAAAAGAAGATACAACCCAGTTGTTGGTACCAAAGAGCCATCGGGAAATGCTATTCCAGATTAGATTATTATTGGATATTAAATTGATTCAGACAAGCGTGTACCACCCACAAATGGACGGCTTGGTCAAACGGTTTAATCAAATCTTGAAAAACATGATTCGTAAGTTTGTGCACGAAGATGCTCGGAATTGGGTTAAGTTGCTTGAACCCCTGTTACGCAGTTCGAGAGGTCCTGCAAGCCTCCATGGGGTTCTCACCATTTGAATTATTTTATGGGCGTAAGCCTCACGGTATCTTAGATGTTGTGAGGGAAAATTGGGAGGAGGGGCCTTCAAACAGCAAAAAAAGAAATTCAATATGTTCTTGACCTGAGAGCAAAACTCCACAATTTGGGGCAGCTATCACCGGATAATTTGCTACAGGCTCAAGAATGTCAGTCCCAGCTGTATAACAGGGGAGCTCGGCTATGGAAATTTACACCGGGAGATAAAGTCCTTGTATTGCTCCCTACATCGAGCTCTAAATTACTTGCCAAGTGGCAAAGACCCTTTGAGGTCACACGGTGAGTCAGGGAAGTCGATTATGAAGTTAAATGAACAGATGGGGCAGAGCACAGAAAATTTACCACCTCAAACTCCTAAAACCATGGAGGGAGGTGGTCCCCGTGTCTTTGGCGACAGTGGTTCCGGAGAGGCAGGAGCTCGGGCCGGAGGTGAACTTAAAAGTCAATCAAAGCACCCCGGTCACTTGCGGAGACCACCTCTCACCATCGCAAATCATGGACATGGCCGGTTGCAAAGAGAATTCTCGGACGTGTTCTCGCCTCTTCCCGGTTGTACGAATCTCATAGAGCACCATATCGAAACAACCCCAGGGGTAGTGGTACCCAGTCTTCCCTACCAGTTACCCGAGCACAAAAAAAAGTGGTTTGGTAAGAATTAAAGGCCATGCTAGATATGCGGGTAATAGAAGAATCCCACAGTGACTGGCCCAGCCTGGTGGTGCTGGTTCCGAAGAGTGATGATTCAGTCTGGTTCTGTGTGGATTATAGGAAAGTCAACGTGGTGTCTAAATTTGACGCATATCCAATGCCTCGTATTGACGAACTGCTCAACTGGTTTTGACAAAGGGTTATTGGCAGATCCCCTTAACGCCAATGTCCCACAAGAAAACTGCCTTTTCCACACCATTTGGCCTACACCAATTTGTAACCCTTCCGTTCGGTTTGTTCGGTGCCCCATCTTTCAGCGCCTTATGGACAGAGTTCTCAGACCGCACTCTGCTTATGCCGCTGCCTATCTGCATGACATTATTATATACAGTAATGATTGGCAACAGCATATGCAGCATCTGTGGGCTGTTCTGAGGTCACTGCGATTGGCAGGACTCACGGCAAACCCTAAGAAGTGTACAATTGTATGGGTGTAAGTACGAGACCCAAGACCAAAAAGGAGGTGAGACATTTCCTGGGACTGGCTGGCTACTATAGAATGTTTGTGCCTAATTATTCGGACATCACCAGCCTGCTGACTGATCTCACTAGAAAGGGACTCTCAGACCTGGTCCAGTGGACGTAGCCATGCCAACAGGCTTTTATGCAGGTGAAAGCTGCACTTTGTGGTGGGCCATTGTTACATTCTCCTGATTTCTCTCTCCTTTTGTTTTACAGACCGGCGCGTTGGACAGAGGGTTGGGAGCCGTGTTATCCCAGCTGGTCGAGGGGGAGGAGCGCCCGGTGCTGTACATCAGTCAGATGCTCTCGGTTAGAGAGGCGAGGTACAGCACCATTGAGAAGGAGTGTCTGGCCATCCTCTGTTCGGACCACGCCCCGCTCCAGTGGCTCCATCGCATGAAGGATACCAATGCGTGGATCACCCGTTGGTAGCTGGCTCTTCAGCCATTTTAGTTCAAATTGGTCCACAGACCGGGTGCGCAGATTGCTATCGCGGCCTTCCTCTCCAGAAATGGAGGGAGGAATACTGGGTAGGCCGGATGGCTCTCCGGCCTGAGTTGGGCGATGGGGGTATGTGGAGGTGGGGGCATGGTTAAGCGCTGGCTTGTGAATGGAGATCGAGATCAGGAGATGAGACTGGTAAGGATCATCACCTGTAACTGATTATCTCTAACAGCTGTTTATCATTGCAGTGAGAGTTGGAGATGGATTTAAGAGCAAGCCAGACGCCAGAGAAGGGGAGAGAGAGCTACCATGTGCCCACAGAGACTCGTTTGCATGTTTAGAATAAAGTGATGAAAAAGCTTTTTGTGTTGGATCTCGCTGACTCCCGCTTCCTCCCTGCACCCCATCAGAAATTTTAGAACATAATTTAAGTACTTAACCTTATATGTGCTCTGCCCGAGCAGTTTCACATTTCCGTGAGGCAGCGAACGCTAGTATTGTTATGAGCGTGGAGTTACACTGTTGCAGTTTATTAGCCTTTTCAGGATGCTTTGATTTTCAAATGGTTTAGCATTTTGTGGAATAATTATCTGCACAACAGAGCAAAAGGGAAAAAACATTGACCATTTATCAAGCACTGATACTTTGCCAGGTGAAAAACAACCTGGAATCATGTTTAACAATTTAACAGTCACATGAAGTCCTCTTTGCAACCTGAACTTCTTCATAATGTTGAAACGCAGGTGTCTCTAGATGCATTTATAAGTATTGAAGTTATTTTTAATTTGACATGGTGACTAAAAAATGCAGCAGTTCTGTGCTAGACACACACACAAAAAAAGGCAGATACAGCACAACGATCAAGGATGTCCGTCAAGTGCGTGTTTACATAGAAAAACAATGCGTGCAAAAACATGTGTGAACAGCCCTTAACTCACCCTCTACTTGAAAAACTGACCTGAACCTGAAAAGATTTCGGTACCTCACACATATGGGTGATTATCCTTTTCATGTGTAGGGTTTAAATTCCCCTGCAGTGCCCCCCAGATTGAGTTATTTCTGCACACGACACTGCACAGCCTCTAGAGGGGAAGGAGTGTAGACAAATTGTTTGTTGAATTCTTGATTTCTTGTCATTTAAAAAAATAAATAAATACTGTATATACGATGGTAAACATAAAAAAACTGGATAAGTCTACTGTACTGTATTTGTTTTATTTCATTTGTTTACAGCTATAAAAATAAATAGACAAATAATACAAGGAGTACAGTTTACCAGCGCACTGTTTGAAATTTCAGACAGTCAAATCAAATCAAATCACTTTATTGTCACTCAACCATATACACAAGTGCAACAGTGGGTGAAAGTCAGTGCAGTTCCAAGCAACATAGCAGTCATGACAGTGATGAGACATATACCAGTTTACAATAACCATCAGATTTACACAACACAATTTACATATCTAATATACACATAATTACTCACAATATACAAATAATAATATACAATGTACAGTAAACAATACACACAATATAGAATATACATAATATAGAATACAAAGTATACAATAAAAATAGTATATATAAAAAATACAGTAGGTTGTATTATGCTGTATTGACATTCAGGCTGTTGGTTGATAGTCAGTTGCCAGTGTTGTTAAAAGAGAATATAATTTCTGACAGTCCAGTGTGAGATTAATGTGTAGAGCTGATGTATATTGATCGTGAGAGATCAAGAGTTCAAAAGTCTGATCGCTTGGGGGAAGAAGCTGTCATGAAGTCGGCTGGTGTGGGTCCTGATGCTGCGATACCACCTGCCTGATGGTAGCAGTGAGAGCAGCCCATGGCTCGGGTGGCTGGAGTCTCTGATGATCCTCCGAGCTTTTTTAGATATCTGGTATAGATGTCCTGGAGGAAGGGAAATTCACCTCCGATGATGTGTCTGGCAGTTCGCACCACCCTTTGCAGGGCTTTGCGGTTGAGGGCAGTGCTGTTGCCGTACCAGGCGCTGATGCAGCCAGTCAGGATGCTCTCTACAGTGCTGGTGTAGAACCGTGTGAGGATGTGGTGGTTTATTCCAAACTTCCTCAGCCGTCTTAGGAAGAAGAGGCGCTGGTGAGCCTTCTTCACAACAGCCCCATTGTGGACAGACCATATGAGTTCCTCAGTGATGTGGACACCGAGGAACTTGAAGCTGCTGACTCTCTCCACAGGTGCTCCATTGATGGTGATGGGGCTGTGTTCTCTGTCTTTTCTCCTGAAGTCCACCACAAGCTCCTTGGTCTTGCTGATATTGAGGGAGAGGCTGTGCTCCTGTGTGTCAGAGTGTGCACCTCCTCTCTGTAGGCTGTTTCATCATTGTCAGTGATCAGACCTACCACCGTCATATCATCAGCAAACTTAATGATGGCATTGGAGCTATGTGTTGCCACACAGTCATGTGTGTACAGGGAATACAGGAGTGGGCTAAGAACACAGCCCTGCGGGGCTCCAGTGTTGATGGTCAGTGATGAGGAGATGTTGCTGCCCATTCTAACCACCTGGCATCTGCCTGACAGGAAGTCCAGGATACAATTGCACAGCGAGCTGTTTAAGCCCAGAGCCCGGAGTTTCACATCAAGCTTGGAGGGCACTATGGTGTTGAATGCTGAGCTGTAGTCTACAAACAGCACTCTCACATATGTGTTCCTTTTTTCCAGGTGGGAGAGAGCAGTGTGTATTGTAGATGCAATAGCATCATCAGTGGAGCGGTTGTTGCGGTAAGCAAACTGCAACGGGTCAAGAGAGAGAGGCAGCACAGAGCAGATGTAATCTCTGATTAGTCTCTCAAAGCATTTGCTGATGATGGGGGTCAGAGCAACAGGACGCCAGTCATTTAAGCAAGTGATTTTGGATTGCTTTGGTACAGGCACAATAGTGGATGTTTTAAAGCATGTAGGGTCCACAGACAAGGAGAGGGAAAGGTTGAAAATGTCAGTAAAAACACCAGCCAGTTGGTTCGCACATGCTCTGATGACGCGACCCGGAATGCCGTCTGGACTCAGGGTGCGCAGTTTCCTGCTTGCTTATACTCTCATACAGTTCCTTGAGTGCCCGGTCTGTGTCGGCTTGTGAGGGGATGTACACCGCTATGATAAGAATGGTCGACACAGAAGCATGAGAAGTTCCAAATCAGGAGAGCAGAAAGACTTGATAGAATGTACGTTCCTCTGATCACACCAGGATTTGTTAATCATAAAACATACACCACCAAATCTGCTTTTATCTGAGAGGTCTTTCACTCTGTCCACTCGGTGCATGGAGAACCCCACGAGTCTGGAATCTCCACAGACATCCAATTTCTGTAAGGCAGATAATGCAGTAGTCCCTCGTCTCTCGTTGGAAAGAGATCCGCGCTCTCAGCTCGCAGAGCTTGTTGTCTAGAGACTGAATATTTGCCAGTAGAATGCTGGGTAGTGGGGGTCGATTTGCAGGACATCTTAGTCTGACAAGATGCCGGCTCTCCTTCCCCTTTTCCGGCTGTGTTTCCGCGGCCGGGCTGCCCAGACAAAGGGCTCCTCTGGCGTGTTTGAAAACAGCGGGTCGGTATTGAGGTATTTAAAGTCCGGTTTTCGGTGTGCTATTGCAGAACCAATGTCCAAAAGTGTTTGTCTATCATAGACAATAAGGCAGACAACATCCAAGACAAAAAAAAAAAGAAAGAATTTTAGACAAAACAAACAAAAAACTGCAATATTGGGTCGGAGCTCGCAACGCAGCAGCCATACTCGGCGCCATCTTGAACTACAATAGTGAGTGTGTGTGTCAAACGCATCGTCACCTAATTTAAACAGACGGCTGCGTACACAGGATGATCATGATTATATGTTGACTGTGAGTAACGTGCTATCGTGGTGCTTCTGTGATAGTATGGATGTCTGTTTCAGAAAACAAACAGATCATATACTTGAAAACACTGTTTGAGTTGCTGTTTGTGTGAATGACAACCGTATGTCCATCTAATAAGGATACGGCTGCATGCACAGTATTACCGTGCTGTGTTGACTGGGAGTAAACTGATATTGTGTTACTTTGTTGACAATTTGGCTGTCTGTTACATAAAATAAACATATCATATGCTTGGAAAGACTGTTTGAGTAGCTGTTTGTGACGAATGACAAATGCACAACCACTAATGTAAACAAACATGGCCGCACGAATCAGATGATCGCGTTTGATGTGTTGACTGTGCATATATGAGCTGTAAACTTTAAATCGTGGTACTTTGGTGACCATTTGGATGTATGAGTATAAAATAAACTTTTCATGTGCTTGAAAATACTGTATGATTCAATATTTGAGCGAATATGAATGACAGGTGCTTGTTCAGCCCAGCTGTGTGTCGGCGCAAAAGCTGATTTGAATCTGGCAGCTTGTAACGTAACTTGCTATAGCAGAAACACATATTTGTAATGCTACTCTGTGGGGGCCATTCATTAAAGTGACGGTACTTATGAAAAGGTTAAATGTTATTCTGATCATATGTTTTTTTCTGAGTATCTAACAGTATGTTCAATACTTGATTTTCTTGTTTAGCTAGGGTGACTATATTGTGGTTGTCCAAAAAGAGGAGGGGGGTTGTAATGCATTGTATTTAATATATTTAACGAATTACATTTATTGCAACATGTATATATTTAAAAATGTATAATATTTTTATACATTTGAAATGAATAAATCTTAAAAAAAATAAAAATAAATGTAGACACTTTTTTCACCCTTCACATGGCCTGATCTGTGTTTTATTTTTGTATTTTCTGAATTTTTTAGCATTGAAGTACCAGCTTTACAGGTCAAGTACAGAGGTTGCACTACAAATATCAGAGGAAGGGGTTGTACAATTTTAATCATGGTCTGTTTTATCCGTCCTATTAGTTTACATTTCCCTGATAAGTAGTATATTTCAGAGTCAATTTGTTTTTTCTCGCAACTTACGTAATTTTTATTCTGGTTGAGAACGCAGAGCACGCCTGGTGACATTTTGCCAACACACATATAGTGCATGGCTGCATGCGCAGAAAGCAAGCGGGTGGGCAAAAGAGAGAGAGAGATTTTATTATTTTTTTTTTTTTAAAAGACTGCACAATTAGGGTGCTTCTCAAATGGAAGGCTGCAGCCAAACACCCTTAGTCTGCCGCTCTCTGTCAGAATAACCACGTAAGAACATGTGAACATGAAAACTGGTGCGGAGTATCAAATACACAGAATGTACGAGAGTCCTAACTGCAGATCAATATGAAGAAAGCCAAATCCCGGACATTTACAGCCAATTTTGAAATCCCGGCCGGACACTTTTTTCAGGTCCAAAAAAAGAGGACATGTCCTGGAAAAAGAGGACGAAGGTCACCCTAGTTATTTTGCTAAGATAAAGTTTGTTAAATCATGCTGAAATGTCAACCTCCCACATTCACACACGCACACACACACACACAGAAGTCTATGGAAAGTCCCCACGATTATATAAAACAAAACATCTATGGATTTTATATGGATCTAACAATAATTTCTATCCCCTAACATTAACCCTAAAACTAACCCTCACAGAAACCTTTTTGCATTTTCAAAAAAACATCATTTAGTATGTTTACTAAGCCATTTCCCTCATGGGGATCGCTGGCTGGTCCCCACTATGTAGGTGATCTCAGGTTTTACTATCCTTGTGGGAACATTTGGTCCCCGCAATGGAGGTTAAACCTGTACACACACACAGCTGTTGCGCTGATGACTGTGAGAGTGCCCTTCTTAAATATTTAATATGTTTCAAATGTATGTGGTGTATAACAGCAAACAAAAATAAAAAGCAGGACATACATAAACAAACAACTGTGCAACACATGTCAGATTTCTGGGTGTTAGTGCAGCCGTTGGTATTGCCACATGCTTTTAAGCAGTTACAAAACGAATGAGTTTCGCACACACACGCACACACACACACACACACACACTCACGCACGCACGCACAACACCACTTTTCACAGAGATCTATCAGAACAAACCTGATAAAAGCCACCAGCTGAATTTGATCATCTGCAGACAGAGATTTGTCACTTCACAGCATTGCTAACAAGCTTGTGTCTGCGGTGGTGGCATTATTAAATTATTCAAAGATGGTCACCATTTTTTTCACAACATACTTTAATAGGTGGATCAGCTTTTAATTAGCCAGTCATACAGTGTTTACAGGCAGACAGAAGGGTGGTGGAGACTTTCAGATGTGTGGCCTTTGACAGTGTCAGTCATAATGGAAAGGTGGCCTGTTTTATATGTGTGTGGGTGGTTGTGTGTTAAAAGCCTACCGGCGAGATGTTTGCCCATGTTCTCCAGTTCCTTAGAAAACAGGGAGTCCTGGAGCTGCAGAGTACGTCTGGTTGTCTGGGGGCTCATGCCTCTGATCGGCTTCACATCCGATGCCCAGACAGGGTGACGCTGCGGCATACACACGAAAAAGAACATGGAGTCACATTAGATGAATTGGGAGCTTTGAATTACACTCCTTTTTACATACTACTTATGGTTACGACACTGTACCATATCTGTTAAAATGAGGGCCAATTATTTTTTTAAGAGAAATTAGAAAAACACTGAAAACCACAGTTCTATGGGATAAAAGTCTGGATGGCGGCGAAGACTGAAATTTTATTTGCGAACACTGCACTAGATTTTCAGTAGTGGTTTAAAGGTTTGAAGTAACAATCAATAAACTTTGAGGTTCCAAGGACGCATGGCAGTGGGCGACTTTTCATCCTACTATTACTACATTTCACATATTACTGCAATAATAAATGTAGCGGTTTTAGGGGATTAAGTATACAGCCCTTTGATTCAAAACTATTAGAACAAACTTAAATAATATACAAACAATAGATGAATCAAAATGAAAATCAGATTGGTTTGTATTGATTTATGTTACTGCTAACATGCATATTTTTCTGGCAACACAAAGAGCACTGCTTTTATTCTTAGTATGACTTGTTCTTAGACTAACCCTGGTTTGTAAGATACACATAAGATGCTAAACACTGACATGAAAAGCATTCAAAATGTTGAGGACAAGTCAAGATTCTGCCCTGGTCACCTCCATCATGATGCTGTATACATCTGAAAAACCGCAGCCATTTGGACCATAAGGAACAGGAATGTCATTATCCAAGTCCTGCTTCTGGCTGGACCAGCTGGCACTGACCAAAGATACATATCACTTTGGTTTGGCTTTGGTTGCAGCAGCTCACAGAACATAGAGAGCTCTGCAGTAGATGCTTTTCATACAGATTCGTAATGCCCCAAGGAGAACAGATGGACTTGAGATGTCATTGCAATTACAAGATAGGGTGGGTAGGAATCCAACATGTTGCATCGTTTTTTGTTTCAGTAAAATTTCGGCCATCTGTAGCACTTTAACATACATACACATGCAAGATACCCAAGATACGTACATACACACAAAAGCATATGTATAGCTGGGTTTCCACATATTTTTTATGCAAATTTTGGGATATCATATAAAAAAAATACTGGATGGAAACACTAAGATGCAAACAAAATTTCCATATGCTCCCTTGAGGTAGATACATCTTTTATTCTGTATGAAGACATGTGCATAAACTATGATGGAAACACATTTTACGAATACATATGACTGAATCTTTTGCTCATAACTGGACAAACCAGCTGACCAATATCATTGCAAAAGTCAAAGCTATATTTATTATGTATTCATTACATTTATTATTAATTTACACTCAATTAGCACTTTAATGGGAACACTATGGTCCTAATAAAGTGCCCGACATGCTCTTCTACTGTTGAAGCCCATGTACATTCTAAGATGCCATTCTGCTCATTACAATTGTACAGAGGGGTTATCTGAGTTACTGTAGCCTTTCTGTCAGCTCGAACCAATCTGTTTATTCAAACATGTCGGGAAGTAAATAAATATGAATTACAGTTTACAGAAACACTTTTGTAAACAATGAACTGCTGTTAAGAGAAATGTTAAGAGTATGTCAGCATTAATATTCCAGAATGATTCAGTCTGGATTCCACATCATAGGGCAAATAAGTTTTCTTTTTTTCTTTTTTGTGTTTGGTTTATTGGTTTGACTTAGTGGAGCATCATCATCAACCGTTGAAACCCAGTGTAGATCTTTCTCAGATACTTGTTAACTGAAGCAATCCTTGGAACTGCTCAGAGAGTGCAAAACTGTTCCCCTCAGCAGACTGCGGTTTACAATGATGGTTGTCTTTATTGATCATGATGTGTGCGTGCAACTCGAAACCGAGTGAGTCAAACTAGTTTGAAGCTCACAAGAGAACATTCAAATCTGCTTCCTTCCTATTCTTATGTGAACCTCATATGAATTTATCAGAGACAAGCTGTTTACCAGCCAAACGAAAAAAGCTGTTTTACATTTGGATGAGTAATCAGGCAATATGTGCTTACCGACTGGTCCACCAAAGCTGGAGATTGCAACCACTTTTGAAGGGGCTTCTGTCCACTCACAAACATGGATCCAATTGCTCCAGAAATGAAATCCATGTTGAGGATAGAAATGAGACCACTAGACAACTGTCCACATCTGAAGTACACTAGAGTGGGCATGTGGACTAGATACACTGTGTGCCTGTGTTTACAATTGGTGGCTGCCAAACCACTGGCAACCAATCCACCATTCACCTCAACTGTCTCTGAAGTAGCAGGACACTTCACTCTCATAAGCCGTTAAACAGTTTTTAAAGATGTGAAGATTCTCTTATGCACATCAAACACCACAGAAGAGCCACTGAAATTATTCAAACAAAGTCCAGATCATTGGAAGCAGGTTCAAAAACCACAAGGGAACGTCAAGGATTTACATTTGCCATTAAAAAGTTGCTTTCATGAGTGTATGCCGCTAGCCTCTCTTGCTTGACTCATTGCCTGCTGTCACATCTGCGTGTGCTGCCTCTTTACGGCCATGTTGGAGGCCGCAGGCTAAAGCCACAGTGATGTTAAGCAAGTACACAGAGTGCTGAGGCTTGTGTTCTTCCCACACCAACCTGCCACAAGAAGAAGTAGTTGCAATAAAGAATGGCGGCCCACCCTGACACAAGGAAACCAGCACCATCAACCACATTGCCTCAGTCCCTCTGGACTGAGCTGTTAAAACCAGTTGAAAGCCTGTTTGTTTGCTGGATATGATGGAGAAATGAAAAATGAAGGAGTTGGCCACAACAACAGTCTAATATAGTGTTGTCAAAGTACCGGTACTTCGGTACCAAGTTGATACTATAACAAAAAAAGATGTAACAATACCAGAGTTTCTGCAGTACCGAGCACTGACTCTATCTGGTACCAGTGCAGTCACTGACACATGACTGCTTTAAAATGCTAATTTTGAATGTGTGTTCTGTTACTCTTTACACTGAAATGGACAATTAATCAAATTAAAATTGTGACATGTCTTAGTGTGATTTATTAAACCACTAAAGGCTGCAATCTTAGTGTGGAAGAGATGAGTACGTTGAATGTATAAATCTTACCGCTCATACATATTGAGAATCATTCACGACATGTTGTATCAGATGACAGAGCAGAGCACTAATCTACTGTGAACCATGCAGCACATGTAAACTATATATTTATATAATTAAATCACAGAATTTGCACTTTAATCTCAAATCAACTTTATTTATATAGCATTTAAAACAACTGAGTTGACCAAAGTGCTTCACAGTAATAAAATTTAAAACATAACATTTAAAAATTACCACATACACAAACACCAGTAATCTAAAACACAAAATACAAACACTCCAAAACTGTGTCCTACTTTTCATTTGTCGGACTCAAATGCCAGTATAAAGAGATGAGATTTCAGACATGACTTAAAAGTATCCGTGTCACAAACTGTTTATCCGGAAATTGAAGCTTTAGGCAAAGAAATAAAAATAAATACACATCATAATAAAAGCACATTTCAAAATATAAGCTAGAGCCATGTAATTGAAGAAATTGTGACAGAAATATATTACAACTGTATAGTAAAATGTAATATTGACTGTAATGATAGTAATAATAATAATAATAACAATAATAATAATAATATAAGGAATATATCACAAGCAAGACTGCAGTTGAATAAAAAAATGATTAAAAAAAATGCAATGACATGTTGAAAAGTTCTATTTACACTTGTTAAAAGTTTTAAGAATTAGTTGATTAGACAACATTTTGATGATGAAATTAAATTAAACAAAAACATGGAATTCTGGAAAATAATAATAATAATAATAAAAAGGTAAACATGATTTGGTAAAGAATAAAACAGATTTCAGTAGGGTGCTACTTAAAAACACTTAAGCAATGCATCATTGATTGAGAAACACTTGAAGGAAACATGCACTTCTTTTACTTTATTATTTACAGTGAAATGTGACTTTTTTAATAGGCTAAATGGGTGTGTTTAATAGCACATTGTCATATTAGCATATATGCTGTGGTACCAAAATTGGTATAGTGAACCGTGAAATTTCACTTGTATCGGTACCGACTACTGAAATTTTAGTACCGTGACAACACTAGTCCAATATAATATTTCTTTCCTTCATTCTTTTTTCATTGTGGCCTTTCTTTGATCTCAGAGGAGATAACTGATTTAATCCTTTTTTTTTTTTTTCCCAAGTAGTAACCCATGTTTCATGCAATCGCTTGTTTGGAGAAAAGCATTTATGTCTGAAGTTAATTCTGAAGCAATACTTTTAGTTTATTATCACAGACAAATTGGCCATTTCACCTTTGGTAATGGGGAAAAACAAACAAATTGAAAACTCAAGAGCTGCATCTCTTAAAAGCCACGTGAAGTGGATAATGGCATTTGTTACACCATTTTATGAAGACACTTTCATGCTGTCGTCAAATACTTGTGCACATCCATTTTTATATGTCTTCACTGAAGACTTCCATGAACAAAAACCAAATTACATATCCAACAGATTGAATTAATATTCAACTGAATGGAAACTACTACACGAACCTGTGTTCTCCATTTACCCTCTGGTGCTCTGATAAAGAGTATGGCAGACGGAAATGAAGTCTAACGCAAAGGTTTATTAAATCTTCTTGACTTGGCAGCATGTGCACTCAACTAATGTATGTTCACGGGCACTGTGCCAAAAGCAAACGGGAAATGGACAATAACAAATTTATTATCTGATTAAACTCTAAACCCCCTAAACCACAGGAGAAGGGCCCTTCAACATTACATATTGTCTGCACCTGGATTGTACAGCACAGAAAACAACACAAACCCATAGAGCTTACACAAACACACACAACCTGTTGAAATGACTTCATTCAAGCAGTTAAAATCTGTAGAGTTTGTTTATAACATGAACCTATGACTGTACATGATACATGCTGAACAACCATTTACATGGAAAAACAGTAGTGAAGATTGTGTTTTCACTTGAACAAGTATCAGTCTTTGTAAAGGCTAGGGAATACTTTGTTTTTAGCGTGCCATTCCATCTCACACACTGTCATGTGCTCAACCTTTCAAAGTATACTCTTTGGACCACGAGCCCATTTCCATGCGCACTTTGACTGTTTTGTGAGACTGTTAGCACAGTCAATGGCATCTTCATGTCTACTTTCCTGCTAAGAACCTAAATAATTTATTTAAGAAATATAAATGGCCCTTCAAATTTTGTTTGATAATGAGGCCTGCGAAAAACTCTTGTGTGTGAAATCAATAACCAACTTTTTGGGCCCTATTTTAGGAGCGCTAGCTATGCCATACAGGCATGGCCAGGAATGTTTTGTATTTTCGTGCAAGCATGTGATAAGTCAAGGTGCAAGCGTGTTTGGCGAATTCGTATGGGCAATGTGCTAATGGGCTAGGTCAAGCACAATTTAATTCTGAGGTTCTTCTCCGGCACGTATGCGTCCTTTTATATAGTCCATTCCCTGTCAAGCACCAGCGATATAAACTAAGACAGCACATTCATAAGTTGGTAGTGTAAATGGACTGTATGCTATGAATTAAAAGAATAGAATTATTTTCTATTTTCAGAGTTTGACATGGACTTTATTAACACCTGCTGGTGGAATTTCCGAACTACAAATGCAGGAACTGAGTTTAGATGTGCTTCTGAAATGTCTTAGCGCTCAGACCTATTTCTCAGGAAAATAGCAAATTGCACTTCATTTACATACAATAAACCCCCAGTTTACACCCCCACATTGTGCAAACACTCCCAGCCACACCCACTTGCGATTTGCGCTGACATGAAAATTGTGCTTAGAATTAGTGCTCTCGCGAATATTTGATAAGACGTTGCACACAGTCATAGCGAGTAGTGCTGAGGTCTGTGGTTGCTTGTGGGCACACGTTTACATATATGTACAGTATATTAGTGGAGCTGTGTAAGCTAAGGTGGACTGAATTTCACACTGCAGTTTAGATGACTGAAGCTGCAAATCCAGACCCTGCTTAAAAGTTCCTGTTGTGTTTTGGATGCAGGCTCCAGTAAGGAATTCTGGTTAGTTGGTGTCCCCACTAGGCCTCTTAACTAGCTTGTCCAGCAAGACTAACTTTTTGGACCAGCTTCACTAGAAATTCCAGCATCTCCAGTTAGATTTGGCTGGTGAACAGCATGACTTTCAAACAAATCTTATACACACATATACAGTACACGACATTATATACATGAGCATAATTAGAATGTGTTCCACAAACTAGATCAGCTTAAACCAGGATAAACCAGCCTGATTCAGCCTGGACTAAGCTGTTTTTTCACCAGCAGAACCAGAAACGTGTAACAAAAAGAATAATATTCATGCTACATTGTTTGTATAGTAAGTACACTTTTTCTTGTTATAAATGTGTAGGCGCAATCAGAAAGATCAGGAAGGCAAATGCACAGCAGTTTGCAAACTTTAGCTTAGTCCACACAGAGCTCTCACAATCAAAGCAAACTCTCCCCGAGGTTGTTTTTCAGTATCACCCCAGTACTAAGACAATCAAGGCCGGAAACCACATGAGAGAGGCCTATTAATGTGTGACGGCTTGGATTACAAAGAAGGCCAATGTTAATAGAAAAGGTTTAAGTTGAAATATTTCAGATTTGCTAAGGTGGGAGGCAGTCGCAACAAAAGTTCATACAAATGAAGCCCAAGGGAAAAAACCCATATCCTCATTTTCCAGCCTTACATAAACAAATCTTTCAGTAATATAGACATTATATGCAGGGGCTTAATTAGCGTATGCAGAAAAATATAAAATACTTTCTACTCAGTCACTTTAATAAGGAAACAACCCGTCTAGTCTCCTGAGATTTCATTAAATTATACCATATGATTTTTGTTTCATAATAACAAGCTGCTATTCCATTTAAATTACCCACTGGGCTGATTAGAGAACTACACAATTATTATTTAAATTAACAAGCATGGCATAGGAAAGAATGAATAATTAATTCTGAAGATTAACATTTTCTGACTTTGCACTTTCCACAATGAACTACTGAATAATTGATTTAATCTGAAAATGTAACATTCCTAAATTAAAGGTACATGTTATGTTAAAATATCTTCTCTTATCTCAGCTTAATATGCAGAGACAACTATAAGTAATCCAATGGTAGGCTGATTCCAACGAAAAGTGTAAACACTCTGGCGCTATTGAGTGTCCATACTACATTGGCTTAAAAAATGGTGCGAGTCTGCAGGTAGGTTTACAATTTCTGAGGCCCCAAGCAACCGACCAACCCGGGGCCCCATTTAGAAAATTCTTGCTTAAAAAAATAACAAAATGTATTTTAAATCATCATTTTAAATTCATCCTATTAACCGTTGTAGCAAAGTACATTCAAAATGTTCACTGAAACATAAAAATCTAGTTAAAGATAATTAATGCATGTTTTCCAGTTCCAGGTCAGCGCGGCTAGCACTGGGGGCGATTTGGGGACCTCAATGGGATCGCCTCCGCCGGGTATCCCCCCGCGGACCTCCCATTCCCCAGCACGCTCGTCTGCCCCAATCGGGCTTCTGGATGAGTTCGCCGGCTCGTCGCACGGCGAGTCTGGCTTCTTGTTCGGGGCCCGCGAAGATGATGAGCTCTCGAGCGCAGCATCGGAGAGCGGGCTTGTCCAGTCGGACGCAGAAGCCTCAGCTGGGCTTCCCCCTTCGGGGACGGTCACCCAGTTACAGGCCGATGCCGAAATGACGGACATGCTTTCCCGGGCGGCCACGAGCTTCGGGCTAGAGTGGAACCCTCCGCTCTCCCCTGAACCCTCGCAGCTTGATGATTGGTTTCTGGGCTCGTGGCGCCGCTCAAAACAGCCGCGCCCCGCTCCAGTGCCATTCTTCCCGGAGGTGCATGAGGAGCTGACGAAGTCGCACCTTTTACTGCCTGACCCGGACTCCGCAGTTCCCCCGCTCTCACTACCCTCGATGGTGGGGCGGCCAGGGGCTATACGGCGATTCCCCCGGTGGATAAGGCGCTCGAGGTGCACTTATGCCCGCAGAGCGCCGCCACCTGGCGTGGATGCCCTAAGCTCCCATCCAAGCCCTGTAGGCTCACGTCGTCCCTGACGGCTAAGGCCTACAGCGCTGCTGGACAAGCCACCTCTGCCCTGCACGCCATGGCTCTCCTGCAGGTCCACCAAGCCAAGGCGCTGAAAGAACTCCACGAGGGTAGTTCCGCCCCAGATTTGATGCAGGAACTGCACTCGGCGACCGACCTCGCCCTCCGGGTGACGAAGGTCACGGTGCGGTCTTTCGGGCGGACGATGGCCACACTAGTGGTCCAGGAGCACCACCTGTGGCTCAACCTGGTCGAGATGGGCGAGGCCGACAAGACACGGTTCCTTGCTGCCCCCATTTCCCAGGCGGGCCTATTCGGCGACACCGTTGAGGACTTTGCCCAGCAGTTCTCGATGGTAAAGCAGCAGACGGAAGCAATCCGGCACATCCTGCCCCGGCGCGGCTCAAGACCCCGCACCCCGTCTGCTCGTCACCAAGGGCGTCCCCCTGTGGTGACTACACCGGCTCCGCTGCAGCCCGCCCCTCCAGCCCGGCCCCGGCGTGGAGCCCACCGCAGGAGGCCGATGCCACCCGTCTCACAGCCGGCGCCGAAGAACCCACGGAGGTCCTCGAAGCACCCCTGAGACGGGCAACCCAGGGACGAGGGAACCCACTCACGTGGAGCTGGTAGAAAGACCACTCCATCCCCCGGTGGAGGGCCGGGTGGAAAATCTTTTGTTGCCTTTTTGTTTGATTTTGCCGCACGCCCAAGTGGCTGCGGTACCCAACAGTTCAGCAAAAGAGCGGCTTCCTTCCTCCCTGGGTCACATACCCGGTGTGTACGGTCGTCACCACAACTATCGTCCACGGGCTTTTTCTTGCAGGATTGGCGCTCCAGCGGTGCCCTTTCCGCCCCTGAGTGCCCAGATGTGGCACAAATCCACCCCCGATGTGACAGCCTCCACAGGTCGCGAGGACAGGCCTCTTCCTCCCCATCCCAGGCTGTTCCGGGGGTGGTCACAAAGAGCCAGGTAAGTGCTTCGATGTCCCTAGACTCAGCACGGCCACGACGTGCTGTGGCACCTCGCGCTCCGCCCCACCGCGTGGTACGTCGGACGACGTTGTCCCCTTGGTCCCCCTCGCACAGAATTTGGACGCATGGCTTGCACTTCCCAATCCATCACGGTGGTTGGTCCAGACCGTCCGACTCGGCTACGTGATTCAGTTCGCCAGACGCCCGCCCAGGTTCAGTGGTATTCACTTCACCTTGGTCAAGGGCGAAAATGCTGTTACCCTGCATGCGGAGATCGCTACCCTCCTACGGAAGGGCGCGATAGAACCTGTCCCTCCAGCCGAGATGAAGAAAGGGTTTTACAGCCCCTACTTCATCGTACCGAAAAAAGGCGGTGGGTTGCGGCCAATCTTGGACCTGCGAGTACTGAACCGGGCTTTACACAGACTCCCGTTCAAGATGCTGACGCAAAGACGCATTCTAGCGAGCGTCCGGCATCAAGATTGGTTCGCGGCGGTAGACCTGAAGGATGCGTACTTTCATGACTCGATCCTTCCTCGACACAGACCCTTCCTGCGGTTCGCGTTCGAGGGTCAGGCGTATCAGTACAAAGTCCTCCCTTTCGGCCTGTCCCTGTCTCCTCGTGTCTTTACGAAGATCGCAGAGGCTGCCCTTGCCCCGTTAAGGGAGGTGGGCATTCGCATTCTCAACTATCTCGATGACTGGCTAATCTTAGCTCACTCTTGAGACGTGTTATGTGCACACAGGGACCTGGTGCTCTCACACCTCAGCCGACTAGGGCTTCGGGTCAACTGGGAAAAGAGCAAGCTCTTCCCGGTTCAGAGCATCTCTTTTCTCGGTTTGGAGTTGGACTCAGTCTCCCTTACGAACGAGCGCGCCCAGTCTGTGCTGGCCTGTTTGAAGGTGTTCAAACAGAAAACAGCGGTTCAACTGAAACTTTTTCAGAGGCTCCTGGGGCATATGGCATCCTCGGCGGTGGCCACCCCGCTCGGGTTGATGCATATGAGGCCGCTTCAGCACTGGCTCCAGACTCGAGTCCTGAGATGGGCATGGTGCCACGGGACACACCACTTGGCCATTACATCGGTCTGTCACCGTCTTTTCAGCCCTTGGACCGACCTCTCGTTTCTACGAGCAGGTGTTCCCCTAGAACTGGTCTCCAGACGTGTCATGGTAATGACAGACGCCACCAAAACGGGCTGGGGCGCTGTTTGCAATGGGCACACAGCCGCCGGCCTCTGGACGGGTCCGCGGCTGCATTGGCACATCAACTGCCTCGAGTTACTGGCAATTCTGCTTGCCCTGCGGAGGCTCCGGCCGTTATCCAGGGCAAGCACGTGCTAGTTCGGATGGACAGCACGGCAGCGGTAGCATATGTCAACCGCCAAGGCGGTCTGCGCTCCCGCTGTATGTCACAACTCGCCCGCCGTCTCCTTCTCCGGAGTCAGCAGCACCTCAAGTCGCTGCGAGCCACTCACATCCCAGGCAACCTCAACACTACAGTGGACGCGCTGTCACAGCAGGTTTCCCTCAGGGGAGAGTGGAGACTCCACCCTCAGGTGGTCCAGCTGATTTGGAGTCGATTCGGTCAGGCAAAGGTGGACCTGTTCGCCTCCCAAGAATCCTCCCACTGCCCGCTCTGGTACGCCCTCACCGAGGCTCCCCTCGGCATAGACGTGCTGGCACACAGCTGGCCCCCTGGCATTCGCAAATATGCGTTTCCCCAGTGAGCCTACTTGCACAGACCCTGTGCAAGGTCAGGGAGGACATGGAGCAGGTTATCCTGGTAGCACCCTACTGGCCCACCCAGACGTGGTTCTCGGACCTCATGCTCCTCACGACAGCCCCCCCCTGGCAAATTCCCCTGAGGAAGGACCTTCTTTCTCAGGGACGGGGCACCCTCTGGCACCCGCGCCCAGACCTCTGGAATCTCCATGTCTGGTCCCTGGACGGGACATGGAAGACCTAAGTGGCCTACCACCCACGGTGGTAGACACGATCACTCCGGCTAGGGCCCCCTCTATGAGGCGCCTGTATGCCTTTAAGTGGTGTCTATTCGCTAAGTGGTGTTCTTCTCGACACGAAGACCCCCAGAGATGCGCAGTTGGATCAATGCTTTCCTTCCTGCAGGAGAGGTTGGAAGGGAGGCTGTCCCCTTCCACCTTGAAGGTGTACGTTGCTGCCATAGCAGCACACCATGACGCAGTTGACGGTAAGTCCTTAGGGAAGCACGACCTGATCATCAGGTTCCTAAAAGGTGCCAGGAGGCTGAATCCCTCCAGACCGCCCCTCGTTCCCTCATGGGATCTCTCCGAAGTTCTTCAGGGTCTACAGAGAGCCCCCTTTGAGCCTTTGCAGTCAGCCGAGCTTAAGGCACTCTCCCTGAAGACTGCCCTCCTGACTGCGCTCACTTCCATCAAGAGGGTAGGTGACCTGCAAGCGCTCTCTGTCAGCAAAATGTGCCTGGAGTTCGGTCCGGGCTATTCTCACGTGATCCTGAGACCCCGACCGGGCTATGTGCCCAAGGTTCCCACCACTCCTTTTAGGGAACAGGTGGTGAACCTGCAAGCACTGCCCCAGGAGAAGGCAGACCCAGCCCTGTCATTGCTGTGTCCGGTGCACGCTTTACGCATCTATTTGGATCGCACGCAGAGCTTTAGAGTCTCTGAGCAGCTCTTTGTCTGCTTTGGTGCACAGCAGAAAGGAAGCGCTGTCTCCAAGCAGAGGATCGCCCACTGGCTTGTTGACGCCATAACTATGGCATATCTCACCCAAAACATGCCGCCCCCAGTAGGGCTACGAGCCCATTCTACCCGTGGTGTAGTGGCTTCTTGGGCCCTGGCCAGAGGTGCCTCTCTAACAGACATTTGCAGAGCAGCGGGCTGGGCAACACCCAACACCTTTGCAAGGTTCTACAACCTCCGGGTGGAACCGGTTTCATCCCAGGTAGTGGCACGCAACACAAGCGGATAAGCCCGGGATAGCCGGCCGGGTGTATCGCTTGCACATAGCGCCTTCCACCTCCTTTTGAGCTAAAGACGTGCGCTGTTAATTCCCAGTAGTGTTCAAAAAAAATTTTGTTCCCTGGTTGACTTCCTCTGAGCCCTGTGGCAGTCGAGTTTTCGGAGAGACTCACTGCCGGCCCAGTACACGCGCTAACTAAGAGCCCTGTTCTGGGGTAGGTGCTTCGCATGTGGTGGTTCTCTGTAAGGCTAAACCCCTTGTGATCTATATCTTCCGCTAGTTCGTTTCCCTGCTGGCAAACTGCGTCTTCCTTGGTCAGAGCCCCTCTGCCCCAGTCTCCATGTTTGTAGTAACTCCTCCCCCATTGGGCAGGATCTACCTTGAAGGCTCTCCACTTGGTTGGAAAGACCATGTGATGTATTTTTCCACTTAAAAATATCCCCCCCTCTCTTGGGGCGAGGTGTGGTCTCCGCGGTGTCCTCCCCTTGGGAGGGACACCCCCCGACTAGACCTGGCAGCCCAGTCGGATAATCCCCCTTCTTTTTTAGGGAGTGGAAAAAGAGAAGGGGAAAAGAGGCCACGACTGGGTTAAGCCTGTCTCTATCTTTGGGTAGTCGACTTGTCCCCAAAAAGGGCGGTTCGACACTCATAACTGTGTTGGGGGAGGTTACGTGTCGACCTGGTGTGCTGGCTACACAGCAAGTCTGCCCACCACACACCGCCAGTTCACGTAACACCGTTCAGCCTTGTGGCGTTTTGTATAGGGACCCCTAGTGTCACTACATCGACACCAACGTCGAGTGAGTGACAGATAGGGAACGTCATGGTTACTGGTGTAACCTCCGTTCCCTGATGGAGGGAACAAGATGTTGGTCCCTCCTGCCACAACGCTGAACTACCCGCTGAAATGGCCGGACCTTATATCGGCTCCTCAGCGTAAAACCTGAATGAGTGGTTGCATACCAGCTCCTTTTATACCCGTATATCCGGGGGAGTGGCATGCAAATACCACTCGCCAATTTTCATTGGCCTTTTATCAAAGACCAGAGGTGTCTCGGGCTCCCAAGAGTGACCCCTAGAGTCACTACATTGACACCAACATCTCGTTCCCTCCATCAGGGAACGGAGGTTACGCCAGTAACCATGACGTTTTCCACAATACAGTGATATAAAAAAATATATATTTACCTACATATATTTTTACAAAACACTATTTTTTTAATGAACATGATGTGCAATATCTACTACATTTGCTTACATTTTGGAATTCAGTTTTTATTTATTATTATTATTATAAACCAGTATTTGTCATTATAATTTGATACAGTATTATTACTATTACTTTGAGGGTTTGTTGTATACAATAGTATACAATAGTAATATAATAAGTAATAATAGTCTTATTTAATTGACTTTCACCTGGAGCTTATAGTCTGACATTGCTGTGTATTGTTCACCATGTTGCAAAAGGCTGTATTTTATGTTAGCATCGTATGCAACATTCGTAACAGTATTGTAACAGTAGATATACAAGGCACGGCGGCCCCTCAGCATACTAGAGCAGAAGGAAGAAAAAAGCTTGCCAATTATCAAGTGCTGAAACTTTGCCTGGTGCAGAACAGTCTGGAATAATGTTAAACATTGTAACAGTCACCTCTTTGCAACCTGAACTTGTTCAGGATGTTAAATTTTTGTGACACCTGCCCTAAAAACAACCTGAAGTTCAATCTGAAGACCTGAACTTCTTTTTAACTTGAGACTGTGTCTAAAAATGTGCCGATCCTGTGAGACACTGAAGAAACAGCGAGACGCGGTGCAGTAGGTATGGACGTTCGTCCAGCGCTTGTTTACATAGGAAAACAACGGAAAATAGAGCAGATGCAGGCAAAAACACGTTCGGTATGAACGGCCCCTAACTCATCCGTTCGCGTGTATCTGTGAGTGAGAGCGCGTGGGCGAAGCAAGTTCGGAAGGTCTGTATATATTTTTTTTTTTCATAAATTACAAACCCGAAATAAAAGTCCTACCTGAAAAACTGGCCCAGCCCGGTGGACCTCTAACGAGAACCGCTCTGAGAGCGCTGACAACAGCGTATTCACGCATGTACTCAGAACAACACTTCAACCCTCAAGTGGTTTTTGCTGAGCTTTCCTACCGCAACATCTGGGGCCCCACACAATTGTGTGGTTTGCTTGGTGGTTAAAACCACTACTGTGAGTCTGGAGTCTGACTTTTTGTTTGACCACTGAAAGATTAGAAGAGTGTTCAGGAAATCAGTTTACAAACATTGAAAATGAATTAGTCAGTGTAATTTATGAATGGTATATTATTCAATACGACAGCAAAGAAGCACTCTGTGTAGATCATAAAAACAGTAGACTGGATGTGAATTATACAGGTTGTCCAAGGGCCAAAAACTACAGAAAAGGCTCCAAAGAAGTTTTATGCTATCTGGAACCCTTACGAAACTCTCCACCTATCCTGAGCATCATTTATGGTGCTAAGATCATGACTTACATCTTGGAAGAGAGCAGCACAGATAAAGTACCCATGACCATTGTTGTCCCAAGAGGTAAGTCAGCTCGTAAAAGCATTACGTTTTGTTTTCCATGCCATTCTGGGCGGCGAGGAGCACGAACCCCAGAGGACCAGTTAAAGTAATAAGCTATTAGGAAGACAAATTGAATTTATCTTTCAAAGAGAACCCAAAATAAGCAATTAAACAGAAAACAACCACATTAATCTTTAAAAAGCTGCTGAAGGCGATCTGATCTTTTCACACATGCCGTTCCATGTGGGAAAACTTCTTGCTCTCACCTCACTGGCACTGTTTAATCTATATGCATGGAGCCTCCTTTTACACTTTCTCTGTCTCTTTCTTACTTTCTTCTTCCTTTCAGGAGGTGAAACAGTTCTTAAAGGGATAGTTCACCATAATGTCACTATAAACTCAGACTACTTTCTATCTTCCATAGAAATACAATAATGAAATATAATGCCATATAATGAAAGTGAATAATAACTATGGGCTCCACAAAACCACCATAAAACCACAGAGAAAAAGTATATTAAGAAAGTGACCTATATTTCAAGTCTTCTGAAGCCATACAACAAATTTGTGTATTGATTAGACAAAATATAAGTAGTTTTTGGATTCTGACAGCCCAGAGTCACTATTCAATTTCATTATTTGGCAAATAGCTGTGTGCAGACTTTTAAAAATGTTTCCTTTTGTGTTGCACTGAAGAAAGTCATATGGGTTTGGAGCGAATTGAACATGAGTACATGATGACAGAATTTAAGTTTTTGGGTTCAAACTGAATTCAAAAGTAAAGAGTGTATTTCTGTTTGAACGAGAAAGCAGATCTACACACGTGTGAGGCCCTATACGGTATCCAGACGGCATTGTTTACTTTGTGGTATGGATTCTCAGGGTGGTCACAGCTCTGTGGGTGAGGGAGGAGCAGAGCATGTCCCCACCAAGAGACGGAGAAGAAGCCTCACACTTGGTGTTGCCACTCTGTCTGGAGCACTCAGCCCATAAGCTCCATGCATGGCTCAGCCAATGATTCCTAAAGAACATTTTTCCAACACTTTTCCTCTATAATTATAGCTGCTCTCTCTGTTCTGCTGCTGATAGAAAAATAACCACTTCATGATGGGTTAAAAAGAGTTTGAGGTTGCTATAGTGACAGAAACCTGTATATAGTGCAATTCCCATGAGGTTTTGAGCGTATTTTTCTGCTATGTCAGAATGCAGGGAGAGTCCTGTTATTGTGTTCCATGTTGGAAATTTGTTCTGGTCTCTGGTGGCTGTGCTGACAGGTTTGATGGAATGGGGGATTTCTCCAACACAGGTGTCCTCCATGACCTTTCTCTCTCTCTAATGTAAACGAACACTACTCCATCAACAACATGATACTCTGCAAGAAGGACGCAGTTCTTGTGTGCTTTCTCAGCTAGTAAACAGCCAAGATTGTCTACTTCCAAACCCTGCACCTTTTCAATAGCTCCGTAACACAGGTGAATTTACGAAAGAGTTGTGCCACTTTTGCGCATGTATTTTCAGTGCAAAAACTGTGCCTTATTCACTAACTACCAGGTGCTGAAATAGTAAGTTTAAGTCATAAAATAGTAAGTTTAAGTAGTAAAAGTCATCCTTCTTTTTAGTGCAAACATGCATACTTTCTATATTAATTATTATTAGTGCTGTCAATCGATTTCAATTTCAATTTTTGATAGCATTATTTACATCATATGCAGATTAAAGAAATAGTTCACAAAAAAATTATAATTCTCTCATCATTTACTCACCCTTATGCCATCTCAAACTCATATGACTTTCTTTTCTCTGCAGAACACAAACAAAGATATTTTGATGTTTTTGTCCATACAATGTAAGTCAATGGGGTCTAATACTTTCAAGCTCCAAAAAAGACATAAAGGCAGTAATGCATGTCTTCTGAAGCGATACGATAATTTTTGGGTGAGAAACAGTATTTAATATAAAATAATCAAAATAATTTTATATATAATAAATACAGTAATTTCAATAATCCTGTGGCAGACGAGTAAAGCATTGATTAGACAATATAAAAAGTGGCTTTGGAGGTCAATACATAATTAGCTTCATAGTTTGATTTTGATATCATTGAACTTATCACTGGCCCACAGTCCACAGCAATCCATTTTGCAATTGAGTTTGTCATTCTGTCCGAGGTAGACTTGGGCTGTTCTCACAGGATGCGTTCTTGCTTTCCACTATTTTCATTGGTTTATGAACAAATGCATCAGACAGACACTTTCGAAGCTTTTCATGTTTCACTGGATTTTAGCATCTCTAGCGCAAAATGCCACATTTTTAGGACAAGTTCAATGTAGTTTGAATCTTTCAAAAATGTGTCTCCAGACCCCTTCATTCAGAGTTGTGCTTGTCCAGCAGTTGGTTAGTTCAAGTGGACAAGGAACAAGGAACACCCACTACGCAACACGCCCACTCGAAGTAACGCCCCCCTTGGACCATAAAGTGTTCCTATGCAATCACTGTATGATTCAAGAATACATTTTGGATTATATATGATGTAAACTATCATACTATTATGTATAAATGGATATATAAATGGTGAAATTAAACATTTCTCTTATGTTTTCTCCAGTTAGCTCACAAGCTAACTGGTTAGCATATTAGCTGCTCAACATACTGCAGGTTTAAAGAGCCATTTCAGGTGCCTTTATCACAGTGGTGGAGTGATGCTGCACAGTCCCAGTAAAGTCGGCAAGTTTGGGTGTGTTTGTGCTGTTACCTGATTTGCATAATTTCTTTAGTGAATGAGGTGCTAAAACAATGCAGACAGCACGTACCAATAATTTGGTTTATAAGTGAGCACAATTCATTCTTAGTGAATTCTCCCCACAACCTTTTCACATGATATGGTTATATTCATTGTTTTCCTAGGTGAGCGTCCCCTCTAGCTTGACAGGCACAGAGACAAATAGTCAAGTCATGCTGGGGCTGCTCCTTCCTGGAGAATGATATAAGTGGTTTTAACTGTCTATCTGACAGCGTTCACAATGGAGATGATGCTGTAGAGATTCATGACTTAGGGAAAGTGATATAATGAAACATTTTGCTGGCTGAGGATCACCTACCTGCCCTGTCACCTGAGAGGCCTTCTGCAGGTCTTCTGCTGCTGTCAGTGTTTCTGTCACCGCGGGTAATAGACCTGTTCCAGAACCAAAAAACACAATAGGGCCTTTACCACACACACACACTCTCGTAATATGCTCCCACACTCCGGTGACTGCACAAAAGGGGCCCTTGAGAGGCAATGGAGAGTTTACATTTTTCCTTTTTGTGGCTTCATATTATTATAATTGTAAAAATAATTTAAAAAAAATATTAAATAAAATATGATGGTTACACATTTTTTTTTTGTTTGTTTTTTTGTTTTTTTGTCCTTATTACAGTGTAATTACACATGTGAGTACTGAGTAATATTAATTAACAACTAATAATGTACATATATAGGTTTAGTTGCTTGGAATTATGCATAATCCACTGTTATTACTATTGTCATTACATGTAATATGTATAACAAGGACACTGTAATAGAAAGTGTTACCTATATATTTATATAAAATATTATTATTTTATTTTTTATTTATTTATTTTTTTGGACAGGATTTCCCTTTACTACGGCTTTAAAACAATGGTTTATTTATTTATTTTATTTTTTTAATGTACAAAAAAAGTTATACATTTATTGTCCTAATTTTGGACAGGATTGCATTTATGTATATGTTCTCATTTTAAAAATGCACTGGGCCTGGAGAACGGCAGGGGGGCTAAACATAAAATCATTGTATCAGGTCCCATGAATTTAAGTGCTGGGTTCTTACAAGGTATTTCTGGGACAGCTTGCTCTGGGATGTAAGGTGTGGGTTCTTCTGGTCCTGCAGGAGTGAGACTGTCCCCTTGAAGCCTAAAAAAATACACACACAAATATTAAGCTCTAGAGTAAGAAAAACATATTTTTTTTTCATATAAGTGGCTTGCATTTCTCCCCACAGTTATGATAGGTGCAGAAAATAGCTGTGAAAATACTATCATGTTCTCCATTCAGAGTATATTCTCCATTGAGGGCATGAAAGAACTCTGTGTAATTGATCGCTATCGAATAATATCTCTTTTCTACCCAGTGTCTTTGCTGGCTGAGAGCAAGTGGAGACAGTGAGTCTCTATTCATAAAAGATGATGAGACTGAGCCAAAGCACTCTATTTGTCTTATCACTATCAGGGGGAGGATGAGGATATGGGCAGACTGGAATGTAGACAAAGAATAACACAAGGGAACGCTTAAGACTTGACAACAATCTACTAATCGCCAAACAGCACAGCTGTCACAAACACCCATAATTTATGATGCCCTATCTTAGAGGATTGCTGGAATTAATAACTTTTCTAGAGAGGTCGGGTTCTTAAAGGAATAGTTTACCTTAAATGTAAATTCTATTAACGGTGACTAAAGATGATAACATTTTTGGGTAAACTATCCGATTAAGGCTATCTGAAAGAGCATGCCTCTTTAAAACAGCAAAAAACATCTATGTGCTTAAAAAAAAACACTTCAATAACAGATTGTGTGGCCAAGATCATACCAGGTGATTTGAGAAGGAACATCCAATTAAAAACTTCAGTTCTGGCAAATATCCTAGAGGGCTGGAAAATAAAGACCTGCAGCATGGTAATTCTCATACCTCATTTTTAAACAATGTCTTATTCTTAAACTGTTCCCTTTCACAGGAACTCGAGCTGCATAATGGCATTGGGACACGCCCTGAGTGTCACGTGGTCTGAAGCCCTTGTACAATCATGGCAATGCATTGGCTTGTGGCACTTAAGCGACGGCCCTAGGGAGCTACTTCACGGGCTCCATAAAAGCTCTCATTTTGACACCATCAAATCAGATTTTCTGTTCTTCAGTGCACGATCTCGTCTGGTATTGTACCAACGACTCATGTTGAAGCGAGGATCATTATTATTCTCCCTTTTGAGTGGTAACACAGGATGTAATTTAAGAAGCGACTAATGTCATTTTATACAGAGTAATTTCAGAGCAATATTAATGTGTTATTTTCCAAACATTACAAGGGTCCGACGGGGACAGCGGTGCTGTTTGAGGCTCACAATTTCACACCAAGAAGCATTATCCTGACTTGTTCCAGTTCCACGGCCTCCAGATTGGGTAATTTGGGTTTTTCGGCTTTAAGTCTGAGAAGATTGGAGTGCAAACGGACATTGGATTCTTCCTCGTGTTTGTCGCTCTCCTCTTTAGCGAAAGCGCAAGTCTCGTCAGACATGCTCTGAGGCCTAGCTTGGTGACCATTATCTGATGAACAAGCATGCGAAAGAGTTACCATGCGCCGTCGTTATTAAAAACACTGTATAAGAGAATTTGTCGTTAAAGGTAAGGAAACAAATTGGCCTCTTTGTCCTGTTGTCTTTTTCTGTGTCATTCTGGGAAAAAGCACATGAATAAGGCAATGGAGGAGCAGCCTCTGCCTTTCTCTCTCTCCCCTCCCCGTTCGAAGTGTGATCATGCATGGACCAGTGAGTCCGGCCGCAATACAAGGGGGCTAGAACCATGCACGAGTGCTTCGTCTGTGCCATTACTCTTCCGGGATGCTATCAGGAGATGCAAGATATTTTAATTCGTTTTCTTTTTGTCTTTCGCCCATTCGTGGAGCACACGGGTGTTCTGGCGAGACAAGAGACGTGCACTGCTATCTCTGCTTGATTTTTCGGTGGCAGCATGGATGTCACTCTTTTCAGTCAGCTGTTGGATCTACACATTATGGTTTTGCAGTCCAACCAAGCACATCGCGTTAAGGAATATTTTGAGCTAATATTGTTTGTAATTTTGCTTGATTTATACCAAATTAGCTCAGCCTCCCCTGTAATTTACGCTGGTGAACGAGCATCGAATATTTTCAGCTTGAGTTTTGCCATGACCGAGGATCTCGGGGCACGCGTGATATAACTCAATGTACGATAAAAATAGGTTTACACATGAGCCTGACTGGCTTGCTATGTAACGAAGGATGAGCCCCTATTCAGTGAACGAAATTGGACCGTATAAATGTATCCATTTCTCTCCGACATCCGACAATATGGTTCAGTTTTCCCCTGCAGCTTGCTAGGGAGCGAACATAAAAAAAAAACGCTTCCCGAATTCAGCCTCTGTCTCCATGACCAAGGGTCTCGAGACATGAATAACAGAATTCGATGTTCATCGAGCACAAGTGTACACACAACATACAGTGAACATAAGCACCACACGTTGTCCTCCCATAAAGAATGCCGGGGCCGTTGTGGAGAACCAGTTTTCTGAAATAAACATTCCCCCCAATGTTCATACATTTTTCTCCATTCAAATACTAGGGAAAAGGTTTATTCTGTCAGCGTCCCTGCTGTAGATACATTCAGGATGCTCATCATTTATGCCTAAATACAATAAAGGCAAAAACAATATCAAATTCCCGTCAACCAGCAACAGTATTAAAGGAGAGAAGGCTTCCCTCCACTGTGCCGCTGTTTCTGGGGCAGTCACCAAAAGTAAGGCAAGTGTGCCATCTAGTGGTTACAGGTCACGCTGCAGGCAAGATGCCATGCATTAATCCCTCAGTCTGCCCGTCTGTCAGATTGGCAGCAGCTGAAGGGCATTTCGAACTGGGTACTTCGAACGATAAAGCATGTAATGTCAGGAAGCCCTGTTTTTGATTCGGGAAATTCATTCTCTCTTAGAAAAAGGTGCATTAGAGGAGATTCCCCCTTCTCAGAGAGAATGCGGCTTTTACAGCTGTTATTTTCTGGTCCCGAAAAAAGAAGGCGGCTTGCATCCCATTCTGGATTTTGAGACGTTCGAATTTTGCTCTAATGAAATATCAATTCAGAATGCTGATGCAGAAACAAATAATGTCACGAGTGCAGCCGGGTGACTGGTTTGTGACAATAGATTTAAAGGACTCTTGTTTCCATATTCAGATTGCGCCGAAGCACAGGCACTTCCTCAGATTCGCTTTCGGGGGCAAGCGTATCAATTTTGCATCCTTCTGTTCAGACTTGCACTGGCACCATGCACTTTCACAAAATGCTTGGATGCAGCTTTGATGCCCTTGAGGCTTCAAGGCATCTGCATTTTGAATTACCTCGACGAATAGTTGGTGTTTGTCCACTCGGAGACCTTGGCTGCCCAACATTGAGATGTCATTCTCGGCCATTTGATCTAGGACTGTGTGTAACCTAGACAAGAGTATCCTGTTGCCAGGGAAATAGACTCTGTTTCTAGGGGTAGAGCTGGATTCGTGAGTGATGCAGGCGCGTCTGTCTCCAGTTCGCGTTCTGTCATTTCGGCAGTGTCTAGCGATGTAAAGAGTGGGACGTGTTCTCCCTGCAAAAATATTTCACAGGCTTTTGGGGCTCATAATCTCGTTTTCCGCTGTCATTCCCCAGGGCATGTTGCATGCAAGACTTTTTCAGTGCTGAATGAACTCCACAAAGCGACTTCAACCACTGACACATGCGTTCCGTCTCTTCAAAGTGACGCGTGGGTGCTACCAAACTCTGTTATCATGGAAACGGACCAGCCTTTTGATGTCGGCGTTCCGTTGGGACAGGTGTGTCGCTGCAAAGTTATAATGACTGACGCCTTCTCCACGGGTTGGGGCGCTGTAAAAAAGGGTCATCCAGCCTATGGGGTTTGGACAGGTCAGCAGCAATATTGGCACATAAACTGTCTGGAGATGTCCACATTGCTGCTGGTGTTAAAGATTTCCCTCCCAGAGATTCAGGGCAGCCATGTCCTCATCTGGTCGGTGGTGTCCTACATCAATAGCCATGGCGGAGTGCATTCTCATGCCATGCTGAGACTGGTACGTTGCATTCTTCTTGGGCACAGGACAATGTGCTCTCTCTACGATCCATGCATGTCCAGGGCCAGTTGAATTTGGGGATGGATCTCCGGAGTGTGGACATTACATCCTCAGATTGTGGAATAAATCTGGAGAATGTTTGGCAGAGTGGAAGTGGACCTATTTGCTTCGAGTGATACATCACACTCTCCCCTCTGGTTTTCCCTCTCGCCCCCAGCACCGCTGGGCATCGATGCGTTAACACATCTTTACACGTTCCCACCGATCAGTCTGCTGCACGCAGTTCTGCAGAGAGTTCAGGAGGATCGGGTTTGGCTTCTGTTAGTGGCGCTGTTTTGGCCATCTCAAGTATGGTTTTCGACTCTGGTCTCTCTGCTGGAGGAAATGCTTTGGGAGATTCCAGTTAGAACAGACATATTGGCAGTGTTTGGCACCCCCGGCCGGACTTGTGGAAGTTATGTGTATGGCCCCTCAATCGGATGCTCTTCTGAATAATGGGTTATCCCCACTGTGGTTGATACCAATCTGAATGCTAAAGCTCCATCAACTAGGAAGCTTTATACGTTCAAGTGGCGTATTTTTGCCTCTTGGTGTACAACGCGAGGTGAAAATCCACTTCACTGCCCTAGACAGTGCTGGATTTTTTTGCAAGAATGTTTTGGGGCCGGGGTTGCCCCAGAAACACTTTAAGTCTCTGTTGTCGCTCTAGCAGCTCAGTATGCGCTTATCAATGGAGTCTTTGTCGGTAGACATTCTCTTGTCTATCGTTTTTTGCACCGGGTATGCAGGCTTAGACCTTTTTGTCCCATCCGTGTTCCCTTATGGGATTTATCTGCTGTTTTAGAGGCACGCTTGGGTGCTCCGTTTGAGCCCTTGGCAACAGTTGCTGATAAGTTTCTGACTTTTAAAATGGCCCTGCTAGTAGCATTGTCATAATTTAAAAGGGTTGGTGATTTGCATGCCCTTTCGATCAATCCCTTATGTATGGATTTTGCACTAGGGTATTTAAGACTGGTGTTAAAACCTCGTTTGAGCTATTTGCCCAAGATCATTTCTACATCATTTTGCTCGCAGACTATACATTTTCAGGCTTTCTATCTTGCCCAATTTGAATTGGAGGAGCATGAAAGATTGCACATGCTTTGCCCAGTTTGGGCGCTGCAAGTTTATGTTGACCACACTAGCCAGTGGCGTAAGTCAGAACAGTGGTTTGTGTGCTTTAGTGGCTGCAACAGGGGCGTTTCAGTGTCCAAGCAAAGGCAGTTTTATTGCCTGATGCAATTTCAAGTGCCTACAAAGCATACGGTTTACCTTCGCCTTTGGGTATTCAAGCCTATTCTATGAGGAGCATGGCATCCTCATGGGCTTTGGCAAGAGGTGTGTCCTTGGAGGACATTTGTAAGGCAGCAGGGTGGTCCTCGCCGCATATATTTGTTAGATATTATAATCTGGATGAGGGTTTGACTCCTGCTCCCCAGGTTCTCTCTGTTGGAACAGGAGTAAACTCATAATTTTCTCTGTTTTATTCAGACGCTTTAGCTCGCTTGTGTGCGGCTATATGCTTGCCACACGGGCATAGACTGTTGGCAGCTACTGTTTGCATGGGGTGAATATATAATGTTCCCAATGTGATTATGCAGCTAGAGTTCCTTCGAAAGGGAATGTCTCGGTTACGTGAAACATAACCCTTGTTCCCTGAGTGGGAACGAGACGCTGCGTAAACTGGCCATACTCTCTAGCAGCGGCATAGGCTCGTGCCTTCCTGCAGAAAATGGTGCCAAAGCGAGCGCGTGACGTAGCTCCCTAGGGGCGTCGCTTAAGCGCCACCAGCCAATAAATTGCCGTGATTGTACAAGGGCTTCAGACCACGTGACACACAGGGCGTGTCCCAATGCGATTACGTAGTGTTTCGTTCCCACTCAGGGAACCAGGGTTAGGTTTCACGTCCCGAGACGTTTTGCTTCATAACTGTAACTCACCAAATTCTGCACTTAGCAAATGATAGGTCTTTCATTTCACATTGCCACTGCGTGCCTTTTCCTGTATGCAATCAGGCCAGCTATTAAGCATGATGACAAAAGAAAACAACCTCCTCCTCTTTTTACGACTAAGCCAAATACTTTACCTACCATTCCTTGCTGTTTCATTACAGCGGCAATTTTGTCTTTTCTGTCTCTCTCCATCTATCCATCTATTAGTCAACCTACCTATTTCTCTCTCTTCTTTCTCTCTCTCTCTCTGTTTCTCAGCCTTTTTTCCTTCATATGCAGAGAAGCCACTGAGAAAAGCCAGATCTAGTCTAGCCTACCATCTGAGGCAGTCTCTTTTCATACAGCATCATTTTGAGTGAGTAATTAGAATAATGATGGTGGATGACTCAGAAAGCTGTGCTTTATTGGGCCAGTCCCATAAAATTGAAGAGAGGAATTAGATCATGGATGCACTGAATGTTGGTAGCTATGGTTTAAGTTGCTACCACACTGACAGGCTATGGCTGGGTTGACAAAGGGAGAGTATAACCATCAGTAGTGTAGCCAGACATTTGACTATTGGCATAAATTGTGGTGCATATTGTATTCCACTTTGACAGCAAGGGACTGTCTGACCAACATAGTTAGTATATTCATGACCTACAGTATAAGCAGTCCCAGACTGAATCTGACTTTTTCTGCATTTTCTGAACTGATTTTGGGAAGAAATCTGTGTAATTCTGTGAAATGGATTTAATCATAGTGAAATATCTTAAATGTAGCTGAAAGTACTACATTTTTATTGGTAGCTAAAAGTTACCATTAAATATAAACCAAAATATTTAATAAACAAAGATGCAAGGGTAAGGGATGTGTATAACTTCATGAATAACAGGCATTCCAATTCAGTGGACATCCATGAAATTCTTCAAGTGCAGATTCTGTGTGGGTCTACCTATAAGGAAATCCAAAACTGAATACCACAATAGTCTTGAACTGATATACACATTAATAGACCATTGCATAAAAAAGTGAAAGATTATTCAAAGAAAGGTTTTACAAACAACAATTTTCCAAATGCAATAGTTACAGATAATTTCACAGACATACCTCTACACACTTTGTATCCAGGCAGACTGATAAAAACCTACAGTATGTATACCCTAAATCCTTTAAGCAGCATAGTGGCCAGTAAACAAGGGAGGAACTGTTGGATTTCACCAGTTCTTTAAAATGTGGTTACTTGTGCCTTATAAACATCACAAGCTTTATGACATTTTGCCTATTATTTTCTGCACTGCAGTGGATCAGATACACATTTTGACTCACATACCCCCAACTGGTGAGAAGTGTCATATCTGTAGCCAATTTTAGAGGCAGATGAAATAGGAGAATGATTGCGCTACTTTCAGATGAACTGTTTTTCTGAGCATGTGTGGCTATAGTCTGCCACCTCATTCATCATGTGAAAAGGACAGACACAAGAAGATAAGGAAATAAATCCCAAGACCTTTTTTGACAGTGGTGCACAATAGGTCAGTGTATCCCTGTAAAAGATTTAGTAAGGCTAAAAACACATAACAAATCATAAGTTAACATTTGACAATAGGTTTGAGCATCATTGTGACTGATGTTTTCAGGCATAATGTAGTTAGCTTTTCTCACTATTACTTTGTGCTATTAGTAGCTGGGCTGCAATAAAATGACTAATGACAATATTTTGAATAAGAAATTGCCATGTAACCAGAACTCTACAAAGTGTATACCCTCCTGAGACTCGAGCGTGATTGCTGTGTGCAGTCATTTCCATTTCTCTTTTTGATTTGTAACTAGTAGCACCTAATAAACATGAGGAAAATAATAACAATAATAATAATAATCTAGAGCAAATAGTTTTCCTTAAAATGAATATTCTCATGTGGACAGAGTGATTAATTTGTGAAATTTTAAATAATACCAAGCTATAGAAAGTTAGATTTTTATCAAATTGTTTATTATGTTTCCAGAAGTTTATGTTATTCATGTTTTTGAGATGTTACAGACATTACAGAAAATCAGCTGTAAAGCTGCTTTGGAACAATGTGTATTGGGAAAAGCACAAATAAAAAATTATTGGACTTTTTTTCTACTTTGGCAACAAAATCTAAATTTTCTCTCTTTGCACTGTCAAACAAACATTTGATAGCCAGTGCTGAAGCATATTACAAATCAGAAATTAGCATAATTAATTCTGATATAAGTAATGGCCAGCATCATCCAATCACTGTCAACCATTGTCCCATGTCTTCCAATCAAGTTGAGTGGTTCAAAATCATCTGCAGCCTGAAATTTAACTTATAATTTTTGAAGTTTGGATTGAATGCACTTCATAGGAAAGCTATAGGATGCTCCCTTGCTCTCTATTTAGTGAATGACTTAACCCCCAGTGTGCTGTCTGTCTTCACTGGTCTCAGAAAAGTTCGAAATTCACTATATTTTCATCCTAACTCCAAATAAATCCTCTGAAAGCTATTTGTTTCTCAATGTGAAAATGCACAGTAAATATAGGATTTCTAATGTAAATAGGATTTCCTTGCGCTATTGTACACTATAGTGTACGTTGTGTTTAGCAGCATGGTGTTTTGCTATCAATCGTTCAATTTTAAAAATTGCATATCAGATGAAACTAGAGACTCTAATCTTCTGATTCAAACAGGTTTCAATGTAAAAACATAATTTGGTTTCTTACCAAATGTAATTTTGTTGGAGTTTCTCCCAAAGACATACTCCGCTGCGATTGGCGCCATCTTGTTTGGTCACATGACTCTGTGCGTCAAAAGTTTAACCCTTTACTTACAGCCCAGTCTTTTAAACTGGGATCTGTCGGTTTAAATTAATTTAAACTATGAACTGCATATAGCAAAGCAAAAATACAACGTCCACACATATGTACGCAGGGATGCACAAGAATACACATTTAACAGTCTATTGGAGTTTTATAGTATTTTATGTCACTCAATAAAACCGCTTACATAAGCAATATATGTTAAAGTGAACAGCATTTGCGACTCTTTTTACTTCCATAATGTGACTTATGTCCTGTAGCTCAACATGTTCAGCATAGTGCCAGAACTGCATGGTTGTCGGTTCCATTCCCAGATGTTGGACAAAATGTACAACAGTGTGGGACTTGATTTTATCCATTGGGAATCAATTTGATTGCGAAAAGTGGTCTCTGTTTGGCTTGATGTCAACAAAAAGCTGAAAAGTCAATTCGTCAAATTATTCCCACTGGATGAACATAGAGGCTTTGCAAACAATGTTAAAATTTTTGACGACATCTGACACCCAGACTTTCCGGAGTGCTGTTAAGTACTGTGTTTTTCACTCATTGACCACTTGAGATAACAAATGTCCAGATAAAAGGATTCCTGTGTATGGGCCTAAGAAAATGTGAAGAATGCTGCCTGGGTCCTCCAAGTAGCCACATGACCAGGGAAAGAAACAGAGAAAGGGGTGGATAGAGAGATGGGTATCAGATACTTTAAGTTCTATGGTTGTGGCTGTTTGTGCACCTTAAAGGGATAGTTCACTCCAAAATAGAAATTCTGTCATCATATACTTACCCTCATGTTGTTCCAAACCCATATGACTTTCTTTCCTCTGTGGAACACAAAAGGTGGTGTTAGGCAGAAGGGTAGCATCAGTCACCACTCACTTTTATTGTATAAAAAATGTTGCAACATTTGATCTTTTTGTATGCTACAGAGGAAAGAAAGTCATACAGGTTTGGAATTTTGGGGTGAACTATCCCTTTAAGGCAATTATGACACTCAAGAGGATCCAGATGTCCAAACAGACACTTAAGGTCAGTTTGAGAAACAAACAGGCAAAGAGAGTGGATGCATGTGTACTTTTGGAAAGTTTGAGTCCTCTCTTCACCCTGTTCATGTTTAGCCTTGTCTTTACCAACACCTGTTGAGTAAGTTGAGAAGGGATCTTCTCCTGGCTTTCAGACAGTAAGTTACTGTATCAAGAGAAGCACTCATTTACATGGAAGCATATGGGAGATTTTCACGCAAGAGTGTTGACACTGAAAAGCACTTTAGTACATATTGCTCTTTACTTCTCTTGAGACAAGCAATTCATTTTCTGCCAAACAACATGATTATCGTTTTACAGGGGCAAGGACACCTCAGTCTGACTATGCTACAGTAGTACCATTGTGAGTCAAGAATTCCAGCGAGTGATCTGCACGGATGCCCCTCTTTCATATCCAACCATCAGCCAACAGTGAGTGTGTTTACATGCACACCAATATGCTGATAACTGCCAAAAATCAGCTTATTCAAAAAATTTGACAATGCAAGAAAACAGCGTTTACATAAGATTTGAAATCATCTGATTATTCACTGCTTTTGACATCAGAATGTAAACAGGCATGCGTGCAACATGCTGCCAAAATGCAGGTAAAGGTGTATACATGCAACGTGAATTTGGGGTAATGGTCAAATTTTTTGTGGGCTATTTGTTTTTTGCTTAAACCATTTCTGACCTTACCTCTGATAAGTGACCATACACGCTGTAGGTTTATTAAAATTAACTGGTTTAAGATTGTGCATGTAAACACCCTCAGTGATTATGATTTCAGCATCTATGGGCAAAGTGGTGGCAAAGTGGTGAAGTTTCCCTGATAAAAAAGCAACTTAAACCAGTTTAAGATGTTTTGCTGGTCTTAGCTGGTCTCCCAGCCTGGTGATGCTGGACTATTGGCTGGTTTTAGAAACTTTTTTTTCAGCTAGTTAGCCTGGAAGACCAAACTGCCTCCCAACTTAACCAACTGAGCACAAACTTTGCAAGGCTGAAGACCAAAGACCAGCTTAAACCAGCTAAGACAAGCAAACCATCTTAGACTAGATTAAGATGGGGGGGGGGGGGGGGGGGTTAGCAGGGTTGGGTGTGATATGGTGGATAAAAAGATCTCTGTCATTTCCCAGAGCCAGGAGCAGCAAAGAAAACCCAAATCTGTCCCAGATAAGAATCCAAGATGGGCCATATCCACAATCCTATATGTTTAACCTGTGATATAAACAAATGAACTTCCACATTGATGTGATAAACAGTCAGCAAACAAACAGTGACCATGAGATAAACGTTTAGCAAACCAGCAGCAAGAGTGTGTGTTTGGCATCTCATAGACTGTGAAGAATGTCTAATGTGTCTGTTGTGACTCTGATACGGGGCAGAATTGAAAAGCATAGAAGAAAGAGCCAAACAAAACAGATGTGGGAAGATTATGGAGCCATCTGACCCAACAGATTCTGTCTAATCAGACACTGGCATCAGACACAAGTCACCCTATCACAGTCAACAGCGTAAAATGTGATTGCTTTGCCAAGACACAAACTACAAAGCAGGAAATGAAAAGAGAAAACAAGTGATAAATTTAACTGCAAGCAGCGATGATGGGCCCAAGCACCATGGGTCTATTTCCACCTGGTGGCTTTCGGAAAACAAAGCATGATGGACACATGCATTTGGTCGACTAAACAAGACACCGTGTCTTACCTTCTGCTCAGACATAATGGTTAACAACTTTGATGAGTGTGGCAAATGAAATAAATGTGTAATTATGGCAAGTTCTGGAATACCCTTGAACATCTATTGTTACCAGCTGGAGGCCCTATGACCGTGACCCACCATAGCCACATTCATGTCATAAGCATTATTAAACATATGGCTGTTTATCAGATGCACCTGAATACACTACAACATCATAGAATTTGATCCGTTACCATGACAACACTTTTCAAGATTTCAAGAATCCTTTCACAATTTTACATTAGCGGTGTTTTGACATTATTGTTAACCATTTTGAAGCGATTTGGGTAAATGTAAGAGGACTATTTCAAAGTCTGTTGTAAGTGCCACACTTCCTGTTTCCAGATAGTGGTGCTATGACCGTGACCCACAGTAGCCATATCCATGTGATCAGCCCCCATTACCAAACATACAGCTCAATTTTGATCTAAATCACACAATACATGCAGAAGATATGAGGCACTTCCTGTTTCCCTTTATTGCCATTAATGTATTGCCTCACCATGGCAACACCATTCAATATATCAAAAATCAGTTGCAATTTAGGATCTTCAATGTCTTGGCATGATGTTGCACAAATTTGGTGCCAGTCACATGAATCCCCTAGGAGGAGTATTTAAAAGTTCAGAGATTGCAGTTTTCAGAAAATCCAAAATGGCCGACTTCCTTTTGGGCAGACTAATGACTGCGAGTATGAAAGTTGTTCGGCTTTATGAGAACTATGCACGTACCAATTCTGGTGACTGTAGGTGAAAATGGAGTTGCTACAGAGCCCCCATCACATGTCCATTTTCAAGTGGGTGCTACAGAGCCCCTCCTACACTCTTTCAGTGCTTGGGCCCAAATAATAAGAAGTTTCTTTAACTATGGGCACTTTAACAAGTACAGTACACTACCTTTTGGGGAAAAAGACATCATGTTATGTTATATTTATATTATAAAACCACAAAATATTATAACATGTTTAATTTACTCTTTATTTATATATATATATATATATATATATATATATATATATATATATATATATATATACACACGAGCAGAGTGCGATATGGCCCTACATCAGCACTGCTGTGATTCGGCCGCAGGAACGAGGCCAGAGGCCGAGTGACGAAGGTAATCACAGCAGTGCTGATTTAGGGCCATATAGCATGATTGCTAGTGTGATATTGCTTATATACAATGGTTCAATGAACAAGTACATTTGAAAAAATTAGGAAAAACTGAATATGGTCATAAAAATGCATTTGTGCATGATACTACTTTATTACGCGGTGGATCAGAATCTGCCTTTGCTGGTTCAAACCAAATGATGTGTCCAAGCCTCCATTAGTAATTCAAAACTTTCACTTCAAAAATAGTATCACGGCTTGTGCTGTTTCTAACAAGTTATTGGATAAACAAGGATGGATGGATGGATGTGTGTGTGTGTGTGTGTGTGTGTGTGTGTGTGTGAGAGAGAGAGAGAGAGAGAGAGAGAGAGAGAGAGAGAAAGACAGAGCGTGTGCGATCACATGTTGCCACTCCCAAGCAGAGATGCAGTCAGCTTTCTGAAGATCAGCTTTCTCAGTGGAAAAGTAGCGATCCAAGTGGGGGTAATTCTACCTATTTCGCGGTAGCCGGTGCGTAAGAGTCGATCACTATAGAAACCGCAATGTCCTCCATTTTAAACAGTGTGTCCACTCCAATGTGGAAAGTCCAATAAGAGGTAAGCGCCTTCAGTTTGTGTTTGTGTAATTAATCAGTCTGTTGTGTCTCTCAGCTGTGATGAGCCATAATGCGTTGTTCATTTAAAGCCATTTAAAGCTATTTCCTAGCTTTAGTAATAGTAATACAAGCGATCATATAGTGCTGTATGTAAACACTGGCTGAAACGGATTCACTTCACGTCACCTAACTGGCTCATATTACACATAAAAATGATCTTCTGCCACCACCTGCTGGCTAACATATGTAAAAAAAAAAAAATAAATACATGTAAAAACAAAAGACAAACCGTAGCTCTTAACACATCTGCACTGTTTTTACACTTTAGTTTAGAATGGCACGAACACAAGCGGAGTAATACACACACAGTGAAGTGTCCGAGTGCTGATGGTGTCAGACCATCAGTGCTCATGGAATGTCTCTCATCCAATCAGATTCGAGGACTGGAACTAACTGTTGTGTGTGTATGTATATATATATATATAGTATTGCTAATGTTATTTTTTATGATGGATTTTCATATTATAAGATTTAAAGTCTGGGACAAGGGTATAACAATAAATGTTTGCAAAGTTGCAAAAAAACATGAAGAAGGCATGGTTAAAAAGTTTCCAAGGAAATTTTAAAGGGACACTTTACACAAAAATGAAAATACAGTCATCATTTACTTACTAAACAAAAATTTTAATCATTTATTTACTAAATTAGCATAAGTCACTATTCCCTTTCATTGCATAGAAAAGAAAAAGATGTAATAAAAGTGAATGGTGACTGAGACTTACATTCTGCCTATTTTGTGTTTAATGGAAGAAAGAAAGTCTAAGAGTTTGGAACAATATGAGGGTGTGTAAATGATGACAGATTTTCTTTTTAATTTCTTTTTAAATTAATTTTTTAATGAAAGTGAATGGTGACTGAAATTTACATTCTGCCTATTTTGTGTTTAATGGAAGAAAGAAAGTCTAAGAGTTTGGAACAATATGAGGGTGTGTAAATGATGACAGAATGTTTTTTTACATTTCTTTTTAAATTTTTTATTTTTTTGGTAGCCTATCTCTTTAACCTGTTAACCTGTGGCCCCTTGTTGTGACCATAAGCCAAAATGTAAAGGGGTGTAGTTCATCACTTTGTATTACTAACATAACTGTGATCTCTTGAAAGAAGACACATGAAAGTTTGTTGTCCAACAGTCAGAACTGATCAAAGTAATGAGGAAAAATAGTAAGAATAGCTCAAATTTATTGTAAAGTTATTGACAAGTTATTTCCTTAACATATTTATATAAAATATATATATAAACATATGATACTGACCTTCTTTGGGCATAGAAACACAATGGAGCTAAAGCCACAAGTCTGATAATGTTCTATTTAACATTTGAAGAAGATTACTTTACAACTCTGATTTATGAAACATTTTCCAAGACCAGGTCTTGTGATTATGACCGCATGTAGCATTAGCCGTTAGCACCTAAATGCAGAATGGTAAACAGGACAAAATACACATCATCTAATCCATATTTCTTACTTCCAATCATAATCAAGTTGTTATAGCAGTGTATTTTACTGATGTCATGTGGATTCCATTCATATAATGAGGCAGAAAGCAGATTATTTATAGACTGCAGCAGACAGCAGATGTTAAGCCAGAAATTATTTAGCAAAGATGGGCCATTTCTATTAAAATGAATGGGAGAAATTGGAACGCTCAACCACGGAGCTCTGAATGCCCAAACGGTCAACGGATGTAGAAAGGAAGTCCCGCCTTACAGTTAGAAGAGTCAATCGCCTTTTAGATACAGACACCACCTGTAAATCAATTCTAGAACGCACATGCGCATTAGCTATAAAAGCTGGGTAAACTGTGTTTTTTAACTTAATATTAGGTAAAAAAAAATCACAATTCATGATTGCAATATTGCTAACAAGAGCGTTCCAAATATGGCCAACAGTGGACTGTCTTACTAGAAAGACTGGTTTAGCTCTTCTGACTGACAGCTACAGAACTGTCAATAATCATATACCATACATCAGAGACTGCATGGAAATAATAGACAAACCAAATATTTTTGTATTCTTCTATATATTTACAACAAGTCTCAAAATTTAACTTGTTAGTTTTATGCTTTACACATAATTTATCCTGCTATGGCATGTATGAGGAAGTCCCTTGTAATGTGGGCACTGAGGTAGGCATGATGTCATAGCAAGTCTTCTTTGCTTGAATATATTTGGAATGAGAAATGAACTTGTGCGCCTCTAGCTTCCTGGAGGATTGTAAATCACCATATGAGAAATGTACAGGGTGTTAGCATATCACATCGTATAATTTAGTGGAAAATGGACATAAATAATAATTCTTCATTAAGTAAATATGAGAATCCATCAATATTTCTGTAAATGTGCACACTTTCTGACAAAAATTTCAATTGGAAGTTGTTCACTGAAGCCTGCTTGGGACAAAACAGCAGGACTTTTACATCATTCAATAGATACGTGTTTTATAATAGTTTCATTTTCATAAGCTCACTCAGATATTTTGGCATATTGACATAAATTAAGAAACTACTCTGGCAGTATCATTTCTACTGTAAAACAGTGGTCTTATATCGATGCCTGAGGCTTAGAACTTTTTAATGATATATAGTTTCTTCTTTGGGAGCCCTGAAAAACTTTAACAGGACTTCATTTAACAAAATAAAACAAAAAGGGTAAATATGTTAAGTTTCCATAAAAATCAACCCCTGGGACATTAAAGTGTCCATACTTGAAGAAACACCTAGCTACGTAGTCTTAAAGGAAAAGTTCACCCAAATTATAATTTTCTCATCATTTACTTACCTCTATGCCGTCTCAAACTCGTATTAGATTCTTTCTTCTGCGGAACACAAAAGAAGATATTTTAATGGAGATATGATGTGACTATATCCATACAATGCTCATAAAAGGACATAAAGGCATCACAAAGGTAATCCATTCGACTCATGTGGTTTAATCCAAGTCTTCTAAATTGATATGATCACTTTTGGTTCATGGCTCTGTCCATGTACATGCGTGCATCAAGTGCAAGGATGTGACTACACGTGGCAAGATTTATAGTGAAAAAGGAATTACATTTTGGTCTGTTCTCACCCAAAACCAATCATATCGCTTTAGAAGACATGGACTAAATCACATGAGTCTGGAGTATGGATTACCTTTATTATGCCTTTATGTCCTTTTATGAGCTTGGAAATGTTGGGCCCCATTGACTTGCATTGTATGGATATATTCGCATCATATCTCCATCAAAATACCTTATTTTGTGTTTCGCAGAAGAAAGAAAGTCATACGAGTTTTATACGGAATAAGGGTGAGTAAATAATGAGAGAATTGTCATTTTTGGTTGAACTTTTCCTTTAAGATAAGTCCACACTAAGTGACCTCAATGAGATGAATGCTCTGCATTACCTCAGCATGTAGTCATTCACCTTTAACTCTCAAAGCGTTAACTCTAGATTGTTGGAATGCAATGTGCGGCCCTCATATCCGGTTGAAAGGGTTTCAGTTCGACCACTCAGCAAACAGAGGTCAGGATACGTGACTCGTGTCTTGACAAAGATATATGGCAGTGCATTTTAGTGTGGACCTGATGATGGCATTGTTCACATTGTATGTACTGTCTGTTCGCTTGACTTGCTAAATGGAGGTTTGCCAATGTGGTAATGCACACACACTGAGGGGTGACTATTGGTCAGAGGTGAAGGCATGAGTAGAGCAGGGCTGGTTGTTCACTGTGTAAATATTTACCTTGCACACCTTGAGCAGATGTTGAGAGTGACTTTGGCCTGGGGCTCTGAACAGTAGGAGCTGCGGCCCTGGCTAAACTTACTGCCAGACGGCACCAGGCCAGTGACCCCCTCCATTCGCAGGTCATCCAAATCCTCTGAGAGAGAGAGAGAGAGAGAGATGGAGAAAGACACACAGAGAGAAAGAAAGAAAGAAAGAAAGAAAGAAAGAAACAGATCAAAATCTGTAGATTATTTTAATTTAAGAGTTTGGTCCCACTTTTTATGAGATGTCTTTAACTACTATGTAGTAACATTAAAATGCATACAGCACAATGTATTATTGTGTAAAAAAATTTTCCTGTAAAATTCTCTGAAGATTCACATTTGCTGCTACTGAGGTTGAGGTATGGGTAGAGTTTGGTTTTGGATTAAGGGTAAGGTAAACAGTGTCACTACAGATGTAAGGTCCAAGAGTTCTTAAAGGAATAGCTGCCTTTAGCTGTGATTTTTGAAAGGTCTAATCACCATTCACTTGCATTGTATGAGCTACAGAGCTGAAATATTCTTCTTAAAATCTTTGCCATACACATCTTGGATGGCATGAGGGTGAGTAAATGATGAGAGAATTTTCTTTTTTGGGTGAACTATTCCTTTATTTACCCGGTCATTATCACAGCTGTGTACATTCCCCCACAAGCCGACACAGACCGGGCACTCAAGGAACTGTATGGGAGTATAAGTGAGCAGGAAACCATGCACCCTGAGGCCGCGTTCATTGTGACCGGGGACTTTAATAAAGCCAGTTTAAAATCAGTCGCATCAAAATACCACCAGCACATTAGTTTCAACACACGAGGGGACCAGGTTTTGGACCATTGCTACTCTCCCTTCCGGAATGGCTACAAATCCCTCCCCCACCCACCATTTGGCAAATAGGACCACACTTCCATTCTACTTCTGCCCGCTTACAGGCAGAAACTGAAACAAGAAGCACCCACCCTCAGAAGAATCCAGTGTTGGTCGAACCAATCAGATTCCATGCTACAAGACTGTTTTGATCACGCAGACTGGGAGATGTTCCGGTCCGCCTCTGATGACGACATCAAGCTTTACGCTGATAGCGTAATGTGTTTCATCAAAAAGTGCATGGAGGACGTCGTTCCGACCAGAACAATACGGATCTATCCGAATCAGAAACCAAGGATAAATAACGATGTTCACACGGCACTTAATGTGCGGACCTCCGCTTTTAATTCCGGGAACACGGAGGAGCATAAACAAGCCAGTTATGCCCTCCGAACCGCAAAACGCCAGTACAGGAGCAAGATTGAAGTACAGTTTAACACCACCAACTCTAGAAGCATGTGGCAGGGAATTAACATCATCACAGACTTTAAAGGGAATAAAAACTCCGCCATGAACACCGCTGCCTCTCTCGCGGATGAGCTAAATACTTTTTATGCTCGTTTTGAGGGAAATAACACCACCCTCGTGGAGAGAGCTCTCGCGGCCGAAGCTACAGAGGTTAGTTCACTCTCCATCTCTGTAGCGGATGTAACCCGATCCTTCCGACGGGTGAATATCTGCAAAGCCGCGGGCCCAGACGGCATTCCGGGCCGCGTCATCAGAGCGTGCGCGAACCAGCTGGCTGGTGTTTTTACGGACATTTTCAACCTTTCCCTCTCTTTGTCTGTAGTCCCCACATGCTTTAAAACATCCACCATTGTGCCTGTTCCAAAGCAATCAAAAATAACTTGCTTAAATGACTGGCGTCCTGTTGCTCTGACCCCCATCATCAGCAAATGCTTTGAGAGACTAATCAGAGATTACATCTGCTCTGTGCTGCCTCTCTCTCTTAACCCATTGCAGTTTGCTTACCACAACAACCGCTCCACTGATGATGCCATTGCATCTACAATACACACTGCTCTCTCCCACCTGGAAAAAAGAACACTTATGTGAGAATGCTGTTTGTAGACTACAGCTCAGCATTCAACACCATAGTGCCCTCCAAGCTTGATGAGAAACTCAGGGCTCTGGGCTTAAACAGCTCGCTGTGCAGCTGGATCCTGGACTTCCTGTCAAACAGACGCCAGGTGGTTAGAATAGGCAGCAACATCTCCTCATCACTGACCCTCAACACTGGAGCCCCGCAGGGCTGTGTTCTCAGCCCACTACTTTATTCCTTGTACACACTTGACCGTGTGGCAACACATAGCTCCAATGCCATCATTAAGTTTGCTGATGACACGACGGTGGTAGGTCTGATCACTGACAATGATGAAACAGCCTACAGAGAGGAGGTGCACACTCTGACACACTGGTGTCAGGAGCACAACCTATCCCTCAACATCAGTAAGACAAAGGAGCTTGTGGTGGACTTCAGAAGAAAAGACTCCCCCAGAACACAGTCCCATCACCATCAATGGAGCACCAGTGGAGAGAGTCAGCAGCTTCAAGTTCCTGGGTGTCTACATCACTGAGGAACTCACATGGTCCATCCACACTGTCGTGGTGAAGAAGGCTCATCAGCACCTCTTCTTCCTGAGACGGCTGAGGAAGTTTGGAATGAACTGCCACATCCTCACACGGTTCTACACCTGCACTGTAGAGAGCATCCTGTCTGGCTGCATCTCCGCCTGGTACAGCAATAGCACCGCCCACAACCGCAAAGCACTGCAAAGGGTGGTGCGAACTGCCAGACACATCATCAGAGGTGAGCTTCCCTCCCTCCAGGAAATATATACAAGGCGGTGTGTGAAAAACGCTCGGAGGATCATCAGAGACTCCAGCCACCCAAGCCATGGGCTGTTCTCACTGCTACCATCAGGTAGGCAGTATCGCAGCATCAGGACCCGCACCAGCCGACTCCATGACAACTTCTTCCCCCAAGCAATCAGACTTCTGAACTCTTGATCTCCCACGATCAAAATACATCAGCACTGCACTTTATTACCCTTACTCTTATATCTCACACCGGACTGTCATAAATTATATTATTATTATATTATATTCTCTCTTAACAACTTACTATCAACTGACAGCCTGAATGTCAATACAGTACAATACTGTACATTCAATATATACTATATATACATTTTTATATATTTTTATTTTTTATTTTTATTGAATAATGTGTATCTATTTAGTGCATATTGTATACAGTACAGTGTATGTTATTATTTGTATACTGTTGAGTGTAATTATGTGTATAACAGATGTTTAAATTGTGCTGTGTTAATTTGATGTTATTGTAAACTGGTACTGTCTCATCACTGACACGACTGCTATGTTGATCGGAACTGCACCCAAGAATTTCACACACCATTGCACTTGTGTATATGGCTGTGTGACAATAAAGTTGATTTGATTTGATTTTGATTAATTCTTTCACTTTCAAGCAGCAAGTCGGTCCGGTATAACCCTTTCACAGAAAACAGAAGGAAGACAATGCATTCTTATACGTATACTGTACGACATTAAAAACAGATGCTCAAATGGGGAATTTATGGCTTGATTTAGCACGGTTAAGGTTAGGACTGGGTTAATAACAATATCTCACACTTTGAAGGTCAAGCCATCTTAGATCACAAAGTGCTTCAAAGCTGAGGGGAAGAGACAGAGACAAAAAATATCCTTAGCCAACCCATCAACTCTTTCACAGATTACAAACAGACTGAGAGAAAGAAAGAGAAAATACATGGAGAGAGATAAACACATCTAACAACAGTGAGATGGGCAAAGCAATACTCTCTGAGGTCACTTGTGACTCCCTCACAGCATATGCTCACAGCATGGTCGCCTGCACCCAGCTAACAGGTGCAGAGAGCAGAGGGCTGAAGCAGTGGCGTTGCGCTTCTCTTTACACAACAGCTGTTCCTCTACAGCATGGCTCTCCAAAATGCAACAGGTCCACTGGGTTAAAGTTGGGCCGACTTCCCAGAGTTCAGCTCAATTATACAGTATGAGTTGGTTAAGCTGACTGAGTTTTCAGATGCTCACAAAGCAAAGGAAAAGCAATGGATTTAAAGTTATGTATATGCAGCGTTGGGAGGGTTACTTTTAAAATGTATTCCACTACAGATTTCAGAATACATGCTGTAAAATTGAAGTTGTAACGTATTTCGTTAGATTACTCAAGGTCAGTAACGTAATCTAAATACTTTGGTTTACTTCTTCAGATAGATTTTTTCACTTGTGTTTACTATAAAAAATCTGCTTGTACAGTAAGACAAAATACACATTAAACACATACATTCTCTAGAAAGACTAAATATCTTATGCAGTGTTGCTTATAAAACAAGATAAAGCAAACTGATTTTGCTTTAAGGATTTTTAGATATTTTTACAGAAAAACAATACAAAAATTCTCATCAAGAATAAGAATTTGCCCTAATATCAAAGGTCTTACTAGAAAAAAAAAAATGATCTAACGTGGATTTTCTTGATATAAAAGTATGATCATTCCTGGTAGCAGGTGCATGTAAAATGGCTAGAAACAGCATTTTAGCTTTGTGTAATGCTAAATGTTCACATGACAAATTACACAAGGTTTATTTCTATTTCAGCTCCAAATTTACTTCTCTGTCTGCTCGTATGAATGTAACCCATCTTAAGAAAGTGTTTCTGCGCTGTTCAAATGCTCTTTGGATCGCATCATCTATACGGATAAATGTTTTCCAACTGAATAGACTAAATATTAAATGGAACATATTACAATAAAATGCAAAGTAATCTCTTCATTAATCAAAATACTTTTTTAATGCAAATGTATTCTGATTACTTACTGTAGTGGAATACAGTTACTAATATTTTGTATTTTAAATATGTAATCCCGTTACATGTATTCCATTACTCCCCAACCCTATAACACAAACATATTTGGTGTAAATCATTACTAAAACCATTCTTACGTAAACTGTGCCATTTAATTAAATTTACATTTACATAAATATTGAATCGTGAACGATTTACACATTTGTTCTGCTCAAAGCCCAATGGGTTTTAAATATTAATTGTTTAACTTCATTTTTAAGCAAGTAAAGCTGTACTAAAATAAGGCAAGGCTTTATATAAAAATAAAGAGAGAATATAACAAATAACATAGTTCATTAGCCTAACCATAGGCTGTTTATATGATTAATGAATAAGCAACGATCATTCTATGAGTGCTGCAACTTTATACCCTGCTGGAAAAAAAGTGTTTAAAACCCCTCTAAAACTATCCAATCAGATCATCTTGACCAGGTAGGGAGACCAGCTAAGATCAGCAAACCAGCTTAGGCTAGTTTAAGTCATTTTTTTTTTTTCTCACGGTAATGATCAGGATGATTTTTGATATTACAAATAAAATAATAATTGTCTCAAATATATTTGATAGCAATAACTTCCATGTTTAGGGTGTAATAGCCTAACAGCAAGCTAAAATGTAATATTATAAAAAATGTAATGGTTTGTAGCAACTCAGACTAGCAACTTCATAGCTAGAGTCTGTTTCATTGGCCATTTGACAAGTGTAAACAAGTGACATTTTTCTCACAGTGTGTTTCGTTCTCATGTCATAAACACCATGATCCAACAAGAATATGCAAAATGAGAGTCAGCAGTGTAAAATGAGCCCTGTTCTGTGAGGTCAGAGCCTCACATCTATGCCTGTGGTCATAGATGTTACATTAAACCCATGCACTGTACGACTCACGCTGATATTGCATAACCAGCTGACTGAGAATGGAGGGACAAAAACAGAAAAAAACAACACCTTGTAAAACAAGAAAGTGTAACTAATGGCAGGGATTAGGCTTGGGCTATTCATCCATAAGAAACTCTTATGCTACTCACTTTACACTGGCATCTCTAAATGGCCTTGTCTTTTTATTTGAGTAGCTAATGTGGGAAGGGACCTGGTGGGAAACAACTTATCGGTTGCAATTAAAAGCCCCCAAACACAAATTTGCACAATCAAGGCATGCTGTATTCAAACAAAAGCCGGTGATGATGATTAGTGAGGTTGATAATGTTATCTAGATTTTTTTAGTTTAAAAAAATTGTGCACCTGTTACATTCTCAGCACACCATATCTAGGGGTTTTAGGAGTAACAGAATTGTGGTTTTAAGAGCGATGATCTGTACCCTGCCACAGCACCACAGACAAGAGTTATTTATAAACATTTATTTGGCTCAGAAAACAGAAGTATTAAATAACTTAAAATAGGAAGCATCAACTTCAGGAGAGGGAAAGGCCAAAACAACAAACATTAGAGAGGTCCGCCTAGCAGGAGTAAAACCATAACTAAACTGTTCAAAGATAAACAACTTAACAACAGAAATGTACACTAACTCTCTGACTGGCCAAAAACAGGAGAAAACAATGTAATGCAAACAGAAATGGCTCCCACCCCCCTAAAGCTTCCGTAGAAAAGTTAAATATGAACAACTGAACAGTGTTTAAGCTGTACAACAGGTTTAAATGTTGGAAGATCACTAACAATAGTAAATAAAAGGAAACAATAAATAAGCCACGTTTAGGCTACAAAAAACCTTAAAAGTTGGAGTCACCATCAACAGTAGTTAAAGTAATAATAACTGTGAAAGCTTCAACTAAGCTTTCCAGCTACTCAATCAACAGAGTACTAAGCAGTGCAATATAACACTCTATAAAGTACAAAGCAGTACATCAAAACACACTCAGCTGGGAGAGGACAAAGGACACCATTCAGGTGAACTCTCTGAAGGAAAGGGTCTCACTCTCTGTGAGTTTCCCCTCTGCTTTAAAGCTGCCTCCCTCCTGATTATTGAGCAGGCTCAGCTGGGAGCAATCAGCAACCTGCTGGAGAGAGTGTGGGAGGAGCAAAAGAGGAAAAAGAGGGAGAAAACGTCATGGTTACTTGCGTAACTTCCGTTCCCTGATGGAGGGAACGAGACGTTGTGCCGATGTAGTGACTCTAGGGGTCACTCTTGGGAGCCCGAGACACCTCTGGTCTTTGATAAAAGGCCAATGAAAATTGGCGAGTGGTATTTGCATGCCACTCCCCCAGACATACGGGTATAAAAGGAGCTGGTATGCAACCACTCATTCAGGTTTTATTCTGAGGAGCCGAGACAAGGTCCGGACATTTCAGCGAGTAGTTCAGCGTTGTGGCAGGAGGGACACAACGTCTCGTTCCCTCCATCAGAGGGAACGGAGGTTACACAAGTAACCATGACGTTCCCTATCTGTCACTCACTCGACATTGTGTCGATGTAGTGACACTAGGGGTCCCTATACAAAACGCCGCAACTGGCTGAACTGTGTTACGTGAACTGGCGGTGTGTGACGGGAAGACCACTGTGTGCCTCATAGCCAGCGCACCATGCTGACACATAACCTCCCACAATATAGTTATGAGTGTCGAACGGCCCTTTGGGGACAAGTCGACTACACAAAAGATAGAGACAGGCTAGCCCAGTCGTGGCCTCTTTTCCCCTTCTTTTTTTTCACTCCCTAAAAAAAAGGGGGATTATCCGACTGGGCCGACCAGGTCTAGTTGGGGGGGTGTACCTCCCAAGGGGAGGACACCGCGGAGACCACACCTCGCCCAGAGAGAGGGGGGAATATTTAAGTGGAAAATACGTCACATGGTCTTGCCTATCATGTGGAGAAGTCTCATAGTAGATCCTACCCAACGGGGGATGAGTTACTACAAACATGGAGACTGTGGCAGAGGGGGCTCTGCCCAAGGAAGACGCAGTTTGCCAACAGGGAAATGAATTAGTGGAAGATATACATCACATGGGGTTACCTTACAGGGAACCGCCACATGCGGAGCACCTACCCTAGAACAGGGCTCTTAGTTAGCACGTGTACTGGGCCGGCAGCGAGTCCCTCCGAAAACTCGACTGCTACAGGGCTTGGAGGAAGTCAACCAGGGAACATAGTTTGTGAACACTACTGGGAATTAATGGCGCATGTCTTCAGCTCAGAAGGGAAAGGCACTATGTGCAAGCAATACACCCGGCCGGCTATCCCGGGCTTATCTGCTTGTATTGCGTGCCACTACCCGGGACGAAACTGGTTCCACCCGGAGGTTGTAGAACCTCGCAAGGTGTTGGGTGTTGCCCAACCCGCTGCTCTGCAATTGTCTGTTAGAGAGGCACCCCTGGTGTGGGGAGTGGCATGCAAATACCACTCGCCAGTTTTCATTGGCCTTTTATCAAAGACCAGAGGTGTCTCGGGCTCCCAAGAGTGACCCCTAGTGTCACTACATCGACACAACATCGAGTGAGTGAGAGATAGGGAACACAGGGAAAATACACACCACAGTAACTCGAATCATAATTCTTAGACAATATCCACAACTAGTGACAGCGACAACTATACACAATAACAACAATAAAAATAAATACGTCCCTGGACGTAACAGCACCGCTTTAATAAGTATGCTGAAAGAATGTATTGTGCTTAAGTTATTAGATAGTTAGCACACTAAAACCCTCTCAGAGTAGTTTAAATGTATCCCCTTTAAAACACTGGCGCTTCAATCATACAGTTCACATTCAGACGTATATCACGTCCTTGCACTGTCACGTCCACTGCTGTTTTTAGCATCCCACCAGGGGCTTTGCATTTTGACGATAGCATCACGTCCATGCATTGTCACGTCAGCTGCTGTTTTTTAGCATCCCGCCACAGGCTTTGAGGTTTGACGATAGCATATCAGGGTATAAAAAATAAAAATAGGGAGGCAAACAGACATGCAGCCAAACAAGCAAACAGGCAGGCAAAAGGTTCAATTGTTTCAACGCATATTGAGACTTCCACGAATTACAGTAGGTGAACCAACCTAATTATACATGTTTTCCTCATAACTGACTAGTCAATTAGTCATTCAGGCAACCAACCATAAAAAGAGACTGTGTGTTGCAGAGATTGTATCATGGGTCATGTAGAGCCTAAAACCCCCTTACCCATTCTAAAATCACTGTGACTTCACACGGGCAACAGCAATGTGATAACTGACACCGGTGTTCAATTAACAGATAAATGTATCATTAATAATCGGAATAAACAATTCTTGTGCCAAGTAAAATAGTTCAGTGTCCTAAATGTAGGAGTTTGCAGTTGCCAAGCAATGTATCAACCTGGCGTATTAATATAGAATGTGCGGTCACAAGTGTTCGCGGTCACTTCAGATGCAGCTCCTCCGATCAGAATTAGGAGTTTGTGCTATCCGTTTTGTACACTAAAAAAAAAAAAAAGAAAAAAAGAAAAAATAATTTTTTTTTCTTTTTTTTTTTTTTGCTGCTTGTTCATTTTGCTTAAATAAAGCAACAAACTTCTAGAACATTTTGTCACAACTTGATTTCATTGCATTCTATCCATTTAAATTTGTAAAATGTAAGTTTACTTAATCCATTTGAGTTGGGCCAACATGAATACTTTGTGTGGTGTAGCATTGATGAAACTGCGCAGGGGATAGGAAGAGTAAATGTTACACAAAGTGTTTTGTTGAGATTACATAATTATAAGAAAATGTAAGTTAAGAAAACTAATTTCAAACATGTGGAACCACTGTACACGACTGAATAAAGTTCAGCCAAAGAGCTATTTGTTTCAGTGTAATATGTAGTTTTGCACATCCTATGGCTTCACGCTATGGTCTGCTGTGTCAGAGAGCACACACAGGCTTTGCGTATGCACGAGCATGTGTTTGTGTGTCTGCGGGGAAGGGAGGTCTACTTGGCACAGGAATGCCGAATGTTCGTGAAATACCAACGAGTGTGGTGATATTACATGCCTCATTCATCATCGCAGGTCTGATCCAGCTGAGCTGAGAGAGAGAGAGCCAGAGGCCACCTTATACACATATTGTACATGAGAACACAGCTGTCCTCCGTGGGAAAGTGTCTCTTTTCTAACTGGGCTGCAGGGTGTGTGGTTCAGCTGTGGTTCAATGCTGAGGCGGGTAACTCACTGCCAGACAGCCTCGCAGTGTGGCAACATTTAATGTTAGACATGTATCACCTCCACTGCTAATATGACAATATGGCCAGTTTAACCTTTATTCACAGCATTAATATATAAACCTTTTATTTATTATTTCCAGCAACAAGTAATTATATATAATGATAAAGTTCATAATGTTACTGTGTATATAAAATTACTCATACTGCATTAAAAGAGTTTGGTCATACTGCCCTACCTTAAATTGTGGATTTTAATTATATATTTATTAGTGCTGTCAGTGAAAGAACTAGTCCCCACATAGGTTGCATTTTCATTGCAGTCTCTTAAACTCAAATCCTCCACAATCTGCCGGTAGACTGTGGCTATCTGATTTCTTACAGCAATCGTGAAGCCTCGTTCATGATTCTCATCAGGGCATCAACGGCAGGTGCCACTTTGAAATCTACATGAAGAGCGCTTGCAGAAAAAACATCCCTTTCTGCGTTTTGGCTACAGTTAAGTCTTGATGTGCTTCTGTGGGAATTAAAATGCGCCTTACATATGCTAAAAAAGACTTAATTTCTGTCACAAGTCCCATTTGGGCCATTTTTGAACACCAAATAGCAATAAGAGGTCCTTTCTCCATCTTATAATGGAAGCACTGTTGTGTGTGTGTGCAGAGATTCTTTTTTTTACTGAGATAAGAACCTCTATTATAGGAGAGAGCATAATGGTCAACTAGTGACTTACGACAGTAACTCTGGCAGAGCCCTTCTACCAAGCTTACCATAAAATAGCATAACGCGGTGGTCCCATAGACATTCTATGTCTGTCTATTCTATGTCAGATATTGTCGTAACAGACTAGTTGACTGTTACGCTCCCTCCTATGACAGAGGAGGTTGTTATCTAAATAAATTGTGTCTGTCAGTCGATTAAATGTTTTAATCGCGATTAATCGCTTGATTTTTTTTTTAGTTAATTGCGATTAATTGCAGATTTTGAAAGTGCTGAATTTTGACACTATATATACTTATTTTCTTGTCAAAATGCATTTATTTCCATCTTAGGAAAGAAAAGAAAACAATATGTAACAATATAATGCTTTACTCTGATCCCAGCTTAGCTGGGATATGTGAAAAAAAGAATTTCACTATATATGTGCAAATGTCTAATGTGTGATAAATAAATAAATAAATACAATTAAAACATTTATTAACATTCCCCAAACAAAGCCTTCCACAAGAACTGCACTAAAATATCACCAATTCAAGTAACATTAAAGGTTTCCCAAAGTCTAAGTGGGAGGTTGACTAATTGAAAGAACTAGTTTCCCCATAGGTTGCATATGCATCGCAATGAGCATTAAATCTCTTAAACACTTATCCTCCACAACATTAATTTGCCGGTAGACTGTGACTACCTGCTTTGTTACAGCAATCGTGAAGCTGCGTTCATGATTCGTGTCAGAGCGCCAAAGCCAGTGTCAAGCTTTGAACTCCACATGAAAAGCGCTTCCAGACAAAAAAGTCTCATTCTGCATTTTGGTGATAGTTAAGACTTGACTTGCTTCTGTGGTAATTAAAATGTGCCTTACAAGTCCCATCTGGGCTTGTTTTGTATATCAAATAGCACTAAGAGCTCCTTTCTCCATCTTTTTATCACTGACAGGGAAGCACTGTCAGAGATGTATTTATTTACTTAGATAACAATCTCCGTAGTTCTATAATAGGAGAGTATTACGACAGTACCGCCCATAGAATGTCGATGGGACCGCTGCGTTATGCTATTTTATGCTAAGCTTGTAGGATCATCTAGTTAGAAGGGCTCTGGTGCTGTGTCTGTTTGTGAAGTGTGCGTTAGTGTAATGAGTCCAGGCGGACACATTACAAAGGTAATTCACACAAGTGTTTATGCCGCATTAACTGTAAATGCGTTAATGGCGATTAAGAAAAATTTACGCATTCAGATTTAATTAATTGCATGCGTTTATGCATTAATTCTGACAGATCTAAAATAAATAAAAGAATCTCTAGCTCTGGTGTGTGTGTTATGAAGTGTGACTCCAGGCAGACACATTACAAAGGTTCCACCCTTCAAACCAGTGTTTATGCTGGTTTATGTTGTATTAACAATAAATGCGTTAATCGCGATTAAGAAAAATTAAAACGTTAAACTTCAATTAATTGCATGCGTTAACATGTTAATTCTGACAGCTCTAATATTTATACAACAGTTAGTTCTGGTCCTCGATTCTGATTGGACAGTAGGTGTTCCAAAGTTTCTAGTAAAGGAGTCATATCAGCACTGGGACTGTTTGTATCACTCCACTTGTGTTCATGGCGTTTCAACTGTCATTCAATACAGAGGTTACCCCCAGAGGTTACTGCCAAAGGAGTTAAACCCGTCAGCAGGGAGTAAACACAAAGGAGAGTCCATTTGCTTTTGTTAAGTTGTTATAAACCCACACCATAAAGTTAGGCCATGGCATCTTCACATTGAATTGAATCTTATATGTTTTATCTGTCTTCCAGTCACTCTTTTCACCCTTGAAACACTATCTATGGATTATGCTACCCACTTTGACAGAAAAGACTATAAAAAATCATTGGCTGATATTATCAATGTAAGTTTCCTGCGTACTTTTCCATAATAGAGCCAGATTGCACGAAACTGACTGTGGTACTGTGCCCATAAAAACGCATCCTAATTAATTGGGTTTCCATAAGATGCCTTTCTATAAGTGTTTTCCCACAGAGATTTGGCGATTTTTTTTTATTTTTATTTATTTATTTATTTTATATGCTGCTTGTTTCACAAATGAGCCAAAGTTTGGGCCAGAAGTGGATTTTAAGACTTGGAATAGTCCTTCAACGGCCTGACAGGGATCTGAACTCCTGCCATAGTAAAGCGATAGACTGCAGAGTGAGCTTTTCTTTTAGCTCATTTGAAAAGAACAGACATGGAGGGAAACAAAGGTGTCTGCAGGCTCTTTACACGGTACCCTTCCAATCCTTTACAAATCTGCCCAGACAGCAGATCCAGCAAGCTGCAAAATAAGACATGACATAAAGACACAAACTTTAACAGTGATTTGCTGGAGACTTATCTGAGGATTTTGAGAGTGTCGACAAGTAAGATAAAGGAGGTGGCAAAGCTTTGAAAACAATCTCGTTAACAGTGGGCTCACTTTAGTCTGATGTATTTTAAATAATTTAATCAGTTGGAGAACATGGAAAAACGTGCTGTTATTATCCTGGCTACCTTTCGCTGCCATTAGGGTCCATGCAAAAATTATGTAATACAGTCAAGAGGAATACATATTCTACTAACGTACACCCTGAATAGGTTAATACACGGTAAACCCCAACCCTAAACTTAACCTAAGGGTCCCTAAAGCTCTCAACTTGTTTTGCTCTATGATCCGGATTTTACATTGGACCCAACACAGTACTATAATTGTTTATTATTCAAAAAGTAAACAAAAATTTATTTAAAAACAATGTAAAAGAATACATTGATTTACCATCCTAACACATGAAACAAATGCTGGGCTAAATATTGTTTAGGCATTAGCAAAGATTATTTAGCAGAGACGGGCCACTTCTATTAAAATGAATGGGAGGAATTGGAATGCCCAGTGTTCAACAGATGTTGAAAGGACCTTACAGGTAAAAGAGCTAAACAACTTTTAGATACAAACATCACCTGTTAATCTGAGGTAAAGAAGCACAGTTTATGATACCAGCAGATTTTACTACTGATTTGAAATATGTTCTTTGATCATAATCTTTACAAACCTTTTTGGAGATTTGGGTTTTTCCCCATTTCCCACAGATAGGAGCTACACTTGTATGCTGCTTGTTTTCACAGAAAAATAGCCGCCCGAGAGCATTCCAAAGATGGCCGCCAGTGGACTGACTTGCTAAAAACACTTTGGCATTAGTCAAATTACTAAATTATTTGAACCAAAATATCATAGTTTGATTGGATGAATAGCCTTATATATCAACATCAAAAGACATGGGTAGCATTTTCTCCCATTTAAAAGTTGAAAATCCTTTTTATTTTGCTATCCTAACTATACACAATTATATGGTAAGCTGCAGTTTAGCATTGTTTTTCATTGACAACTGTTTTAAGACTCTGTATTGTGAATAGATAATCACACTGTATGTTTTATCACACTACACAAGTAATTATTTATTCTAATCTCTTATTGCACAGTGAATACCTAATTTCACACAGATGCACCATACAACCGCTGCCTTTCTATTGTAGAAAACCTTTTGATAAATCTAGAAAGGAAAAATACCAGAGGCTGCACACATTTAGAAAAAACAAGCTCCTGAGCATAGCGTCTCCATATGTGTATGTGTGAGTGTGTGTTTGTAGCAATCATGCGTTACTGTAGTGCCACTCCATGCCTTCAGTGTGAAATAAATCAACTGCTGGGGATGCTGAGCTCCTGGAGTGAAATGGAAAGTATTATCCAAACAAAGACTGGAGTGATGACAAGGAATTTATGACTGTAATTGCTCAAACTAACTGAAGCACCAGGCCAGTGAAGGTGTGCACTATTCTAGACAAAGTTTCAATGTTGTTTAAAGTACCAAATTGCACAAAGACAGTATCTGGTAAGGTAAATCTACAAAACCTCTGTGGTGAACATGGAGCATCCAAGTCATTATTTTTAATTCTGGACCATAACAAAGTGCATAATTAAAGCTGAAGTGTGAGAATTAATAAATTTTGCAATTTCGTGTGGTGCCACTAGTGACAGATATTACAAACACTTAACCTGTCTGCCTTTGGTCAGCAAATAGATAGTCCTGCTTCAAACTCATGCCAAGTTTTTGTGTCTGTCAGTGTTTAACTTTTTGGGGAGATCAACCTATAAATGTCTTATAGGTGTCTGTGAATATTAAGCTGGAATAGGGGGAAATATTTCAACATCAAAAAAACTACACCTTTCTTCAACTTTCAAGGTTCTCTCACTGTCACATGAAGTTGTAACATTTTACTTTTTTTTCTCTCATTTTAGATGTTAAAGATGTAATTCCATAATCACATAGCCATACCACAATAAATAATCATATACACAGACTATGCGGGCAGACATGACGTTGCCCGATTTACTTCAAAGTTCTCTATGGGTTTATGTTCCATCTCTAGCTCATAATTATCTGATCTGTGTAATTGACAGATTTCACTCTATTATTGGTGGAGTGATGCACTAGACGTTTAAACTCAACCACCTCAGACTTTGCACACTTTCCGCATTTGTGTTTCATTAAGACTAAAATGCTATGTTCCAGCACTGTGGTTTAGTCCTCACATACACCACTTTGAAGTGAGTGGGAAAAGCAGTTTTGTTTTGCTTTGAAATGAAAATAATATTTTAACTACATTTATAATTACGGCTTCACTTCCCCCTTTCATTCTTTAAAAATATATTTGCCTCCCGTGCAGCACAAATTCACGTCTGTCATGTCTGGTGATGATGAATGATCTTTCAAAGTTTATATCTAGATTTAATGAAAGACACGATTAATTGGAGTTAAATGTTACGCTGAGGTCGATGAGGTAGCTAAGGACTAGATGACTGTGAGATGTTTACAGTTCAGACAATAGAAGCTCTTTGCTCTTTGAATGTATACATACTACTCACCTGCATACCTAAAGTGTACTTTTTAATAGCCAAGATGTATGTTCTTTATTAAATACAGTGCACACTCTGACAGCACGCGAAATCTGATGCAGCTTTACTCTTTAATGACTTGTCTAGGTGACTTAAAGGAATGTTCCTGGTTCAATACACGTTAAGCTCAATCGACAGCATTTGTGGCATAATGTTGATTACCACAATAATTTATTTCAACTCATCTCTCCTTTTCTTTAAAAAAGCATATATCGAGGTTACAGTGAGGCACTTACAATGGAAGTGAATGGAGACAATGAAAGTGAATGTGGCCAGTTTTTGGAGGGTTTAAAACAGAAATGTGAAGCTTAATAAAACTTATGTAAAATTTGAGCTGTTGTTTAAATCGTCATTTTTACAGTCCTTTTAGGATTTTAGGTTTTGTTGACATTACATCGTATTAGTAACAGAGGGGGCAAATCTCCTCTTTGCCATACCACAGAGAGAAATTCCCAGGACTTGGTAGGGTACCGTAGGTAGATCTTATTGAAAAACTTAGCCTGGCCTGGGGCACCTTCCACAGGTCAGCCCATCCTAATACTCTATCAGATGTCCCCTCCCATGTGGTCCAGCACCCTTGCTGCTGCTGGCTGACTGCCCTAATCTTATACCCTTCCTCTTCCATCCTAGTTACTTCTGTAACTACCATTGATTTCCTCTGTTTTTGGGAGGCTGCTGACAACAGTTTGGGAGCCACCCCACATCCAAGGCCTGTTCTTCCTGACTGTGTTCTTCCAACAATCTCTTGATGCTTCAGTCTTGAAACCTCCTGGTTTACGACCTCCTCTGCCTTCCAAGTTCTGCCTGTTCGGACTTGGACTTGACCTGCCCTCACTGCCTGGTCTGTTTATTCCCATAGCTCCAAAACAAGCCTGGTCTTTTCCTGCTTGTAGCCCAGAGTGAGTGATTTAAGAGGCAGTTGTAAAGCATTTCTTCCAAACAATGCTACATCTGAGAGACAACATGGCAGGCCTAGCCACTTCCTGATATAACTGTTGGCCTTGGCATCCATCCTTGCCACTGCCGCTGCAGAAATCTCACACATTTTTAGCGGCCACATCAGGTGATGGTAGAGTGTAAATTGGTAACACCAAACCTTGAATTTGCCTGGGAGATGACAATGGTCTATCATATCCAGGCCCTCTTTCATTTGCTTCAGGACCAATTCTGCCATGGTGTTTGTCTGATTGATCTGCTGTGTATTCTCTCCCTAAACTTCGAATAGGCTGCTCTGCCCTCCACCTCACATGAAATCCGATCGTCCCTCACCCTCTTTCTAATAGAAAGACTAAGTGATTTTGTTGGCTTAATCTTCATTCTGGCCCATGCCAATAGCTCTTCCAGCCTTTTCAAGAGCTGGTTTGTACATGCAGCAGTCTGGAGGATGCTTGAGACATCATCCATATAATTGCGCAGAGCTGGCAATCTCACCCCAGATTGTGCACGGATTCCTCGGACCATTTGTCTTGGACCAATTAGGATGATCTCGAATGCAGCCGTGAACAGGATGGGAGAGATTGAACATCCCATCGCTATTCCTTTTTCCAGTTGCTGCCATTGTGTTGTGTATGCCCTGTGTTGCATGACATATCTTCAAGTCCCCATAGTAGCTGTCTACCAAGCTCCTAATGCACTCTGGTACATGGAAAAACTCCAGTGCATAACTAACAAGCTGGTGTGGAACTGATCCATAGGCATTTGGCAAGTCCAGCCAGACTACGTGGATGTCTTTATCTCTCTTGGCAGACTGGATCTGCTCCCATATTACTAACGCATGTTCCACGCACCCATGAAAACCTGGTACGCCTGCCTTCTGGCAACTTGTGTCTATGTATCCATTCTTCAGGAGGTAGTCAGACATCCTCCTTGCTACCACCGAAAAAAATTCTGGCATGGGGCTGAAGTTGCCCTGGCTTTTTCTACCACCTGCCTCACCTCACTCAGCTTAGACGGATCTACATCATATTACACTACTGGCTCTACTGGCCATGGGACATATCGCGGGTTGTCTTTGTAGGGGTCACCAAGTTGCTGTTCCATGTGGTCTTCTAGTTCCTCTTTTGACATCACCAGCTTCCCACTCCTCTTTTCTTCCAGCAGGTTTCTGGCTAACTTAAAAGGATCCTTGATGAATTCTCTGCTTCCTTCTCTGCTGTCGGATTCTCTCCTTCCTCCTCAAGACCGGTAATCTAGCCCTTATGCTATCCCACAATACCTTCAAGCTCTCCTCCTACTCCTCTGCCTTCCTCCAAGCCTTACGAAGCTGCCTCCACTCTTTCACAAGCTGAAGCATCTCCTCTTCTCTCTGACCAATCACCCTGGGACCACTCTTCCTTACTACTGTTTCATCAAATCTACCTATGCATTCTTTGTACACAATATTGCTGAACATATTAAGCTTGGCCTCCACCCTTCCAGTAAGGGCATTCTCCAAGGTGGAGCACAGGTCCTTATCTAGTCTGCTCCATGCATGCTTATCATTAGATCTCAGCCACTTGATTAGCAGCCTCCTCCCTGGTTTCTTCTCATTGTCATGTCTTCCCTGTCTCGTCTGTGGGTTGAAGGTCATCTCTTCTTGCGGCTCACCTTGCAGGCTTGACCTGTCCTGCTGGCAGTACTGGTCTTTTTGATGCCCCTCCACAACAGTGGATTCAGTAGCACTGTGGTGCCCAACCGGGCATTGTATCCTTCTTGTCTGATCTGCTGCTGCAGTGCAAGGTTGTGTCTGGCTGCTCCTGCCACACTTCATCCTTCCTTGATGAATCCGCAGGCCTTTGTTAGTTGTTACCCTCATCCACCTGCAACTGCATCTTCTAAGGATTCTTTGCTCATTATCCATGGCCGTTCCAGTCATGTCCATATTGTCTGTCTTAACTGGTCCATCTTCCATCCTGCCTCTTGGAGGACTACTGGGCTGTTTTCCTTTAATTGTGCTCGTGATTGGTCTCAGTGCCCTTCTGGCACTGGCTCCGTATCTCTCAGTAACTTAGTGCCACTGGTTCAGTATAGCATACTACCTCAGCACAAGCCCTCACCACATATCACCCAGGTTCCCTATTCCTCAGTTTCCTACTTCTGAACCCCCCACTTTTTGTTCTTCGTTCTTAACCATAGCCAGAAACTCCCTTTCTCAGATTCCTCTGCCAATTCCTTCAAAGACTTTTTGAAGCTGCTCCTACAATGTCAATATCTCTAAAAAGGTGCTGCATTGATGTTCCCATAAATCCTCAGCACCCAACCTCCACAGGGTTGGTGGCAGTCCTCCATACATTTTCCCTGTACTCTGCAGCCAGATCAGCATATTTTAGCTTCTTCCTCTTATAGGCTCTCTCCAGACCCTCTTCCCATGGAAGAGTAAGCTCAATCATTACTATTTTCCAAGCTGAAGTCAACCACAACACTATATCAGGCCTCAAAGAGGTAATGGCAACCTTGGTAGGAACTTTTAGCTGCTGGCCAAGGTCAACCATCATTGACCAATCACTTCCAGGTGCCAAGATTGATCTGGCTTCCCTTCATGCTGTGCCTTGTGCGGCACCTCCCTTTTTAACAAAATCAACACCCTGCCTCTGGGGAGTATGGTTGCCTTTGTTTGCCTTCACTCTATGCACCTCTAGGATCTCTGCCAGCTTCCGCACGACCTGATCATACCACCACCTGTACCGTCCTTGTGCCAGAGCTGTCATGCACCCAACCAATATGTACCACTGAAACAAATTCCCAGGGCTTGGTAGGGTATCGTATGTGGATCTTATTAGAAAACTTAGCCTGGGCCACCTTCCACAGTTCAGCCCATCCTAACACTCTATCAGATCCCAAATGGTCCAGCGCCCTTGCTGCTGCTGGCTGACTGCCCTAACCTTATACCCTTCCTCTTCCATCCTAGTTACTTCCATAACTATCATTGCTTTCCTCTGTTTTTGGGAGGCTGCTGACCACATTTTGGGAGCCATCCCCCATCTAAGGCCTGTTCTTCCTGACTGTGTTCTTCCAACAATCTCTTGATGCTTCAGTCTTGAAACCTCCTGGTTTACGACCTCCTCTGCCTTCCAAGTTCTGCCTGTTCAGACTTGGACTTGACCTGCTCTCACTGCCTGGTCTGTTGATTCCTGTAGCTACAAAACAAGCCCGGTCTTTTCCTGCTTGTAGCCCAGAGTGAATGATTTTAGAGGCAGTTGTAAAGCATTTCTTCCAAACAATGCTACATCTGAGAGACAACGTGGCAGGCCTAGCCACTTCTCGATATAACTGTTGGCCTTGGTGTCCATCCTTGCCACTGCCGCTGCAGAAATCTCACACATTTTTAGCGGCCACATCAGGCAATGGTAGAGTGTAGATTGGTAAAACCAAAACAAACATATCTTTTGAAACAAAATCCCATATCTTTTATTGATATGGCAAAAATCCCATATGACAAATCCAATACCATTTAGTTGTTGATTCTACAAACATCATATTTATAAATGAATCACTCATTGATATACAACACAATAATAATAAGCATATTCAAACATAAAAAGAAACAAAGTAAACGTATCACCAAATTGTCCTTACTGTATAACTGCAACAATTATGGTTAGTCAAAGGCTTGTTATCAAAATACAGAGGTTTTTGACCAATCGTTGAGCAGATTCAATTGAAACGTAAAGAAACAAATATTTAACCTATTAAAGACCACAGCCCTTAAGTAACAAGAAAAAAGAAAGAAGGACATTCTGGTGCGCATTTCTACAATATTATGAATGTGAGATTTGGATGATCCCAAGCATATATGTACAATACTGTCACCTGCTGGTCAACTTAATACAACCGATTCTTTCTAGGATAAGGACAGTTCTTTGTTATTACATTGAAGGGAAAAAGACTGAAATGTGATTGCAAACAGATAAAGTTCCTTTAAGCATCTTGGTAATCAGATTTAGCATTTCCTGATGATAAACAGATTACCTCATACAACTCAATTAACAGCCCCTACATTTATATATCAACTGCATCTACATCATTTCTAGAACACAAGCTAAGCTTGACTGCAAAAATGCTTGACTGTTGATAGAAAGGGTGATGTTTCAGATATCACAACTGAGGACTGAGGAACTCAAACATACACAAACTCTTTGATATGGCTGACATGGGCATTGTCTGCAGAGTAACATTTTCGCAGGATTAAAAAACAGACCATTCATGTCCATGACATCAATTCTGGACTCAAACATGACATTGCTCTGTTTGACTCCTAAGGAATCTGCAGAAGATATACAGTAGATATCCCTATAAATAATGTTTTCAGGATTTTGCTTTTCTTTAAACCAGCTCTGTGGGTTACATCATACCTTCACTGGGTTTTCTCAACTGTCTTTCAGTTTTAATAAATGGCTTACTGTGGCCTTTAGAATCAATTGGCTTGCAGCGTCTTGGCACAACTGCAGATTTTCTCAACTATAATCCATCTGCATGTGTGCGGCAAAATGAGCAATAATTTTTCATGAGGTCCTTTTTTGTCTTATCAATGTATCATAGATACCACAAAGCTACCACAGTCCTCCTGCCAAGCCTCCTTTATGTGAATAATTTAAGATCACTGTACATTACACCACATCCCTGTGCATACTCAATCATTAATGGCATCCCTGAAAAACAGTGTGCATACTGGGTACGATGATGCATCTCTGTTATTTGTTTACTCTGTTGCCAGGGCAACTGTTGTGTCTTTGGATCCTGGAGAGAGTACTTGGCATCAGGGAAGAGCAGAGCATGGTGGCATGACATCACAAACAAAAGTAGCGCCCTGATCGCTTAATCCCCTGCGATCAGACCACATCTATAAAATACCAAGAGTTAGCGTCAACTGGGGGACTAAAGTGAAAAGATCAAAATGATAGCCCGCAACTTGATGGGGCCTTGCCACAAAATGTCGTCACTTGCCATGATATACAGTAGGATCCCTTTGAGCTGCACTGAACAAGATTTCTGAGCTGGATCTCCACAGTTTATAAACAAGTCCTCTTAAAGGTGTGTGTATTTTTGCAGTTCTGTATAGTGGTGCAGAAATTACTTAATCTTTAAAGGAATAATTCACCCAAAAATGAAAACTCATAGCATTATTCCATCCAAACCCTGGTATGGCTTTCTTTCTTATGTGGAACACGAAAGGAGACTTTTCAATGAATATCCTGGTCCATCTTTTCATTACAATGGCAGTTGATGGTGACTCACTTTAAAGCTTTCACTTCTGATTACTCTTAATGATTCCGATTCCTTAACGGTTCCATTAACAATTCTTACTTTTCCAGAAGAAATTCAATTTTTATTGCATTTCACTACTCTCAGTTGTCTGTTTCCAAATGATGAAATCATTTCAGATTTCAACAGATCAGATATAACAAATCAAATATACATTTAATACAATTCCAGCAAAACAAGTGTTCACGCACACTTTATAATGACTTTTCAAAAACTTTTTAGAGGTATAAATGCAGCCCAATAATTGGTCCTAACTTAAAGGTGCTGTAAGTGATTTTATCATAAAAAGTTGCATTTTTTTTCCTACTTCCATTAAGATATCACTGAAAAAATTGACATGAGATGTCTCACCGGTCCCTGTGACAACACTACACTCTGTAAACAGCAAACAAAAATGTGTCCACGGGCCACTGTTTCTGACGCTTTCTGCCTGTCAATCATTTTGTGTGTTTTCATAGTATTGTAGTTGCAAATTATTGAGGCTTAATGCCATTTTTATGCCACGTTGTCCATAACAGTTGTCAGCTGAGGGCTGCTATTTTGCTGCTGTTGTTTTTGACAACCGCTTCTGTTTGGTGTCTGTCTCAAAGCTCATTTGGTATCTTTAGAGTGTGGGTTTTGGAAAGTTACAGAATCTTACATTTATAGTAAATGAAAAATTCTAAACAAACAAAAAAATAAAGCGCTAACATATTTAATTCCTTTACTTTTTAATACAAATTATTTTTTAACAAAACTCATAATGTGTAAGCCTATTTTTAACTACGAATTGTCTTATGAACAACCAGTCACACTGCAAAAAATGATTTTCAAGACAAGTATTTTTGTCTTGTTTTCCTGTAAAATTATCGAAACATTCTTAAAACGTGATTTATTTACTTGTCAAGCAAAATGGGATAATATATTAAGACTTGTTTTAAGATAAATCTGACAAAATTTAGTGAAAAAATCTGCCAATGGGGTAAGCAAAATAAACTTGTTTTCTCTTTGAATTAAGTTTATATTCTTACTCCATTGGCAAACAGTTTTTTTTTTTTTTTTTAAAGCATAAATCCCACAAAATTTGATTAGATTTCTCTTAAAACAAGACTTAAAATCTTATGCCAGTTTGCTCATCAAGTAAATCACGTTTTAAAAATGTTTAGATATTTTGACTGGAAAACAAGACAAAAATACCTGTCTTGAAAATCATTTTTTGCAGTCCAGTAACTGCACTGCTTTAAGTGTCAGGAGCCTAAAGCACAACATAACATAACATGGTAACAGTTCTGAAGTCAGATTCAATAAAAAGAACTGACTCAAGAGTCATTCATTCAAGAACTGCAAAACACTGGGCGTGCTTTGTGTTTCACACTGTAGATATAAAAAGCCTGCTCATAGAGTCATTAATTCAGAAATCAGACTACACTGGTCACACTGTGTGTTTCGCGCTGTGTGTTTCACACTGTATATTCAATAGAACCGGCTCATAAGAGTCATTAGTTTGGGAACCATACAACACTTGTCGCACTGAAGATTCAAAAGAAATGGCCCAAAATAGTAATTTCTTCAGGAATTGCTGTATATTCAAAAGAATCGGCTAATAAGAGTCATTAGTTTGGGAACCGTACAACACTTGTCGCACGGAAGATTCCAAAGAAATGGCCCATAAGAATCGGACTACACTGGTCGTGCTGTGTGTTTTACATTATAGATTTAGTAGAGAAGTAGCACTACCGTTGAAAAGCGAAGCTGGAAACACTATCTGAGTTTTTTTTTTTTTTAACAGTGTTCCATCTGCTTCGGCAGAAAAATGCACATTCAAGAACCTTTAACGGAACCAAAAGTAATAAAAATTATGCGGTTCTGGTATTTTTTAACAAATGGAACCCAAATTCCAAATAAGAACCACTTTTCGTTTCCCAGCCTTTCCTTCAGAACACTTTAAACTTTTACTTAAAACAGGCTTTTAGAACATTATTCTTAACAAGCATTCTCAGTTGAAAAATAGTTACAGAAAAAAATACACTGGGCCTTAAAACATCTCCTTTAACACTTGGAGATCCTAAAAAATTCAAAATTTTTCATGTTTATAATTGTCAGCCAAACCAACAAACCACACTGGAAGGATTCACAACTCTAATGTCATGTGGCTCTAGAGAAAGACACACTGGGCGTCTCAGATTTGCCATATGGGTGGCATCCATCTTGAGAGAGCAGCATCCCCCACCACACCCCTCCAAAGTTGCAAGATGATCCTCCCTCCAGACAACACAAGATCTGTGTTAGACAAGGGCACCATTTATCAACTCTGTCCTCACCATTCCATATGCACAGGCCTTCTTGAATTTATTTCTCATGTGTGAGAAAAATCCTTAACCATGGCAGAAATAACATCTTACCGAGTGGCCACATTTCAGACAGATGAAGCATCCTCAGAACAAGACGACACCATTTTTATTACTCACACTCACTCACATATATCAGTATCTGCCATTACTGTTGACTACTATTGAGCAATTTTTTCAAAAACATAATTTACTGTAAATGTGACATATTGGCTTCATCTGTGTCTTCATCTTGTTCAAGAGGTCATGAAAGTCATAATGCTGAATTTTTAGTGTTCCCAAATTTAGTTTGGGAAAGTGCTCATGTCTTGGGAAATGGGTTTCCTGCTATGTTGTTTTATTAACCAAACATAAGACAATAAAAGTGTTGCCAAAAAACAGGATTTTCTTCAAAAACTTATGTTTATTTGAAGAGTTATCAAATGTGGTTGACTATAATGAGTGGCCCCAAAATATGTTTTTCTAACATATGAAAGTTGTCATTTTCAAGTGAGACAACTTCTATTTATTGGTTTATTTTTCTAAAGAACTCATATATTAAAATGTCTATAATCACCAAATAAATTGAGACATTAAGTTGGCAACAGTTCTACCACTATTGTGATATTTACTTTTCTATAGAGCTAATGTAATATTTTTGTAACCCTTTATAAATAAACTGGTAAGCTCTATTGGTCTTGTATGGCAGCAAATGCTATTGGATTAATTTTACTTCAAGCATTCAATCACTGCAAATGAAGGGAGAAAAAAAAAACCTACTTCTAACTATGGTTCCCTCTTGTGGTAGACAGCTGACACTGCAGCTAAAGTATTTTCTGTGTAAATCTACTAGTTAAAAGTAAAAGAGTTTCAGAATTCACCACAGGAATGAATAAATATGTAAATAAATAAGTAAATAAATGTTGTAAAAAAGCAGACAAAAAGAGAGAACAAAGAAGAGAACAATGGAGTACATTTAGAAAGATAGAAAAGAGCAGAAAATTGGTAAGTTTAACTCAGTTTTCCCTGGAGCGGAGCTCTAATAAAAGTGAAAGGCAGTTCAGTAAAACTTCAGTAATTTTTTACCAGAGGAGCAAGACAATTAGAGCAACACATTGCCTGATTCCCTCAAGTGCCCAGTCGATATGTTCTGTAAACAGCCTGAGCAAGTCAGCTGTAGTAGCACACCTCCACTGAATACATGATGAATGGAGAAAAACTGGTGGACTGAAGACATCAGGCACACACTGTCTTCATTACCATAATTTTTCTGTTGAAATGAGCTAATTTCTCTGCATAGTATTAAGCGCGGTGGGGAGAGGGTTTACACGCAATTGCATCACATTTTCTCCTGAGTGCAGGGGCGGACTGGGAAGAGAAATCGCGGGGGGGGACCTGGCCCAAAAGTTTTTTTTGCATATCGCATATCGCAACGGCGTTTTGTGGCCCGTTCTGCATAACGCAGCAGACCATTTCAGCTTATCGCGGCCCCGTTTCGCGGCTGGCCCTTCGGGAAAAGTCCCGGTTCTCCCGATGGCCAGTCCGCCCCTGCCTGAGCGAGATGGGCATGATGATGGACGGTGCTTTCACACTATCACTTTTGGTGTGCACCAGAGTTCTAATGACGTCAAAGTTCGATTCGTTTGGGTAATGTGAACGCTGTTTTCCGAACTCAGTGTGCACCCGGGAACCGCACCCGGGTCCGCTTGGAAAGGTGGTCTGGGGTACGGTTCAAGCATACCTGCTTGTGTCCAAATAAATCCCCTTCAGGGAGCAGATCACATTCTTAACATCTCTTGCAACGCATCCGCGGGCTCGCAGCAGACAAACGCTTACATTCATCACAACATTGCACATTTATTGCATCCGTGGGAGACAAACACAAGTGTCGCTCCGTGCGTGTAATGTTTTGATGGTAAATCCAAAGATATTAATACTTTAATAACACAGTGAAGCTGATCTCTTCTTGAGTTGTTACCTAGGTAAACAGCTGCCGCTTGTACACATGTTGATGACGTAATCGGACCGTGGTTCAGACCCAAATAATATAACGTGAACAGAGACCAGCGGGGGCAGCGGGAGAGGGTAGGAAACGAACTAGGGTTCGGTCCAAGCAATCGAACCAAGTGTGAAAGCATTCTTACACAGATCTCACAATCTAATGCAGAACATATTTGAAGGATATTTATTTCATGGAGGAGATAAAAGTTTGAAATTAAAGTTTAATAATTAGGCCTAAAACATTGTTGCTACAATTAATATAAATGTGCACATTTTTAAATATGTCGACTTATGTTGACTCATGTCTTTTCTCCTCAGTAAGATTACTATGAGGGCAGCAATGCCATGCATGGCTTTATTCGTGTGATTTGGCCTGAACTTATTTGCTGAATAGAGGACTTTTGCAAGCAGGTATAGCTGCAGGCCAGAGATCTCCACATGGGGGCGGAATCTCAAAAAGAGGGTAGGGTTACTCCAGAAGGGGGCAGGATTACTCCAAAAGGGGGGCTGGAGTAATGTCAATGTCAATTTATGCATATAGCACAGTTAAAACAACGACAGCTGACCAAAGTGCTGTATAATCATTGCAATATAAAGTTAATTGAAATATAAAAAAAATCATAATTCATCAATACACAATGTATAAAAAATTCTGTTCAGAAATAAAGTGCATTACACATCAGAATACATCTAAGATTGATTAAAAGCTAGTGAAAATAAATGAGTTTTTAACTTTGATTTAAAATCATGTACTGTTGAGGCAGTTCTAATGAAAACAGGTAGGCATTTCCAAAGCTTAGGAGCCACTATCGCAAAGGCACGGTCACCTCTCAATTTGGGGGCCGTTTACACGACAACATTTTCAACTAAAAACTGAAAACTTTTTATGCGTTTTGGCTGTTTGTTTACACAACAACAGCGTTTTGGGGCCTGAAAACGCAAACTTTTGAAAACGGATTTCAAAGTGCACGTTTTTGAAAACAATGCCATTATCATCTCCGTGTAAACATACAAAAACACGAATTTGTGAAAACGATGACGTCATGCGTATGCGTATTACGTGTTATATAAAGAATGATGGATTGATAGGCATCAATTTGAGATGAATAATTATCAATATGAATACTGGTGTCTGTGCAAATAACAATAATCAACTATTTATTTATTTGGAGTGTTTTGTATGGAGTGTGAACATTGTACAGTAGGCAGAACCTGCAATTTGAAAATCTTAAAATTAATGTATGGATTCAGATGGGAAAAATGTATTTGTATTTTAAATGGTATTTATTTATTTAATTTTATTTGATGTACCTTTATCCTGCAATTCATTCGCCCACCGCTTATGTATATAGCCTAGAGACAGAGATGTGATGCCATGTACAGTATTCAATAATATGCTTCGAATATGAAAACATGAGGCAGTGAAAATGCATGTCAGATCCAGTGTACACAAGACCTCTCTCTCCATCAGAAGATATCCATATATCAGAGTTCTGTCTGATATCCAAAACCAGTCAACATAAGCAGCTTGTTATGTTAACTTACTCTCCTACCAGCCCAAGAGTCAGCGGGGGGAATACAGAAGAAGGCAGGAGACGAAGTGATGGTAAAAATGAGCAGAGTTTATTGAATAATCTTGAGAGTTCAGTCTATAGGCATGCGCGCTACTACTTCAAAACAACGCGTGAGACATTCAAAACTACAATGGCGGACTACAGGACTGTGTATGTGCTGCTCAAGGTTTTGAGTTTATTGACGTTTCTCCAGCAAAGTAATTGTAGTAATAAAGCAACCTCATCGTCCGTCCAGACAAAATTGCTCCATGCTTTCGCCATCTTCATTATTTGTATTCACCGCTCTATGGAAGAATGCTTATGTGTGCTGGCACGTAGTGTTTCTTTACAAAGTGACATCACCAACTACTGGCCTGGCATGCATAATACAGCGTTTTTAGTCGTTTTTGTGGATCCATGTGAATGGGGATCGTTTTGACAATGTCATCTGTACGCGAAACTTTTCAAAAACGCAAAGGAAAAACATTTCCGTTTTTAGTACATCGTTGTCGTGTAAATGTACCCTTAGACCTGGAGACACTCAAAAGCCTCTGATCGGATAACTCCAAAAGGGGCCGTCACTTCCGCACACGGTTAGGGTTAGGGAAAGAGCTAGGTTAGGGGCTCCCTATGTCTTTGATCTCTCCCGCTCTGCCTGCAGCTATACTCTTCTTGACTTTTGGGCCGTTCTTTAGATCGAACACATTCTTTTGCTAAAAACAAGCTAGACCCTGTGCAATTAACAGAACAGAACACAGGTGCCTCAAGACCCAAGTTACTTTTTATGTATGTTTTTAGGAGCACAGTGTCACACCGGGTCAAGATAAAAAAAAAAATAATAATAATTTTAACTGTTAAAACGCACCTCGAGACACCTGCGTTCTGCTCTAATTGTGGTGCTGCATCTAGCTTTTTTTTAGCTCAAGGACGTGTTCGGTGTTAGCAGCCCTTAAAGACCCCCATATACTTTATACGTAATCGAAGAACAAATGGGTGTTTTGGGGGGTCATTTAGAACCATCTGGCCAAAAAGAAGGTGTTTCTGAGCTGGTTTCAGTGGTTCGTAACAGCTCGCCTGAGCGAAAATTTGGAGAACTCTAACCGACTGCTTATCACCTTACTGCCATTGGTCTATGTCATCAGTAGGTGTGACCTGGAGCTCCACCTACCTTGAGGCTGACAGCTAATTTGTTTATCTTGTTCAGTCAGTTAAGATCCTTCAACATGAACACACCGGTATGCAGAGTTATTAGCGAACTGGTGCAAATGTACCTACATCTCTATGATGTATGATCGTTCCAAGACCATGTCATGCTTTATTTTATTTTTTTAATTAGTCTACAAAAAAAAAAAAAAAAACATCAAATCTAATCAAATACTCTGAAGTGGCCATTCACTTATGTGCCATCTGTAGCGAAAGCCATTCACACATCTGCCCAAAGAAAGATATGCCTCTCTTATATCATTCTTTTATTTGTATTCTGAATATTAACACTTATAAATCTATTTTTGCAGTAGTATCAGTGTCATCATAAATTATAATAACAGAGTGTAATCGCTGCATATTATTGCTGCATTAGCTCAATAGCTCCATAAATTCAGAATGTAAACAAGACAAATAAAAAATTTTCTACTGCTTATATATATACACATGTATATATATATATATATATATATATATATATATATATATACACACATGTATATATATATATATATATATATATATATATATATATATATATATATATATATATATATATATATATATATATATACATATACAGGTGCATCTCAATAAATTAGAATGTTGTGGAAAAGTTCATTTATTTCAGTAATTCAACTCAAATTGTGAAACTCGTGTATTAAATAAATTCAATGCACACAGACTGAAGTAGTTTAAGTCTTTGGTTCTTTTTGGTGGGTTTTTGTTAAATGTGAGCCAAAATCATCACAATTAAAAGAACCAAAGACTTAAACTACTTCAGTCTGTGTGCACTGAATTTATTTAATACACGAGTTTCACAATTTGAGTTGAATTACTGAAATAAATGAACTTTTCCACGACATTCTAATTTATTGAGATGCACCTGTGTGTATATATATATTACTTTAAATCATAATTGAGTGGTTAAAACAGATTCTTTTACTGACCTCATGTGAATTCTATTTATAGAATGAGGCATAAAGTCATTGATAACATATTTGAATGTCACATTAGTTAAGGTTTTACATGTAGCGTCCTCACATTTAAATTAAGCCACAGCAGTGTGGCAAGTATCTGAATGTTTGCAAACAGTATACCATTGCTCGGCTGTTTTGAACTTCTTTTTACACCTCAATGAAGAAGAACTTCTCTGGAAGTATATCAGGCCTTAACCCGACACAACATCTATAAAACATGGCACTCCTGTGTGAGATGCTGAAAAATTAATTATCTAGCACATGTTTACCTAATATTTGAAAAACAGCTCAGATGAACACAAAACTTGTTCATGTGAATGGGCCCTTTGGTAGGCGAGCGTTTGGATTAGCATTTACCACTTGCGATCTTGTTCAGCCCACCGCCAAAGGAACAGTTCATTCAAAAATATAATTTCTGTGATTATTTATTTAGTTCCAAACTCGTCTGACATTCTTTCGAACGTGGAACAAAAGAGGTGAATTTTAAAAGAATATTCTGACAACTTTTGTCAATATAATGAAAGTCAATGAGGACTGGGGCTGTCAAGTTTTTAAAAACTTATCCATTAGTACTTTTAACAGCTCAGAGTTCATTCCATAAAATGAACTCACTTTCATTGTATGGAAAAGAGAACTTTTATACACAGAAATGACCACCAGGAAGTACTCAAACTTTGGAAATGCTGCTCATATTTCCGCCACCAGAGGTCAGTATAAACATATGGGAATTTCAGATAACAACAAATGAACTGGCAAAGGACCTTATCCACAGTAGTGCCATCTTTAATTTTTGACAGAAATGACAATGAGGCTGTGAGGGATAGACTTACAGTCTCTTCAATGAGTTGTACTGTTGTTTAAAGTGTTTTGGATAATTTCGCTGAAGAAACATAAAAAAAAATTTAAAAATTAAAAAATAAAAAAAAACATCTTTCCAAAAACATTCAGTAGACAAAAAACTCCAGGAAAAAAAAAGAGTTGTGGAAATTTAGATGTGATCTAGGAGCTTTTATAGCTTTAGACAGTGGATGCCATTGAAGAGACTGTAAGTTTATTCCTAATGGCCTCGTTTTCATCCCTGTTAAAAATCAAAGATGGTGCTACTGTGAATAAGGTCAGTGAGATGATAATTCACACAACTTTAAAAATATCACCTATCTTCTTAGATATTCAAAACAGGATGCCTATAATTAATGTTACAAAAGTCCCTATGTTCCGACCCTTCTTTAAGAAGGATAGACAAATTTGCATTCTGGGGTAACAATTCTAAAAGCACTCTCAAAAGAGATTATTTAGCCACAAAACCATTGTTGTGACCTTTACAGCTTTCTGTTATGGTCCTCTAATGAGACTGAGTGCTTAGGTCTGGATGGACCACAGGGCTATGAAATGAGACCCACAGATACAGTGTCTCTCTTCCATTTCTATGACACACTCCCATCAATCCTAATGGTCTGTATGTTGTTAGTTTGACTTGTTTTGACAGGGTGTTCGATGCGAGTGATGACCCATGCCACCACCAGACTCCAATAACTCCATCAGCCTGCACTGAGAGTTCATCTGAGAACCACATACTAGACCACAGGAGAAATGAGGCATAGAGACTGCTCTTCTTGGCCTCACTGGGAGACAGTTTCTGCTGATGGGTACAGAGGCTTAATAGCTGGCATACAGGATAGAACCTTTATAAAGGTGAAGAGTTTGAGAGTTTTTTTCAGCTCTAAAATATGCTCTCTCAGTCAAAGAAGGTGAAGGGCAAACAAAATTTAATGAATATAAAATAATCAATCTCCATTAGGCAAAGAAAAGATTCCATGATTGACAGAGAAAAGAGAAATGGTGGTTGACTTATCACTACAGTATTCCCCTCCCAATAATCCAGCTCTGCACGCCCTCTGTACTGTTGCCCCACAGCTCAGAAAAGCTCATTATCTCTCAGCATCCTCTGCAGGAGAAACCCTCAGTGCAGCAGTCCAGCTTACCGGGCCGCTGCTAACAGACACCCAACTGAGGACACACTGCATCTCACAAAAAGGACAAACAAAATCAGATCCTTAGAGATCCTCAGACAGCTCTACATGCTTAGTGTCCTTGAAGAAGTGAAACTATTTGCCCTTAGACACGGGTATACCAAGAACACAACCTGCACTTATTGAAAAAGTGTTTTTGGAAATAAACTCTGACACTTGAACATTAAGTTTGTTTAAAAGTGTCAGAAACAACCTGAAATTAAAGTTTTGCTCTTTATTGTGTCTTACACCCATGCAGGCACCAACCTGCTCATACCACAGAGCTAAACGGCTACAAAGCTTTGGTACCTGTGGTGTGGTGTGGTCTGGCATCAACACAGAAATGGAGACTTAGGATGTCACGCTTGTGCAATCATTGGAGCAGTGATGATAAATCATAGTGATTCATGTAACAATGTTTGCTCTTGCTTGGAGCTCCTGTTGCTTCAAATCTGTCAATAGTACATGATAATTCTACTGTATATTTAAAGGAATCTTCCAGGTTCAATACAAGTTAAGCTCAATCGACAGCATTTGTGGCACAATGTTGATTGCCACAAAAATTAATTTCGACTCATAATCAACATTATACCACAAATGCTGTCAGTTGAGCTTAACTTGTTTTGAATCTGAAACATTCCTTTAAAGTATCAAGTTTGTGTACTTTATACACCTGTACACCAACTTACTCATGCGATAATCTTATCAGCCAATCGTGTAGCAGCAGTGCAATGCATAAAATCATGCAGAAACGGGTCAGGAGCTTCAGTTAATGTTCACATCAACTATCAGAATGGGGAAAAAATTTGATCTCAGTGATTTCGACCGAGGCGTGATTGTTGGTGCCAGATGGGCTGGTTTGAGTATTTCTGTAACTGCTGATCTCCTGGGTTTTTCACACCCAACAGTCTCTAGAGTTTACTCAGAATGGTGCCAAAACCAAAAAACATCCAGTGAGTGGCAGTTCTGCAAACGGAAATGCCTTGTTGATTAGAGAGGTCAACGGAGAATGGCCAGACTGGTTTGAGCTGACGGAAAGTCTACAGTAACTCAGATAACTGCTCTGTACAATTGTAGTTAGCAGAACAGCATCTCAGAATGCTCAACACATCGAAACTTGAGGCAGATGGGCTTAAACATCAGAAGACCATGTTGAGCACTTTATTAGGACCATAGTGCTCCTAATAAAGTTTTTATACAAGCTCTCTCTTCATAAAAGAATGAAATCTTGTTAGTAACACTGCAGATATGAGAAGATTCTCTTTAGATTGTTCTTAAATGTGCTTCAGCAGTCAAAATAGATTCAAATCACAATTTTAACACAAATGATGCTTCAAAATCAGAGGTGATTTAAGCCACAAACATGTCATTGTGCTGGGGAATGGGTGAGAATATAAGTGCTCCAGATTATGTTCTTATAAGAAACAGTTTTCTGTGTTTGCGTGTTCTCTTTTTACCCAGCAGCTCCATGGCATCATCCTCATCCTCCATTTCATCCTCAGTGACGGAAGGGGCGGAGTCAGGCATGGAGTCAAACGAGTCCTGAGACAACATGGCTGCCAGAAGTTTTTTATGGTTTTGTTGCTGCTGTTTTAGGCCTTTACACTTAGTCTCCATTTTCAAGCTGCAGACAGAAAGAGAAAGAGGAGAAGCTAACAGATATATAAGAATGGAGCTTTAAGTCCCTAATGAAAACTATACAACAGTTAGTTTGGACAAGCAGTGTTCCATGAGTGCTGCACTAGGACGTTTCTCTTGGACTAGTCAAGAAAAAAAAACTTATGTAAAATCAGCCTAATTCAAAGTTAAATATTTTTTCAAATTGATCTGTGACAGATTAAGCCTCCACAACCTTCCAGTCTTTGTTATATGTTGAGACCCAGATCCAGTGTGCCAAGTTAATGACTAAATAACATTTCCAATACAAAATCTTAAATGCAAGGGCAAATTATATAATTACATTCTCCCCTCCCCCCATATTAGGAATCATTCATTCACACATGGAAAGTAGCTTGGATATGGGTTCATAATCCCCTCCTGGACCAAATATACCAGAGCAATTAATCCATTTTGAGCAAACTGATGAAAAAATAAATAAATAAATAAACTAAATCGAATAAATTATGAACATATGCTTCACTTCACACTTCCATATTAACAACTATTCCCATGTTTCATTAGTTAATAGCACTAAAAATCATCTGCAGAGGTTTAATTTGATTGTTATATCATTGAAACAATATTATTTGCAGATAATCAACAGGTTCAGGCCAGGGCAGAGCTGTTGTAATATCCTAAGCTGAACATTACTATGCTAATGGTAATGTTATACTGTACATCCCTCTACTAAAGACAATTTAGCCAGCTTTTCACCCTGATTTTTCCCTAATTGGGCAGCTCTCAGCCAATTCCCACCTCTCCTGTAGTGTACAACAGTATCAGAAGTGCTGAAATAGACACTTGTCCCAGTGCTCATAAACATACGTATTAACACCCATGTCACTAAGGAATATATAAAATTAATTTAATAATTAAAACATTTTAGGACAACCACTATTCTAAAATGTGGATAGTAGTAATAATAAAGAGAATAAGTGAGTTCACTTTTCTTGTAATGGAACAGTACATTTTTGCTTACATTTGGGAACCCAAACCACAAAATTAGGCACTTTAAACTTTATTAAGTTGACTTTATTATGTTTTACTATAAACCGATTGTAACAATTACAGCATTTGAGCTTATTATACATGGGCTTTAGTCAAATTGTGCAAATTAAATACTGATGAAAGCTGATCGCCTTGACAATACTTTAGTCAAATAATGCTAACAAACTATCACAGTAAAAGTGCAGGCCAGTGAAAAAACTAAAAAAAACAATATGAAATTATTCACTCTGTGGGCAAAGACTTATAAATCAATCATTCCATAAAACCTCTGTGGCACTATATTAATTGTTTCATGCTTGGAAAAGGACAAACAATTATGAAATTATTTTGACAATGGCATTTGGCAAATCATGTCTCAGTCTAAAAACATCTACAGAGCTCTGGCAATGTTTCAGATGCATACAAATGCTGTAATGACAACTTTGGCCCCACAGTTGGCTTAACTGCACAGAGGTGGAATTAGCAACCTGATTTATCCTATAATTTTGCTTAAGACTATTTTTTTTCAGTGGAGGGGAATCCGGTAAACAGCGTGCAGTGAAGCAGATCTGACACAAGAAATGATTTGAGAACAGCTCATAAATTGAAAGATTCAATTTACCCATTTTTTCTCCTGTCATACAGAAGAGCTTGTCACTCAGATGGTACTTGACCATGGTTCAAATAGTGTCAGCCTCAGCCCAACGACCTCCTGCAGATCATTTACTGACTGTGTGATGCTTATTACAACAAAACTGGAAAATGCTTTCTTGATCTGGCAAGCTCTAATCTGATTGACTGACCTTAAAGAACTTAAACGAGTAAGGAAACTTGACTTTGTGTCTGCCTGGAAACAAAGTCGCATTTACAAGGAACTGGGCTGATTAAATAAGTGCTAAAATGAAGATGAAAGTCATAATTTATTCAGTGTTTTGTTTGAGGCAATTAGAAGCAAGTTAACTAGATATCCACGAGCACAATATTCTGCTTTGTGTTATGTCTGTAAAATATGTAGCCTGTATTTGTGGCCAGAGAGAAATTCTGATCCACAAATTCTATCCACATTTTCTGCCATTTGTTTTAGTAAAAAAACAAAACGAACTGTGGTTGGTCACATTACATGTCAGACACATGGGCTCTTCCTGTCTAAGTGGTTGTTTCTTGGCCAGAATAAGCAGCAATATAGACTTTTTATTTAAAGATCTGACTACACATGATTAGGGTTCAAATGACTGGAATATACACTGTAGTATTGTTTCACACAATGAATCCAACTACACTACTAAAATAACATGAAAGTGAGACTGTATTGCTTCAGACAAATGCAATTCAATGAAACTATGTAAGAGCATCTATAGCCTTTGCATGGGTTGATAAGGCGATGTGAAGCCTTGTTAGACAGAACTTAAGATTAAGTGCTGCAGTGTCATTCCTGTGGGATGAGAAACTCTCCGTAACATCTTCCAGGAAGAACAGAGTGTATCTAGTGAATTACACACTGATTCAAAAAAAGAAAAACATGACCACAAAACCAAAGCTGAGCATGATGTAATATGGAACATCCATGATGTAAATAGCCTGAAATTGAACAGATCACAAGAGCCACCAGCAATTAATGGCTGTAAATTTGAACACCCTCCAATAGGAATGGAGGGCGGATGGTGGCCTAAAGTTAAAGGGTAGTTCACCCAAAAATGAAAATTCTCTCATCATTTACTCACCTTCATGCCATCCCAGATGTGTATGACTTTCCCTCTTCTGCAGACCACAAACAAAGATTTTAGAAGCTTTTAGAAGCAAAAATATTTTTAGAAGCAACATTTTTAAGCTCCAGAATGCATATAAAGGCAGCGTAAAAGTAACCCATAAGACTCCGGTGGTTAATTCTCTATCTTCAAAAGCGATATGATAAGTGTGGGTGAGAAAGAGATTAATATTTAAGTCCGTTTTTACCATACATTCTCCTCCCTGCCCATTAGGTGGCAATATGCACGAAGAATGTGAAAGTGGAGATTGATAGAAAAAAGGACTTAAATATTGATCTATTTCTCACCCCCACTTATCATATCGCTTCTGAAGATATGGATTTAACCACTGGAGTCTTATGGATTACTGTGTTACGCTGCTTTTATGTCCTTTTATGAGCGTAAACATTTTGATACTCATTAACTTGCATTGTGAGGGCCTACTGAGCTGAGATATTCTTCCAAAAATCTTTGTTTGAGTTCAGCAAAACAAAGAAAGTCATACATATCTGAGAATTTTCATCTTTGGGTGAACTATCCCTTTAACAAAACAAAATGTTGCAAATAGGTCAGTATAAAGGGTGATGCATGTTGCATTCTTGGCCATTGACGAAAACCTCAAATCTGTGTTTTCAATATGAATGAGAATTTGGGAAGTGTTATGAAGTAGAAATGGGGAGAGGTTAGAACAGATTAACTGATCACAGGTCAGGCAGTGGTTTTATGAATTGAAGCTTTCACAGATGGCAGTGATAAGTGAGGCTCATTAGCAGTGAAATCTCTGCCTCTCCTTGTATTTGCACACATTATGGCTACCAGCTTTATTTACATACCAGAAGCCATGTGGATAGTAAAATATACATTTTACTAAAGTTGATGGAGGTGAATATTATAGGTGAATAAGAACTTAATTGTTGGTTTGTTCCTCACACAAAGCTAGCATATGGTTTTGAAGACTTGGAATACAGCACACAAGTTGTATGAACTACTTTTATTGTACTTTTTTTTTTTTAGTTTGGCAAGAACTCTGTACATTTTCTTCAAATATTTCTCCTTTTGTGTTCCACAGAAAGAAAACAGCACACAGTAGGGATTTGGATTTACATGGGGGTGAGTAAATAATGACAGAATTTTCATTATTGGGTGAATTGTTCCTTTAATATCAAACCTGAATAGGTATAGTAGGGACCACAAAAGTGTCAAACTGTCTCAGCAGAGTATACTGTACATCCCATAATGAATATTTAAGCCCCATGAATGTCTTCATCTGGATCCCTGCGGTAAGAGTGGGCTGATGGAAATGTTTATGAATAAGGAAAAGATATGTAGAGCGTTGGAGTAAGATGGAAATGGAAAGGGAGGAGGGGAGAAGTGTGTGTGAGAGAGAAGGGGTCTTATGCTTTATGATATTATGCCTGTGTGTAAAGGGAATGGGATTGGAGCACTAGGGTTTCATCATCCCCATAATCAGTCACAATAACCCTTCCCAGAATCCACCTCTACCTCCACCTAATTCCCCAGCAACTTTCTCTCTGCACTCTCCCAGGGAGTCTGCAGCGCTCGAAGACTGACAGCTAAGGAGAGTCTTGCCATTCTACCATTGAAGTTAGAAGGGGGGAAAAAGGCTCTTTTGTTCCAGAAGAGGGAAGGTGGTGGTCATTATGCTGTTTCTTTCTCTGTGAAATTACAGGACAGGTGTTGAAAACAGCCATGCTGTGTTTCAGCAAGCAAATTGGGTTATTGGGTACATTTGTCTCGTACTCATGGTGTTTAAAATGTGCTGACTCACGCTTTGAGTGACATAGCATAGATTGAACTTGACAGACCTGTTAAAAGTGCACTTAGTAGCTTTTCTTCAAAAATGTTTTAATCCCTATGAAAATGTATATTTTTAATGAAAAAATTGATTAGAAAAATAAGTTTAAATATGTTTAAAATGAAGAATCTTAATAAAAGCGTACTTATTTTACATGGAGCGGTGTCACTTCATGGAGTTTGCCATGTTGAAATCACGTGACTAACCGTATAATGCTCCCTTTTACTCTGAAACACCTCTGTTATCAAACACTTTTGCACACTGAATAAATTATGCCTGGCTGCAAATAGCAAAATTCTAGAAAATATTGTTTTTGAATGTTGCTACATCCACGCAGCTAGGTGTCACTATAAAGCTGCGGTCACACTAGGCTTTGAGCATGCAAAATTATTTTAGAGACTTCAACAAACCGGATGTGTCACACTCACAGGCTTCTAGTTTTCATAAATAAAATCACAAATAACATTATATTCAAAATGTTAAAATCTAATTTTCCTGCAAAATTTAAAACATGCAGCTTTAAAATATGTATTTAGATTGAGCCAAGTGGTCCATGTGTGACATTTCTAATATTGGCCACTCTGACCGAATTCACTAAACTTGAACTATGGTTAGCAGCGGAATGCGAAATTTCGTTTCTGGTCTCCTGCGTTTGGATGCGTCTAAATAGGAGTAAATGGGGAACAAAGTGTAGTTTGACCACAGTTTAAGTCCAAGACAAGCAGAGCAAACAAAATGCCATTTCCAAATGCTGCATTCTCAACATGCCCAAATACATTCTCTAAAATTCATTGTGGTACTCAATGTGTTGTTTTAAAGCTGAGGTGTGTAATTTCTGTGCCACTAGAGTCGCCACTTGCCACTAGCAAAAAACAAAAAACATAAAAAATTTTTTTAAAAAAACAACAACAACAACAACAACAACTACACCACCTACTATTGGTCAGTTAAACAGATAGTTCCACCCCAACTCGCTCAAAGAGAGCAATGTTTTGAAAGAGCCACAGAGCCAAAGTGTTGATACTTTTTGGGAAAATCAACCTACAAATGGTTTACTCAAAGTTGTCTCTGCACATATAGATGGAATAGAAGTATTTTAACCTTTAAAACCCACAGTAATCTAACATCAATACAACAGAACTGCTATACATTCAAATGAAACACTCTCTCGGGTGTGGTAAAATGCTTATTATCTATTGCAGGCGCACAATGCTAAAGGTGAATGTGTTTACTCCTATAATGATTCATTCACATTGATGAGGATTAAGGCTAGAGATCACAGCAGAAACCATTGCCTTCTCTCTCTGTAATGAAAGCCTCTGGCAGCGCCTGTACAGCTATGTGCACTGAGGACGCCTGCGGTATCGACCCAAAGCTCCATAATTTACTGTAATCAAGTGAGAGAATATTTTAAAGGAATGAAGTCTCCTCTGTCAGCCAGGCCCTGAATATGATTTATTATTTAATATCTGATCCTTTCTAATTAGCTGCATTCTCGGCAGCCCGCCTCTTCCCTCCCCTCAAACACCAGCCAATTAAAATCACCGTGGTAACGTCTTGAAGGGGTCAAGGAGCCGCAATTGCTTTTTCTAAAAGATATAGCTGTGCATACATATTCTATGATGTTACAGGAGGTTACAGTGTTCTTTGTTTAGAGAACTTGACAAAACATCTAAAGTTATCTTTTCACTTTTTCCGACATTCGCATACTACTGTCATATTTCTCTCCCTAGAGGCAGTCGTGATGAACCGTCATTTTGCTCACAATGTATTTTGGTTATCGAATTTTAAAGATTTTTAATTTGTAGGTTTTGCATGTGCAGAAATAAATGACACATGTACACATTTACAGTAGTCACATTTACTGTTATTACAAAAACCTTTTGTGATATACTGTATTTGCAATGCAAATCATTATATCTGACTTATTCATAATCATCCAATATGGGGACAAAGGACAAAGCACATAGGACAAAATGTGTTGGTGTTTCTCACTACACGCTCATAGTTTTGAACGAACTGATCTTCTAAAACAAATATGATGCTTAGGATCTTTACCTATATTTTTTTCAATGCTAAAATGCTTCATTAAATCTCAGCTTTATGTGCATAGACAACTTGAAGTAAGTAATTCATAGACTGACCAAAAATTGTAAAAGAGCTGTGCTGTGCAAAACATTGCTTTGTTTGAGCATCCCAACCAGCAAGACATAGCAAAACTGTCCCAACCAATGGGTTTAGTTTGGGATGGGACTACCTGTTTTCTGACCAATGGCAAAATGGAAAACCTGTTTGAAAACAGCAAGTATTTTTGCAATTCTCTTTTATGCCACTAGTGGTGCAGAAATGACACCCCTTACCTTTAAAGAGGAAGATAAAAAGCATAAAGACACATTACACAAATATAAATCACACACACACATACTATATACAAGACTCACCTTCCAACAGGGCTGTTGTCTTTGCTTGTCCAACCCTCAGTCTTTGCTCTGGGGACAGGGGGTTGAAGCATTTCAGCGGCAAGGGGGTCGGAATCATCCTCCTCACGGCCCACCCACTCACCCACCACCCGCGGCCTCAGTACAGAGTTATACCCTCGGGGGTCCTTTGCATAGAGAAGTAAATAAAGACATCAACAAAGCACATGAAACAATTTGTGGTGAGCACAATTCTTGTGCTGTATAAGGGTGATCAATTACAGAGCTTAAAGAACTGATGTTTAAATATGACTTATTATTATGTATGCTGTTTGTGTGGTTAGTCAGTTTTACAGTGAATACATATTTTATACTGAAAGACCAGCATGTAAGCAATAAGAAAAATTCAGCTTTGGCATTACAGTTACAGTGCATCTGGAAAGTATTCAAAGTGCTTCACTTTTTCCACATTTTGTTATGTTACAGCCTTATTCCAAAATGGATTAAATTCATTATTTTCCTCAAAATTCTACAAACAATACCCCATAATGACATCGTGAAAGAAGTTTGTTTGAAGTCTTCGCAAATTTATAAAAAAATAAAAATAAATAAATAAATAAATAAATAATAAATAAATAAAAAAATTAATCACATGTACATAATTATTCACAGCCTTTGCTCAATACTTTGTTGAAGCACTTTTGGCACCAATTACAGCCTCCAGTCTTTTTGAGTATGATGCTACAAGCTTGGCACACCTATTTTTGGGCAGTTTCTCCCATTCTTCTTTGCAGGACCTCTCAAGCTCCATCAGGTTGGATGGGGAGTGCCGGTTCACAGCCATTTTCAGATCTCTCCAGAGATGTTCAATCGGGTTCAAGTCTGGGCTCTGGCTGGGCCACTCAAGGACATTCACAGAGTTGTCCCGTAGCCACTCCTTTGTTATCTTGGCTGTGTGCTTAGGGTCGTTGTCCTGTTAGAAGATGAACCTTCGCCCCTGTCTGAGGTCCAGAGTGCTCTGGAGCAGGTTTTCATCAAGGATGTCTCTGTACATTGCTGCATTCATCTTTCCCTCGATCCTGACTAGTCTCCCAGTTCCTGCCACTGAAAAACATCCCCACAGCATGATGCTGCCACCACCATGCTTCACTGTAGGGATGGTATTGGCCAGGTGATGAGCGGTGCCTGGTTTCCTCCAGACATGACGCTTGCCATTCAGGCCAAAGAGTTCAATCTTTGTTTCATCAGACCAGAGAATTTTGTTTCTCAGGGTCTGAGAGTCCGTCAGGTGCCTTTTGGCAAACTCCAGGCGGGCTGTCATGTGCCTTTTACTGAGGAGTGGCTTCCGTCTGGCCACTCTACCATACAGGCCTGATTGGTGGAGTGCTGCAGAGATGGTTGTTCTTCTGGAAGGTTCTCCTCTCTCCACAGAGAAATGCTGGAGCTCTGTCAGAGTGACCATCGGGTTCTTGGTCACCTCCCTGACTAAGGCCCTTCTCCCCCGATCGCTCAGTTTGGCTGGGTGGCCAACTCTAGGAAGAGTCCTGGTGGTTCCAAACTTCTTCCATTTACGGATGATGGAGGCCACTGTGCTCATTGGGACCTTCAATGCTGCAGAAATCTTTCTGTATCTTTTCCCAGATCTGTGCCTCGATACAATCCTGTCTCAGAGGTCTACAAACAATTCCTTGGACTTCATGGCTTGGTTTGTGCTCTGACATGCACTGTTAACTGTGGGACCTTATATAGACAGGTGTGTGCCTTTCCAAATCATGTCGAATCAACTGAATTTACCACAGGTGGACTCCAATCAAGTTGTGGAAACATCTCAAGGATGATCAGTGGAAACAGGACGCACCTGAGCTCAATTTTGAGTGTCATGGCAAAGGCTGTGAATACTTATGTACGTGATTTTTTTTTTTTTTTCGTTTTTTATTTTTAATAAATTTACAAAGATTTCAAACAAACTTCTTTCATGTTGTCATTATGGGGTATTGTTTGTAGAATTTTGAGGAAAATAATGAATTTAATCCATTTTGGAATAAGGCTGTAACATAACAAAATGTGGAAAAAGTGAAGCGCTGTGAATACTTTCCGGATGCACTGTTTGCTGTAATAAGGCAAGTAGAAGTAAAATGTCCTCTATAACAGTTATAAGGAAAGAAATTAATTTGCATTAATAGCTAAATGTTTTACTATTCATTTGAAAAGCCAAATTGGGAACAGGGAAGCCTGGGCAAACAGCCAGAAAGACACATAGGTTATTAAAGATGAAGTGTCTACTGCATTCAGAGAAATATTACAAAGTGTTTGGGTTTTAGTTGGATTTTTTTCTCTCCATCTTTTCTTTTTTTATTGACTCCTCACACAAAACACAATGTATTCTTCATCTCCTAAACAGATGCACATCAGCATTTGATTTACATAGTGAAAGGAAACATAAACTGAGAAGAAATAATAATTATCATACCAGGTCAAAGTCATCAGATACAGCAATGCCTGTGCAGGAGAAAGAATTCACAGATCAATATATTAAAGTTGTATAATGGTCAACTTAAAGCAGGGGTTTTTCAAATGTTTTGATTCCAAGGACCCCAAAATATGATGAACCTCTTTTGAGGGACCCTCTTCTTAAATATAAAGGCAGCTATATATTTTCATGTAAAGTATAAATCCCATTTCAACTGTGTGAGAAAAATAGTAAGGGAGATTTTATTTGCTAAATTAAATAACTGGCTTTTACATTGTCACTGTACAGAGGCCAAAACTAATTATATTTAAATATTACATGGAAAATATTTACATTGTATTTAACTGACAGCATATCTTTTTTTCTACCCACTATTAGAGTAATATTTGATGTGTAAACCTGAAACCTGAGAGACTTTTTTCAAATTTATTTGTATAGCACTCTTTATTATGGTTGCACACAAAATAAAATAATCAAGAGTATTCTCATGATTTCCAGCCAGTCTTTAGGAAGTAGAATAAAACAGTTTTTTACTGTATTAAAAAAAATTGTGCCAAACATAACTCACTAATTCTAAAATAAGATATTAAATCTGGCTTCCTTAAAAAAAAAAAAAAAAATTCGTTTTGACTTGCTTTGTAAAACTTTTTCTCTCTCTCTCTCTTAAATTTTCCATTGACCTCCTAGTGCCCTCTTGCAGACCCCTGGGGGTCCTTGGACCCCAGTCTGAAAACCACTGACATGGAGGGTCTTCCTCAACACAGTGAGTTTACTCACTGCGGGACAGGTTCTCTAGGGCCTTGCCTAGCTTCTTGCTCTCCTGGAGTATCTGGTTGAGCTCATCAAAGTCTCGACTCTCAGGTTTAGTCCTCCAGTCCCAGGTGGGGCGCAGTATTGAACGAGGCACTGCAGAATAAAAACACTTGCTTGTGAGTACATGTGAGTAGCGCTTGGCTGTGCCAAACTTCCTACTATGATGCTAGTGTGTTGTGTGTGGTTGCCAGTGAGTTGCTATGGTGTTCTGGGTGGTTGCTATTGTAGGTGGTTGCTTACTGGGCCATGTCAAAAGAGCCTATCCCCTTTTCTCTATAATATTCTGGTCTATAGATATGGCTCGTGTTTTTTTGCTAGTTGTATGATCCGGCAGGTGGAAAATGTCAGTCCAATTACTTATAAAAGTAATAGCTCACCTCTCCTGAACAAGCCACACAGTTTGAGATCATTTATATTCAAATCACAAATGGCTTGCCTTAGCACCACTAATAAAAAAAACTTTCAAAACATGAGACATCCATTCCTCCTGAACCGTTTAAACATTAAAATCACACCATGTATAATCTAAATATTTTATGCATTAAGTTTTTATGCATATTTCAGTCATGACAACTCTTGGAAGGCATGTTAACGTATGACATATTGATAGGACATTGGTCTTGGCGGATTAGATCTGCTATGTTGCTGCTGCTGCAGAGCAATAATGGAGACTTGCTACTGCTAGAACATACAGAGGCATATTAAGTTAAGCATGTGGACATGCTACTGCTGCACAATTAGAAAAACGCAAGACATGCTGCATCAAGCATGTATGACATGCTGCAGCACAATTAGGCATAAATACAATCCCCCTTTAGCAGAACTAGGCAAATGGGGAGGTGGAGGGTTTAAAGAGCCCATATTATGCTAATTTACAGGTTCATGATTTTATTTTGGGGGCATATTAGAATAGGTTTACATGCTTTATTGTTCAAAAAACACATAATTTTTCTCATACTGTACATTTCTGCTAAACTTATTTTCATCCTCTGGCTCAAACGCTCTGATTTAGGTCCTGTCTCTTTAAAGCCCCCCTATCCGAAATGCCCAGTCTGCTATGACTGGTCAGCTGGCCTAGTCTGTTGTGATTGGTCAACCGCGTAGAGCGTGTCGGAAATGTAATGCCCCTTACCATAATCAAGTGTTAACTCCCGAGTCTAACTGGGCAGCTCTGTAAACACTACTGTAACTATGGTAAAAGTGGCATCAGTTTTTGCCGTACCAACTCTCCTGAGTCCGATAATGAAAGTTTGGAAGAACAAGCTGATCGACCCAAACCACATTCGCAAGCACGACTTGAGCAGGACGTTTCACAGTGGTAAGTTTTCATTTTGTAGCTTTCTTACAAGTACACTGTTGATTATTGTGAACCTAACAAAGCTTCAAGTAAAAGACACATAGTGCATCTAAGTTAGTCATCTTTTGCTGGAATGGGTGTAGCCGAACTTTTTTTGCCCGAGATATTAACGGAGAACAGAGGCTTACTCCCGGTTGGACATTACCACGTGTATTAGAGAGTTAGTGAGCAAGTTAGCCGTGGACTACCAATAGCGGCCGTAACATTACAGCTTGTAATTACATAATTATATAAGACTCTTGAGATCAACCATTTTGTTACTCAGTTTTAGGTAAAAGCTGGCCCACAGCTGAACAGTAAACCCTTACCAAAACAATAACGTTACATAGCAAGTTAGCCCAGCGCTACCGTGGATTGCAGATGTAAAATTACTGTTTGTATAAATAAATCCATCTCCACACTTGATCACTATTCAAGATAGTAAAAACGACAAACAATCTGCATAATTCTACACAATTGTAGGTAAAAATGGGCCCGCAGCTGATAGAAAAACTATTTCAACACAATAACATAAGCTAGCAGGTCTACAGCTGTGCACTGGGTGTACACCGTAGCTACAACACAAAACTCTGTATTTGAACTCTCGCTAGCAGATAAATCAAGCATACTTACAGGTTGTGATTCTGAAGTGCCAGATTGTTCCAACAAAGTGGGAACTGCACCAATTATCAGGAGTAAACATCTTGAATCGACATTGGTTGTGGTTGTACTGCTAAATAATTAAAATGAATTTTAACCACTGATTCTTCAATTTGTCTGCCTTTGGAAGTCCAAACAAAGAGGTTTTGCTTTCGCAGTAAAGAAAACAGCATCTTCTCGACATGGCGACAACACTAACCCAACTCATCCTGGCCTCTGCTATAACTACATTTGTTTGAGGGCGGGCCAAAGAAGCCCTTTGGTGGGCATTATGAAAATGTGTTACATAGTGACGTAGATACTTTACGGAAGAAATGGCTGGACTGCAATCCAGCCGTTTCTTTTAGTTCTTGAGCAGTGTTGTCTGTTGGAGAGAATAACTTTTTTTTTTTTTTTTACCTTCTGCACTGTACAAAGCAAGAGTAAAAAAAGTACAAATATAAATGTGCACAGATTGTCAGACATATGCAACATCTAAGTGGGTTTCAGTAAGAACACTTGCAGCAGAATGTGTAACACTGAATCAGTTAGAACACTCACAACGCCAAGCTAAAGTGTTTGCTACTAATATGACTTGAGGCATTTGCTTTCAGTGGGGTGCAAACTATTTGTACACAGGTTGTTTCCCCACCCATATTCTCCAAATCTCTCTAATTACTTTAAATGTTGTCTATCCAGAGAGAAAGTGCTGTAGGCAATCAATAACCCTGTTGAAAAGACCAGCATTGCTGGTCATCAGCATATGTTGATTTGGATGCTGGTGTGGTGGTTCTTAAAATAATATTTCACCAAAAATGGAAATTCTGTCATAATTTACTCACCCTTATGTTGTTTTCAAACATGTAATGTATGACATTCTGTAATGTTCTTTCTTATTTGGAACACAAAAAAGACTTTGTTAGACAGAATGCTAACCTCGGGCTCTATTAACTTTTATTGTATGGAAAAAAGATGCCATGACAGAATTTTCAGTTTTAAGGTGGGAAATGCTTCTCAAACTTCGCTGATATTGGTTTACTTGAAATATTGCTGCTCTGAAATTCTATCATGATTTTATGCTGATCAAGCCTGGAAAAGCACATGTGTCATTTTAACTTTTATAAAAGAACCAGAGTACAGATTTAAGAACAATCCAAAAGACAAGCTTCTCCCAGCTTGTCATAAGGTTCACTAATTGGTCATCCGGGGTATCGTAACTGGGTCATGCTTTAATGCTGTGGAGCTTCATCGCAGCTAGGATAATGAGCTATTTTGTTCTTTTACCTGAGATAACCTGTGCTGTGTGTCATTTCGTTATACTGTTTCCCAAAATGTTTTTATCAGAGCACCAAACTGGCAAAAGTGGGAAAATGCAAGTAATTAAACCGGAGAAGTCTTGATAATAAAGTCTTCCATGCTTAAAAGATCAGCATTTCTATGCTGTTGCAGGCTGGAATATGCTGGTCAGTGCTGGTTTGATGCTGGTTGACCAGCCATGCTGTTTGCAGCCTGGAGCACACTGGAAGTCCTGCTGGTTAAACTAGTTCAATTAAATTAGTTCAACCATAAATGATAAATTCTGTAACATTTTACTTACCCTGATGTTGTTCCAAACCTGTAAACCAGACTTTTTAATCTCACGTTTACTGTGGCATGTGTGAGGCTCTGAGAGTTTTTTTTTAGCAACTCAAGTTCTCATGTAAACACTCACATTGTGAATAAGCTCTCTCAGTGCTTGCTACTGTGCAACGGATGTCAAGATTTTCACTGAAAAAAGGACTTTTTTTGTCACCAAAACATATTGCATGCCTTCAGAAGACTTAGATTATAACGCATGAGTCGCATGGAATACTTTTATTATACTTTTGAATCCTTTTATAAGCTTTAAAATGAGGCACTACTGCCTCACTCACAACTGCTATGGTATTGAAATAAAACATGATATTCATTAAAATATCTTTTTGTGTGTGTGTTCCACATAAGAAAGTCATACACTATATTTTTGAAACAACATGAGGGTGAGTAAAATCTGACAGAATTTCCACATTTGGGTGAACTATCCCTTTAACCCTCTTGTTTCAAACTAGCCTTTCTGTCAGCTTGAACCCTCTTCTCCGTTGAACTCTGTCATCAACAAGGCATTTCAGTCTGCAGAACTGCCACTCACTGGATGTTTTTTGTTTTTGGCACCATTCTGAGTAAACTCTAGAGACTGTTGTTTGTGAAAATCCCAGGAGATCAGCAGATACAGAAATACTCAAACCAGCCCGTCTTGCACCAAATATCATGCCACGATCTATATCACTGATATCAAATTTTTTTTCCCCATTCTGATGGTTGATGTGAACATTAACTGAAGCTCCTGACCCGTGTCTGCATGATTTTAAGCACTGCACTGCTGCCACATGATTGGCTGGTTAGATAATGCATGAATAAGCAGGTGTACAGGTGTTCCTAATAAAGTGCTCAGTGAGTGTATGTTGCTTGCAAAAACATCTATTTCACTGTAAAATAACAAAACATCATATGCCTTAAGAAGACTTTGAAAATGACACATGTGTCAAGTGGACTACTTTATCTTTTGGCTCATTTTTTAGCCTTTAAAGTGAGTCACTATCAACTGCCATTGTAGAACAACAGGGTTTCAAGAACTCAGGCAAAAGTTATATTGACATAAAAAAACATCTAAGTAAGTCAGATGGAGATAGGCATACAAACCCACAGTTTAAACTAAAATATCTGTAGTCTTCCTTAATGCCATTTCTGGCCGAAAAACTGGCCGACTGCCTCCACTCAGGCAGAAATAGAACTGCTGTCAGTAACAGAACATCGTATTAAATTATTAAAGAGTCTAACTCTGGCCCTGATATGACTTACTTCCTCAGCAATATGGATCTCTCATAGCTCTCTCACGCAGATAGCCTACATAATGGAAATATCTCAAGATAGAAGTCACCACTGTCATTCACTGATGCACGATCTATCTCGGTACAGTATCTGTATCTGATCTTTTATAGTACAAATGAAAATGCAAGACTGATCTGAGATGTGTTAACTTAATCTGATAAAACTGATATGTTATGATACTAGCTTCTCTGTTGGTACTCACATGATTTAGACTCAGGAGAGGGTGGGGAAATGTTGGACACAGCCAGGTCACTCTTTGATTTCTTGGGCTTTTTTGGATGGATCTGCCAGGGCTTTTCATTTCCCCTGGAGTCCCGTCGTGTGCCTTTATATTCTACAGACAAATAGAGAGAGAGATTGGAAACTGCTTCCCTCTCTACAACAGGAAACAGGGATTGATATATGTATATACAGTATACAGTGTTAGGCAGTAATGGACTACATGTAATCTGGATTACACAATCAGACTATAAAATACTTGATATAAGATAACATTGAATTTTTAAATGTGCTACATCAGATTACAGTTACTTTTTATGGATTACATGATTACCTGTCAATTACATTACCTATCAGTCTTGTAAAAGAGCTTTTTTATTGTTGTTTTGTTTTGTTTTTCAAATGATGACTGTTCAGTGTGCATCAAGGCAGTTTCGGACACAGCCTACTGTATGTGTGTGCATTTGCACGTGTGCACGAATATCTCTGCAAAACAGCTTGAAGGGCACTGAACTCCACCCACCTGAGGAGCTCTCAGCCCACAATGCAGCAGAACCCGACAGTGTCCTCTGAATCCTGCCTGGACTCTCCTGCTTGGTCTGCAGATGGCCAATGAGAAATGGAATGGGGTGGTCTGGTGTCTCAGTTATCAGCTTGGTCATCATCTCCTATGAGAGCCAAAACACAGTGATGAGAACACATTCATTCAATACTCAATAGCGCCCATACAAGCTCACTGTGCCCCTTCAGATTTTTGAGACAAGAGGATCTTTGGATGCAACAAATTTTTATCTTTAAGTTACTAATTTGATTATTGATTATTGTTGGTAAAAAGCATGTGTTCTGTGTAAATTACTCCATGTTTATTTTGCATATGCTGCACAACAACATCAGGACTCTTATCTGCGGTATTACAGCCAGGACACCTAAACACATACTAATGTCATGTGAAGTCAAAAGCAGCAACATTAGTTAACATAAACTAACAATGAACAATATTTTTTACAGCATTTATAAATCTTGGTTAATGTTAATTTCAACATATACTAATAGCTACATTTTTAAAATCACAAATTGTTTATATTAACATTAGTTAATGCATAATGAACTAACACGAGCTAACACGAAATTTATAAGAAATTGTATTTTTATAAATTAACATTAACAAAGATTAATACATGCTGTACAAAATACTGTATATTGTTCATTGATAGTTCATCATACCCAGTGCATTAACTAATGTTAACAAATGGAAACTTATTGTAAAGTGTTACCGAAATATATACTCTGATCAGCCACAACATTAAAACCACAGGTGAAGTGAATAACATTGATTATCTCGTTACAATGGAACCTGTCAAGGAGTGGGATATATTAGGCAGCAAGTGAACAATCAGTTCTTGAATTTCATGTGTTGAAAGCAGGAAAAATGGGCAAGTGTAAGGATCTGAGCGACTTTGACAAGGGCCAAATTGTGATGGCTAGATGACTGGGTCAGATCATCTCCAAAACGACAGGTCATGTGGGGTGTTCAGTGTAAGCCATACTTCATCATACCTCAAAAATGTACTGAGTGCACCTTTAAATTTGGTGGATTCACATCTTGCGCATTTCATTTCCATGAAACTGAAAACTGTGTTAAGGGGGTCGCACACCGGACGTGTCTGGTGGACGACATGGTGTGTTCTAAAATTCTAAACAACTGTTTTCAATGAAGGTATGCCCACCACCGCCACTTGGCGTCTGTCAGTGGCACCCAGCTACGACTCTGGAGGCTGCTCAAATTTCTGCTGCGCCATGGAGCGCATCTCACATATTTTCCATTAAATTCAACCCAAATCATTATCAAAGGACATAGATTATTGACTCCAGCCAGGTCTCCTAAGCAACCAAATTGGCCCGGTTGCTAGGGAGGGTAGGGTCACATGGGGTAACCTCCTCGTGGTCGCAATAATGTGGTTCGCTCTCGGTGGGGCGCGTGGTGAGTTGTGCGTGGATGCCGCGGAGAATAGCGTGAAGCCTCCACACGTGCCATGTCTCCGCAGTAATGCGCTCAACAAGCCACATGATAAGATGCGCAGATTGACGGTCTCAGAAAAAAGGACATAGATTTACTTTAGCATTCTACATTCTTGAACAAGGGAAAAACCTTGGTAACTTTTGTGTGTACTGTCTGCAACCTGAACCGCATCGACGTGCCCCGTGTTTGATACCTGTGCCGTGTCCTGGCCGCGGCGTGGCACTTCTCTTCCGGTGTGCAACCGCCTTTACCCACCCTCATCTCATTCAAAACTTGTTTGACTTGTATGAAAACTTGAATTTCACAAAACGAGTTTTCAAAATGTCAAAGCTGCTCTTTTCCATTCTTCGAATATGCATAGTGATGACTGGCTGTCAATTTCAATTGCAATTTTGCTAGGTTTATTCAAATAAAAATGGACCTATTAAGTTGTCCCTTTTGCACAATAAACAATAACCATACTACTAGACTACTTCATCTTGCACTAATATATAGAACTACTAACTGAACTGTTTTTCTTTCCCTGTCATGTCTTATCTCACTTATAGAGCATCAAGTGAGTTGGGACTCCCACTGGTGCCCCTTCAAAAAATAGGGGTATGGCACCCCTGATAGCATGTGACCAATTCCAGAGAACTTGTGCTTAGCATGACCATATTCTGGTTTTCCAAAAAGAGGACACTTTTATTAAAGGGGATTGGGGTGGGGTGGGGTGGAATAATAGAGTTCAAAACAGTGTTACTATGAATGCAAATTTTAATACAGTGAAAAAGACACTCCATTAGCATAACATAAATATATGTAAATAAATAAAAATGTCCAACATTCTTTTGAATGTCCATGTACTAAAATAAAATATTTGATGCCATGACTGTACCTTCATTTACTATTACTATTATTTTGAATGGCCATGGAACATTAAGCAATGTGATAACATTTTTACCTGGTTGCAAAAAGTAGTCCGTTAATTTACCTGATGAACTTTCACCTTTTGCTGACCCTTTATGCTTCGCAGAACTAATGTGTGCTTCTAAATCACTTGCACCTTTATTAGCAACTGACACATAAGTGCCAGCTTTACATGTCATACATTCTGCTTCCCACGGATCTTGACCTGAACGAAAGCATGGGAATTTTTTGTGCAAATCTTCTGTAAATTTGCACTTTCGTTTGGGCATTGTTTCCACTCAGCTGTCTTTTGCTAGTACTGTCAAGCAACTGTCTGATGCCGAACACAAGAGATTGACAGGCAGGAATTTGGTCAAAAGTTGCTGCAAGCCTCTTATAATCGACCAATTGGTGTGCGAGAAGGCGGGACTTACAAAGAGGGGTTAAAGCAATGCAAATATTCGGGCACACACAATGAAGTATTAGACCAGATGCACATCATAATGCAACTAAAGCCGAACCCTGGACATTTTCGCAAATTTAGAAATCCTGGCCAGATGCTTTTTAAGGTCCGAAAAAGAGGACATGTCCAGGAAGAAGAGGACGTATGGTCACCCTACTTGTGCTAAAGTAGCACATTGTCAAGCCAGCTTGTCTTGTGCCAGTCTGAATCAGCAGCTTAGCATTGGCAAGCCTTTACCAACAGGAAAAACAAATTAGGTAATCGGTCGGGAAATATTAACACACTGATATTGGAGTCTTGACTGAGCTATAGCACACAAGAGGCTAATGCTGGAGGCTAACTAGTGAGAGGATGTTTTCATGATGGAATGGCTCTCTGTTGTGCACAAATATAACTGATGAAATGATAAAAATCAACTTTTGAATATGTTTAATTCTGGTAGGGACACTTAAAAGGCTAATGTATTTTCTTTTTTTCTTTCTTTTTTTTTTCTTTTTTTTGGATGTTAAAATGCTTTATCCTAGCTCAGATTAATGTGCAGAGACAACTACAAGTAAGCCATTTGTAGGTTCATTTCCCATGATAATACAAATACTGAGGCTCTGGGGTGCTGAAAGATTTGAAAGGGTTTTTTACTGCTTGGAAATAAAATGTAGGCCCTTACATGAAACAAAGCTACAGTTCTGTGCTACAAGCCAGACAATGGTTTGTTCAAGATGTAAATGCAGTAATTATGACATAAGCCTAGTTGGGTAATTAAACTAACCTTGCAGCAAGGGGTCCATAAAAGAAAGCTGTAATTTGTGGGTTTAGCAGGAAGTAAATTGAGCAGGGCTGTGTTAACTACCTTAGGCTCCCAAGTGTGTGATTGCCCTTGTAGTAAACAGGAAAGCATGGTGTAAATAGTCCACACACTCATTTCTAGAACATAAAGTGTTTCAAGCCATCTCTGAGGGGTTTTCCCTGCTTCCTTCACTGACCTTTTTCATGCAGATGTGAACTGGGTGACATTACAGCTTGAAGTCAAAGTGACTGCGAAAAGGACTCACTTAAAGTTGTTGATGCAAAATTAAAATTCTGTCATTACTTATTCATCCCCGTGTCTTTCCAAATCTGTATGACTTTCTTATGTGGAACACAAAAGGAGATGTTTTAAAGAATGATTGTGACACTTTTAAAATAGGAAGTTAGAAGTTTAAAAGCTCCCGTCCTCATTCATTGTAATGGCATCAGCCAGTACATTATTAAAAATGTCTCCTTTAAAAAGTCATACAGGCTTGGACAGCCCCCATTGACACTATTAGATGTGCACATTTGATGTATTTCACTCTTTCATATAAATAGTGTTTTGTATTGTTTTTTTTACTGTGCTTACATCATTCAAGATAGCCAGCTATATCCATTCAGAATATTGTAATTTTCTATAATAAACACATTTCTGAAGTTATAAAAATAACTGAAACCGTTTAAAGAACCATTCAAATAATATTGTTTTTCCATTTATAAACAAATTTGTTAAAAAAAATTGTTTATTATAGAAAATCAATAATTTTGCAACTTGTATAGATTGAAGTTATATCAAACACCACAAAAACCTATTATTACAATAAATGTTGCGTTTAGCTTGGTTAATCTTTAGTGGAGTGAATAAACTCCAGATGATATTTCTCTGTATGTCATCTATGTATGTTTCTCTACAACTCATGACTTGAGTCTTTTGAATTCATTCAAAAGAGAAAATCACTCCAAAAATAGATTTTATTTTCAACAGAATAACCTTGGCAATATAAAGGTATAAAATAATAATAATAATAATAATAATAATAATAATAATAATAATAATAAAAAAAGATTCGTTTTTGTAAATTACACTTTTACGCCATTAGGTGGCAACAAATTAACATTTTATGTGTTTTGAGTGAGTCAATAAACCTTGATAAAGCTTGATAAAGCACCTCTTTCACGACCAAAATTAAAGGAATAACAGACTTTAACTGTGTTTAAATATCATAAGCATTTTCCCAGCAAATGACAATGCATATCATTTTGTGAACTGCTTTGCATGACCATCAAGGTAAAAAAAAAAAGACAACATTTTTAGCCTAAAAGTAATTACAAGTGTTAATTACGTCCTGATGTCATTGTAATGTCATTAGTCACTACTCTTAATTCATCCAGCCCCTTTCTCATCTTGTTTAAAGAGATAAATGAACGACATGCTGCCTCCTCTCCTTCAATCATTCAAAAGAGACACTGATTCTCACTCGTTCGTTAATCGAATGAGGAATTGGGGCGTATTCATTCAGCGGGTCAATCCAATGATATGCTCCTTCACAGTCCGGACTCCAATGCAATTGGCTCATGCTTTAATCAGTCTTTACAGATAGGAAAAGCCACCAAAGCAGTCTCTAGGTTTAAACAAGTGCAGTGTTGTGGTTACCGCTGTGTAAAACGCTTGCTGATTGCAGTCACAGATTTTTAGGGGGGCTGAAATGAATTCACAGGGTGTTGAAGCCCTCCTAAATAGGGTCTAGCAACGCCTATGATGAGTGTTGATAATGTCTGTTTACTTTAGACAGAACGGACTGTCTTTCTCATTTCCATAAAGGCTTCAGGAAAAAGAAACATCATTGCCCTTTTGAGGGATTAAAATGTTATTATTTAGTATCTCTTCAGCTATAGTCCTATAAATCTTCCCCTTCACTGTCTAGACACAGTAGTTGATGTGCACTTATTGATGCAATAACCCAATTATATGTTGCTCCTGTTGATTGTACTGTTTATATGTTGGGTTTTTGACCAGAGTACAGCATTGCCTGAGACTGCACTTTTGTCTATCCTCTGTTTCCATCATTAATGCCTTACGTCACAGCAGGAGACGGTGAATGAGGATTGGGACAGAGTCCTGGATGAGTGCCAGCCCTTGAGACAAGAGGTGGAGGAGAGGAAAGGAAAGGAAAGGAGTGAGACAGCTGCAGAGAGCCATACATAGTCAAACAGAACCAGCACAGACTACAGTCTGACATAACAATCCATTTAAAAGGGAATCCCAGCCAAAAGCAATTTTTATTTTGTTTTCCTAGAGTGGAATTATTGCTCTGTTCCAAAGCATTTTAAGGCATCACAGGTGCGTTCTCATGTATGCACTGCATTCCAAATAGGTCACTTATGAGGTTCCATGATGGTTATGATGCTGCTTTAGAAGGAAGCTGCCTATGTTTTACTTCCTGTTTCGCTACTGTTCGAATGCTTTTGCTTACTGCTCCAGGCTTTGTTACCTTGCTTTTGCAGTTTAACCTCTTATTTTAATATCAGCTGTTCAGTACAGTGTTCAAACGACTTCATTTGGCACCCACACTAAAACCAGAGATTTTTGGGACTAAAATAATATTACTAAAAGTGGATTTTCTGTCAAAGTGGTCTACCAGTCTCCTACTACCGGCAGTTTACATTCCTGAAATGGGACAACACATCTGCCTGCTCAAACTCCACTTGCTGCTCAAACTGCCACAGACTTCTATAAACAATCACAGTTCTTGAAACAAAGTTACTTGCGGTACTGCCATCCCTGATGAAATACACAGGAGAGCATCATCGTGGATCCCCTCAGCCTTCAGCCGGTGAGTCCTGTGAATCTAACATTCCTCAACAGGCTATACTGGGCCTAGATAAACCAGTAGTACAGGTGCCAAAGGTAATTGGTGAAAGTGAGAGCACAAACCAAGACATCAGACTGTCACGAGTATCATATATTGCTTCATTAGCATCATCCAACCACATATATGGCTTTGACCTGACTAGACAATACTGGTATTCTTCCACCTCTGATATGTCTTGAAAAGAGATTTATGATGAATGCGGATGAAGAAACCCAGAAGGTGACTGGACAAAGATCACATCAGTCATCCTCAAACAGTGCAGCTGGCAGGCTCTCAAGGTTGAGAAGGCATCAACATTCTGCTGAGATTACAGCCGAGTCCAGCACTCTGAAAATGGGTGATTCCGTTATCAGAAAAATTGGTAAAAGTGCTACCACTACTTGCTGCCTTCCTCGAGCTACGGTTTCTGATGTGAATAAGGAACTTCGGAACATTCTGATGAATCATAAGACGGTTATCATACATGTGGGGAAAAATTATATTCGAAAGGAGCAGTCAGAACTCTTTAAGAGGGATTTCAATGAGCTCTTTGAAAGACTTGGAAGATTGAAAGTTCAGTCGTTCATCAGTGGACCACTCCCAGCCCGAGGAACAAATATGTTTTCTCGGTTGCTCAGTCTAAACACTTGGCTGCACAAAACCTGCCACATGAGAGGACTAAAATACATTGTTAACTTTAATATTTTCTGGAGTCAAAGAGATCTGTTTAAATCAGATGTCCTCCACCCAAACAAACTTGGTGCAAAAGTGCTGAAGGACAAAATCTACTTCTCCCTCCCTCCATCCATCTGCAACATGCACAAATCCACTCAACCTGGATGGCACACAATCACCACCGCAGTTTCAGGATGACCAGGGGATCACATTTCAGCACCTGGATGGACATTTGATTGACAAATCCCACAGTAACACAGCACAGCCACAACACTCACTGCTCAAGGACACAATCCAGGCAGAGCCCCACACACAAAACATAATACAGTCAGACTGTGACGAATTAGAACTGTTCCAAGATACAAGACCCAAGGACGAATTCCTGGAAAAAAGCCAAGGGAGCCAAGATAACATACTTCAGCCTCCAAAAACACCAGAGCTACAGCACCTCTCACCACATACATTCTCCCTCTCACCAATATCCCAACTTTTGAGCTTCTCAGAGAAAATGCAGGAACTAGTGTATGCTGGAAGAAAGCTCTCCCACTCCATTGCTGCAAGATATTTATCCCAGATACCAACCAAAAATGGTGGGCCCCTCTACCACCAAAGCCTGTGGGCCCAGCTCACCCTTCCCCTCTCTCTCAGAGAGAGTTCTCCGGCTACTGTCACAATGCCATGGCACACGTCATCCTTCTTCTGCTCTTGGTGAAAAACAGACATCTGATAACAGCTCTCAGTGATGAGTATCATGTCCCTTCTACGGTAGAAGCAACATTCACAAATGTTTACAGAACAAGCAGGAACCCGATGTGCCTGTAGCTTTTTCTATATCTGTTATGTTGAGTAATAGAAAGACTAAAGCCTTCTCAAGACATCTGGCAAACCTAAAATCTAATCTGTTCCCTATTAAACATCAATCCAAGATCGCTGTGGGTCCAAAAACATATACTGTGAAGTTAGCACTTTTAAACATCTGCACACTTAACAACAAGTAATTTTTAGTCAATGACCTCATCATAAAATCCAGGTTGTTTGTTGTGTTTCTAAATGAAACATGGTTAGATGACAGCTGCAGTGCAAAGTCCTCAATGAATCAGCCCCTCCAAACTTTACATTTATGAGTGTCTGTAAAGCTGTTAGGAGAGGTGGAGGATTAGCTGCAATATTTAAAGATGTCTTTCAATGCAAGCGTCACTTGGTGATTACTTGTCCTTTGAATATCTAAGTTTTGTACTAAAAGGTGCTCCGTGCATTCTATTTATAATTATTTATAGGCCTCCAAAATAACCTCAAAGGAAATTTTTGAAAATTTTACAGAACTGTTATCAGCAACTTCCTCTGAATTTGACTGTTTTGTTATCGCTGGGGATTTAAACATTCATATAGATAATCCTAAACACAACATTGTAAAGGAACTCACTACAATTTTAAACACTTTAGATCTGACACAGCATTTACACTATATGGCCAAAAGTTTGTGGACACCCCCTTCCAATTAACTAAGTTACTCCATTAAATCCAGTAAAGAAAAATCTTAATGTTTCTTTATGTAATGGCTTGGGCTTTGTGCGCTTCCAAATTTGTGGCAGCTGTTTGGGGATAGCCCTTTTCTGTTCCAACATGACAATCCTGTGAACAAAGTGAGGTCCATAAAGAAATGGTTTACTGTGTCTGGTGTGGAAGAAATTGACTGGCCTGCACAAAGCCCAGACCTGAACCCCACTGATCACTTTTGGGGTGAACTGGAACAGCAACTGTAAGTCAGGCCCCATCGACCAACATCAGTTCCTGACCTCACTGATGGCCTTGTGTCTGAATGAGAGCAACTCCCTGCAGCCATGTTTCTACATGCAGTATAGTGGAAAGCCTTTCCAAAAGAGTGGAAGCTGTTATTACAGCAAAGGGGGAAATTGATGCCTAAGGTTTTGAAATCAAATGTTCATCAAGCACATATGGTGTCCACAAACTTTTGGCCATATAGTGTAGATGGACCCACACACAATCGTGGACACACTCTGGATCTGCTCATTAGTAAGGGTCTGAACATTTCTGTATTTTCTTTGAAATATTTATTTCTCCTGCCACTAAAGTTACATCTGTCTCTGTCAAAAAGAGGGACATAAATGGGAATACTAGTGTGCAATTTATGAAGAATATATCTATATACACAGACTGTGTTGATGTTCTCCCCGATAAATTTAACTCAAAAGTTATAAATGCTATTGACAGTATTGCTCCTGTAAAGGTCTGTGAATGGCAGGCGTAAAGCACCATGGAGAAACACAACAGCAGTACAAAACATGAAAAGAAAATGCAGGAAAGCAGAACGAATGTGTCAGAAAACAAAACTTGAAGTCCATTATAACATCTATAAAGACAGCCTTCATGCTTTCAATTTGGAACTAGGTAAAACTAGGCAGATTTTCTTCTCAAACATTATAAACAGCAATATAAATAACACTGCACTCATTTTGCTACTGTAGAGAGACTAACTAACCCCCCAACACAGGTTCCCTGTGAAATGCTCTCTGACAGCAAATGTAATGAGTTTGCATCATTTTTCATGAAAAAGATCAATGATATTAGAATGGCGATCAGCTCGTCCTCATGTTGCAATGAGGTCAGACAATACCCACCACAAAAACATAAGAAATTAGTCACTATGTCTGATTTTGAGGCAATTGATGGCAAAACCCTGGAAGAAATAGAACAGCATCTTAAAACATCGACCTTCTGTCTTGACACACTCCCCACACAATTTTTCAAAAATGTGTTTAACTGTTAAGAAAAAGATCTGTTAGAAATAGTCAATGCCTCACTTGAAAGGCACGTTTCCGAAGTCCCTGAAAACTGTAGTTTTCAAGTCCCTTTAAAAGAACAATCTGGATACCTTTAAACAACTACAGACCAATCTCAAATCTTCCTTTCATAGGCAAGATAATTGAAAAGGTTGTTTTCAATCAGCTGAACAAATACTTAAACTCGTATGGCTACTTGGACAATTTCCAGTCTGGTTTCTTGTCACAGTCTGGGCTGAACAGCCCCTTCTGTCTGTCTTGTGTGTTGGTGTGTGTGTTTCCCTCTCTCTCCCTCTTGTATTTTGCAGGTGCCACGTGGAGAATATCAGCTCTGTTGCCAGGACGACTGATCACCAGCGGCACCTGCCTCCAATTACCAGTTCCTATATAGTCTTTCTTTTGCCGTTCTGTCTTTATTGGATTGTTTTGCTGTGTTGCAACTCTGTCAGCGTGTTCTGGTCTGTTTCCTGTCTCCAGTTTCAGTCGGTCTAGTTTCTGTTTTGTTTTCAGTTGTTCATTCTTCTCCCTTGTGAGAGTTTTGATTTGTAATTTGTAGTTTATATAAATAAAAGCCCTATTCTGCATTCCTGCATTTCGGTGCTTCCTTGCCATGACAGAACAATCCAACCAATTCTGGGCCCAGCAGAGGCACAATGGGTATCTTCCTTTTCCATCTCACCTCACTGACTTTTCAATCTGTCAGTGCATGATTCAGCTCGTCCACCTTCGCAATGTCCGTCAGAGGGAAACTGACGTGAGGGACTTCGCATGTGGGTTTTTGATTGCAGTGGACGAGCTTGGCTATGATGAGATGGATCCATAAAGGGGTTTATAACATCTGCCGAGGTCAACCTCTCAGTCAGGGGGCTTTTGGAACTTTGTTTACCACCTTACGAATGCAGGGAGTCTGCACTCGTCAAGCTAGTCACCAGCGGCACCTGCCTCCAATTACCAGCTCCTCCATAGATATAGAGATATATAATATCTACTTTGTTGGATTATTTTGCGTGTTCTGGTTTGTTTCTGTTTTGTGTTCGGTTGTTCATTCTTCTCCCTCATGAGAGTTTTGATTTTGTATTTTATTTAAATAAAAGCCCTGTTCTGCATTTGGGTCCTTCCTTGCATGCCGTGACCACTTCTGACCACATCACAGCACAGAGACTGCACTTAAAGATACTTGATGATATTTGGCTAAATACTGATTCAGGCAAAATATTAGTGCTGGGATTGCTAGATCTCAGTGTTGCCTTTGATACCATTGACTCACCTGAACCAAAAGATCTGAGCATATTACTCCGGTCCTCATTTCTTTACGCTGGCTTTCAGTTACATTTAGAGTTGATTTTAAAGCACTATTACTTGTTTATAAATCACTCAATGGTGTAGGACCTAAATACATTGCAGATATGCTTGTTGAATATAAACCGACTTCTCAGACCATTGGGATCAAAACCGTTAGAAATACAGAGGGTTCATTCAAAACAAGGTGAAACTGTGTCTAGCAACTATGCCACCCGCAGCTGGAACCAACTTCCAAAAGAGGTCAGGTGTGCTCCAACAGTAGCCTCATTCAAATCTAGACTGAAAACACATCCGTTTAGCTGTGCATTTATTCACTGAGCTGCACTTACTGATTGTACTACATTTTATTTCTGTATTTTTATTAGTTTTAATAACTTTATTACTTTTTATTATTTCTTGTTCTTAATTGGTTTTAAAATGATTTTATCTTGTATTTTCTATATAATTTATTTGCAAAGCACTTTGAATTGCCATTGTGTATGAAATGTGCTATTTAAATAAACTTGCCTTGCCTATGTAGGTAATAGGCAGTGAGACAGCTCACTAGGTTTTGGAACAGAGCTTATTTTTCTAACTACAAATTTGTCTTCATAGCAGGTGAGTGAATAAAAAAGATACTAGAGCAGAATTCCCACTGAAGGTCATGATTTGAACACGGGATCCACTTGATGCTGTGTTTTTCATTTTTAGATGAACTTGCCTCGAACGTAGGGTATTTGTTCAAGATCAAGAGGTGAATTCATAAAGTAAAGAGAAGGAACTCTCCATCTCTTCTCCACTATCCAGCCCTGCTAAGTGTGTGTGTGTGTGTGTCTCCTCTGGTTATCATACAGAGTTGTGTGTGTATATGCAGACACTGCAGTAATTAACCTAGTCTCAACCAGGGATACACTGCCTTCTAATTCTCTCTCATTTAAATCATTTAAAGGTTAATTATTAAAGAACATTACTTGCACTGCTCTCTGAAAAATTTGAATCTGATTAGTCAATCAGACCATCTAGTTTTCTGATATATCTGAATGACCTCACATCAGGGGATAAAGTGATTTCAAACTGGTTAACCGGGTATTGCGATTCATCTTTTCTACTTCATGTATCACTTTCACGATCTTTACAAGCTAATAAACTAATATCAACTTAAATTACTATTTAGAGCTCTATTTTCATGACCGTGCTACGTGCAGCGCTATGCGCAACGACCGTGCGCTATGTCTTCTCCAATTTTCTAAGCGTAATTTTTGTGCCAGCACAAGTGTGCGTGGGTGGGAGTGTTTGCACAATCTGTGGGTGTATTGTATGTAAATTAAGTGCTGTATTGTTTGTAAATGAATTAGCTATTTTCCTGAGAAACATGTCATTCTGCTAAGACGTCTGAGAAGCATGTCTTATCTCAGGGTAAAGTCTAAACTCAGTTTATGCATTTGCAGATTAGAGATTTCACCAGCAGGTGGTAATAAAGTTAATTTCCAAACTCAAAGTACAAAACAACAAATAATGTCCTTGACATTCACTGTTGTAGCCGTTTTATTAAACAACATATTGTGAGGTTTGTGTTAAACTTTCTAGAGGTCATGGTTTATTTTTTTCAATTATTATTATTATATTTAGTCTATATTTACAATTGTATTTATGATCTGATTTATATTGGTATTTTTCCACCTGTTGTCTTAGTGATTTTTATGTCACTTCTGGTGGGATCTTTTTGACCACTTTATTTTTTGTAATATTTTCGTTTAGTTTAAAATTGTCATTTAGACAATTACATTTAGAAAAAAAATTGGGGTTAAATTTTTTCGTGTTACAATAAATATATACATTTTTCTAAATCAAAATTGACCAGGAGAACCCAAGTGTGTGCAAAAATCCCTCAATCCTAACCTGGAAGACCGATACAATCACTTTTAATACTAGCCATGATTTGTATGTCAATAGCTGAAAATGGTTAATAATACATACATTCTCCATAATTTAATGGAGCCTACATCCAAATCCTGATGAAAACCAAATTTTCCATGTTTATAAAAGGAGTGTGTCACTGTCATAGAAATACGCCTGATATTCAACAAGGATGCTGTTAATGTACAAAAGAATGCAAGTACATATTTCTAATCTTTAATTCATTGCATACAGTCCATTTACACTACCAACTTCTTATGAAAGTGCTGTCTTTGTTTATATCACTTGTGCTTGACAAGGAATGGACCATATAATAGAACAAAGATGGTGGAATAACCGAAGAAAAACCTTAGAATTAAATTGCACTTGACCCAGCCCATTAGCGCTTTGCTCGCACAATTTCAGACTAAGAATGAAAATACCAAAACTTTGTGGCCATGCCCACTGATTTTGCGTGTATGACTTAAAGCATAGCACTGTGCTTAGCCATAACGCTCTTAAACTAGGGCCCTTCATGTCAATTTATTTAGTTGGCAAACAGTTCTGTAATAAGTAGGATTAAGAGCAGCCAGATGGTCATTTTTGCAATGTAACACCTTACACAAACCAGAGGAATTCAGCTGTTTCTAGATGCGGTCTCTTTTTTTCTCACATAATGATATTTTGACTGAAATAAATATTTCAGTATTTATTATTGAATATTTTTATATTTAGTCAATTTTTTTTTTTTTTTTTTTTTTACTTGGTAATTAATACAAGTGGAAAAGCTGGTAACTTTATTAGGAACTGCAACATAATACATAGTTTTAATTGAATTTTAAGAATCATAATCTGACCCCTGCTGATTTAAGCAACACAAGCCGTTCAAAGACATACAAAACATCTACTAAAGAAAAAAAAAAAAACACTGAGTTCAAAACAACTTTGAACTCAGTGAGTTAAAAAAAAAATTAATTAATATTTTTATTTTAACGTTTCATGGCTGAAATATAATGTATTTATTTATAAATAAATACATTTATTTAATGTATTTAAATGTTCTCAATTCGCTCAACATTAGCAGGTGTTGTAAAAAGTTCATTTTAGACCCTGCACGCGCACCAAATCAATACAATGTTAAGTTATTAACATTAAGTTTAATTAAATAAGTGTGTACTGTGTTTGTGCCTTCCGCTACAAAGTCTATTTGCGCTCTGTTCGCTGTCATCTGCTTCAAACAGAGCACTCAATGCTCATGACAGTGTTTCCTGTATGAGCCAAGGAGGATTAAAAGCTATGTGCAGCTGGTGTTGCACAACACTGAGCCCATTTACATGCATGCATACAGTATACACTGATTACTCTGATGATTACACTGATTACTTAATCAAGAAATCTGCGTTTACAAGACATTTGAAATAATCGCGTTATTCTCTACTTTTGACATCAAACCGTGAAGAGGCATGCACTCAACACATGCTCACATTAAATGAGCCGGTAAGAGCACCGGGTAAGGTGTTTACATGGCACGCGAAATTGCCGTAATGGGCAAAAATCTACCCGTGTTGATCGGGTTATTCATGTGCTGTTTATGGCCTTTAAGCTGATAAAGGAATGCAGTTTATTGCATTTACATGACCACACACGTTGTCGGCTTATTAAGCATAATCGGTGTAAGAATGTGCATGTAAACGCACTCATTGTCTCCACACATTCACAAGTGCTCACATTTGCAGCATGCCGCTCATGCAAACTATATTTATATCATTAAATCGCAGCTTTTGCGGTAAAATACTCTCACTAGGACATAACGTGATTTTAATTTGTGCACTGAATGTTTATGTAATGACATTTGGACATCAGATGGTATTGGTTTTTGGTATCAGAGCATTTTTACAAGTACCAGTACATGAGCGCGGTATCGGACCCGATACCGATACCAGTATCGTATCCGGCCATCCCTAGTTATTAGTACCCTCTGTGAACTTTTTGGCTGAAACTTAAGATAGAGTTTCCCTCCTTTACCCATAGAGAGTAACACAAGGCAATTTATACCAACCCAGTCTGTGCAGTGTTTGAGGTTTCAGTTGTCTGTGCTGGTTGTCAGCTCCAATTACAAGTGGGAAATGCAATAATTCTCCAGCCAATTGATTTTAACGATATTCTGTGTGCTGATGTAGCATTCAATTTGTCACTTGTGGGACACTGAGAAGCTCCATAATGACAGTTCTAGCTCAACAAATCCAGTGGATTTCTAGAATGAACCAGTCTGGAAATGTTGGCTGGTAAAAACAAAATGCAGCCATGGTCAAAAAGTGTCACATACAAACTTTAGTGATTATTCTATTGCCATGGGTGAGAACTGTGTTGTAACATATGAGCTATAAGCATTTACTCTGCATGTTGCATAGTGTGGATTTCTTCAAAAAAATAATGCCATAAATAGTTTTCATTTATCAATTAACATCATACAAATCCAGTAGACATAAAAAAGCTAAATCAATATTTGGTGTGACCACCTTTGCCTTCAAAACAGCACCAATTCTCCTAGGTACTCCTGGACACAGTTTTTCTTGGTTGTTGGCAGATAGGATGTTCCAAGCTTTTGGAGAATTCACCACAGTTCTACTATCTGTTTAGGCTGTCTCATCTGTGGGGGTCATGCCATATGTTGCAGGGCTCCCTGTTCTTCTATTCTATTCTATTTAAAAAAAAATAATGTTTGGGAGTCTCAAACATATATATTTCCTATTGACACACTAAAGCTGAAGTTTTAAATAACCATCTTAAGACAAATGTTTTTGTGAAACATCTTATGTGCCTAAGACTTTTGCACAGTACTTATCAGCCCTACACAGTTATAGAATTATCCTTTTTAAACAGCCAAATGGATAGGAGTGGTGTAAATGTCATGCGGTGTGACATGCTTTACTCTTCTCTATCTAAAACTATTTTGATAATTCTTTCATTTTAATTTCGGGATTTACAGTATTTGGTCATTCTTTTATAATAACAATGTATTCAGTATTATGACCGTATTAATTGAGAAACTACATTGTATAAATATTTGTACTTTATAAATGGTCTTGTGGTGTGTCAAATAATTTTTTTTAACAAACTAGTGAAGGCAAAAAGTGAATAAAATGGTGACTTAAAACTTCAGAGATATGGTGATTAATGGTGACTCTGGTGCAAGCACCTAAAATATAGGCTACTCCTTCCCTCATAGATTCATATAAATTTTAACCTAAAATCTTTGTAGGTTGATTTCTCTGCAAAGTGTAAACAGAAACACTGTCACTCTGTGGCACTATCAAACATTACTTTGTTTGTTTAAGCATCCCAACCAGACCAACTTACTGCACCAACATTGGCTCAAACAATGGCATAGGTTTACAGAACAATCAGTTTGTCCTACCAATGGAATACAGGGGAAGTGTTTGGAAAACCTGTTTAAAACACATTTCACCTTTAAGATACAGGTACAGCAACAGAGTGAGTAACCTGAAGAGTGGAAATTACCAAACAACCTTTTACCCCTAGTTTCCTCACACAAAGTTTTCAGTGGACATTGGCTGACACTATTTCAGAGAGATCTTGAATGTGATTCTTTCAGCCCTAGAAAAGCTGAGCCACAAAAAAATTGCTCTAAACACTTCTTGGCTTTTCTGGCACAATGAAGTGCGATCTGGTGCTCTGGGTCAGCGTACCCTTGACTCTGAGTAAACTTCTTTGTGATGAAAGATCAGAGAGAGAAAGCTCACAGGTTCTCCCTGACAACAATACAAATTACAAATTCTTAACAATGTCTTAGTGTTACAAATATAAATAAAACGTTTTCTTATTTCTTTTACCCCAGTCGCAGAAATGCACAAATTGTTGTCACTTTCCATTGATCTTTTAGCAGATAGCGTGTTTAAACAGTGAGGACAATTTAAAATTGGATCTAAAAGCCACTATAGGTACGAGGTGGATGTATGCACATCTCAAGTTGTTTACAATGTAACAATTAATGTCCATATCGATTTGTTTAGCATCTGTTAACCATCTCTCTATTATAACTTTACTTCCAAAGAAATGATTAAGGAAACTGTTTATTATTGTTATATTGCATATTTCTGCATATTATTTTCATGTTTAATAAAGTATATTTTATCCTCATAGTTACTGAATCCTGATTTTGTAATTTTATATTACAGTCCTTTTGATTACAGAGCATAGACCTACTATTGTAGTATTACGGTTCAGTTGCATTGTCCACTAAAGCTGTAGATTTTAATATAAAAATAATGTATCTTCAACTGAACTCTTATCAGCCACATCATGAGTTTCACCTCTTAAATTGAGATGTGTTGTTCAATACAAACATTAATGTGTAGTGGATAAAACACTTGAGTAATCAAATTAAAATATGTAAATAAGAGTGTTGTTTATTTTCCTCACAACAGGTAATATCTCAGTTATAAATGCTAAAACGAATACCATAATATTAAAATAAAAATAACATGTCATGGCTCTGCAATTGAATATCTCAAAGTGAGCAAATTGCTTACGATTTTAGGTTTCAGCCACAGATGTCGCTAGAGAACCCAAAGTTCCGTAGTGCAGCTTTAATACACCATCAAAAGAAATCATGCCTTGCTCTTAAGGAAATGCATATCCTCTTCTTTAAATGTTCTTAAAAGCATGCTCTGTTATTAGATTGTCATATAAAGTAGCACTTTTAAATTCAACTTGGACGAAGTTTGCTTTTGTGGAATGGACCAGCTGATGGCCTGTGCTAGATAGTAATGCATAATTAGTCAAATGTGATCATTATTATTTTTTGCTGAAGTACTAGAAGTATTATTTGAAGTTTTATAAGCTATTTTTTATTATTTGGACTTGAATTGAGTATTTCTTCTGCTTATTTTGACTAACCCTGGCCTATTTTCCCTCATGAGGTCAAATGCTTTTAGTTAGTAACCTAAAAAATAGACCTGCATTATTTTGTGGTTGTGGTGTTACATTATGGGACTGACAATAGGCAGATTTTTTCTTACCCAAATATCAGTCCTGCCTCCACCCATTACTTTTTTAGAAACAATTTTAATCCATATATTTTATCCTGTGGTGGGATATTTTATACAGGCAGTGATAACAGACAAAGCAGAGTTATGGGTTTAGATATACTACTGAGGAGATACTCCAAAACAGATACAAATAATCTTGTTTGATTTCCCTTTTTAATAGCTTTGGAATGTTTGGGGTGCTCTTATGGCAAAGGCAAGATAAAAGAGGTTATATACATTCTGCTTTGAACATGCTGCTAAAGTATTAGTTAATAAACAAATCTACAGTGGACACTTTTGGACAGTGAAGTCAAACTTAAAATGTGTTCATTTCATTACACTGGATTAAAGGATCTAAATATTTAATTTTGAGTTTTTAAAGGCAACCTGAGTGTGTGTTGCTTCAAGAGAGAAAACATATGATACATCTGTGTTGTACTTAAGTTTCTTTAATTCTTTCATATTACTTATTTATTAAATTGTATTTATTACTTTTCTTTTTATATTGTTTCTTACTCTTCACTGTAAAATCTATTAGTTAACCTTACTTTAAAAAAAAAGCATGTAAACCAATTGACTTAAAAATCTAAATTGGTAGTAAATGTACTTATTTGGCTCAGTAAAGTGAACTAGGAATAGTCCACTTTACTTGAGCCAAATAAGTACATTTACTTGATTTTTTTAAGGCAATTGGTTTCCTCACTTTTTTAAAGTAAAGTCAATGTATTACATTTTACAGTGTTGCTATGCATTGTTATTTCTGTTTAATCTAATTCTGTGTGCTGTAATGTCATTCACGAAAGAGAAAAAAAATTACTTTTAAGCAGCTCTTCAGCATGGAACCGTTCAAACGGTGCAGTTTTCAAGGTGCATCGCCCGGTGTCAAGTTTCAACACATTCAAAATATATATAGGATATTAAAATGAATAAATGTCTATTTTTCCAGAATGTTGTATTAGTATTTATTTATCACCCCTTATTTATTTTAGATACAGTTCCTATAATATTGTTATTTACACAGGGCAAATACACTATTTATCAAATCTACTTTTATTTTAATGGGGATTTATTTTTAGTAATCCTGACAGTTACGTGAGCAAACAAGGTTTGAAAATCATCCATAACAAGTAACAAGAAATTCATGGCTTTTTAACACTTCTGTGTACAAATTTGAAGGCTGTTTATTGGATCAATACAGGTAAACATCATATTATGTGACTATGCATTACTTTACGGAGAGCTTACGACCTACTAGTTAAGTCTTGCCTTAAGAACAGGTGGTGCAACCAAATTAAGCAATGACTTAGTTACAGACTAACTAGTAGTTACTAAGCCCTTTTTGTGAACTTTACGTCCCAACTTACATGCGACCTTACGCACAGCTGGTGCAACCCTACCCAGTGGTTTAATCAGTCTCTTCTGAAGCGATCCAGTTAGTTTTGGGTGAGAACAGACCAAAATAAAACTCCTTTTTCACTGTACATCTTGACAGCAGTCTTCTTGGCGATCATGATTTTAACCTCGATTACACAAATTGTTTAATTTTGAACAATATATCTATTATTTTATCATTTGAAACTTAAACTTAATTTTGTGAAATGGTTTGCTTTACTGTATAGGTATGTTTGTGGTTGCTTTCTGTAAAATATATACAAAAATGTAACTTCAAATAGTGTTCAAATAGTTTTTAGGGCCACCGTAGGCTATGAGTTAACAAAAAAGCCAGGCATTTAAATCAAATCCCACAAAGCACATTGGTCAGACCCTATCAAAAGTGATCCATGCCATAATCTCAGACAATAAAAGTCAGTAGAACGTATTAAATGCCTATACAAAATATGTTTTCTCAACTTTGAGGGAAAGGAATCTTCTAAAAATATCACAGTGCAGTGCCAATAAAACTAGATGGTCCCTGCCCAAGATTTTATGTGACTCGGTTAAGTGAAAGTACTGTCTGTGACAGCCGCTGGGACTGTAAATCAAACCTCCAGCCATAACAATAAGAATCCAGTACACATTAACACATACAGTGGCGTGGCCAAAAGAGTAATATGTTAACTGCATATGTTCAAAATACAGAAATTACTTCTGTGTTGATGCCTGTGGTTTTATAGCCTGAATTCATTAGTGTGTACTGTATGCTAATCAGACCTCCATCTGCCTGAACTACAGTATGTTGTGTGGGTGAACGCTTGATGTTCAAATATCTGCTGCTTTGAAACATTTTACTCTCTTTATTACACCTCCACCAACCATTAGATTATGAGACGGGCTCTTTGATTGGATATTGATAGACTGTTTTCCTGTTTCTACCCTAAACTTGTTCTTGTCACAGCTGAGTGAAGCAGATAATCATTGCAATTGCCTAGGAGTCTATGAATTCTGCTGTCTGCTTCTCTTTTTTATGGGGATGGTAATAGATAAAGAGTGGTTACACACAGCTTAATGCTAATTATGTATTCTCAATGAAGTAGTTAAAGGGGTCATATCATGAAACTACACTCACTGAGCACATTATTAGGAACACTATGGTCTTAATAAAGTGTCTAAAGTTGTCTTTTGTTGTTGAAGCCCATCCGCCTCAAGGTTCGACGTTTTGTGCATTCTGAGATGCTATTCTGCTCACTACATTTGTACAGAGTGGTTATCTGAGCTACCATAGCCTTTCTGTCAGCTCGAACCAGGCTGCACCAATCTGGCCATTCTCTGTTGACCTCTCTCATCAACAAGGCATTTTCGTCCACAGAACTGCCGCTCATTGGCTGTTTTATGTTTTTGGCACCATTCTGGGTAAACTCTAGAGACTGTGTGTGAAAATTCCAGGAGATCAGCAGTTACAGAAATAATCAAACCAGCCCATCTGGCACCAACAATCATGCCATGGTTGAAATCACTGAGATCACATTTTTCTCCATTCTGATGGTTGATGTGAAAATTAACTGAAGCTCCTGACCCATATCTGCACAATTTTATGCATTTACTGCTGCTACACGATTGGCTGATTAGATTATCAAATGAATAAGTAGGTGTACAGGTGTTCCTAATAAGGTTCTCATTGAGTGTATATGGAGCACAATGGAATGAAACAAAATGCAGGTCTCAAAACATTTTATGTAAAATAACTAAATAAATAAATATAAGTGGAACTCAGGGGAAAAAGTAATAAAAAATGCATGATATGTTAATTATTACCTTAAAATACATGTCTATTGCCTATGTAAAAGAATTGTTGCATAATACACATTTACTTTGCTTTATTATCAAACATAGCATAGTAGGTAATGAATATGTAAAAAAAAAACAAAAAAAAACAACAAAGAGAGAGAGAGAGAGAGAGAGAGAGAGAGAGAGAGAGAGAGAGAGAGAGAGAGAGAGAAAGTCTTCAGTTCAAATCTTATCTTTATTTAAAGCAAGAGATTTTTTCTAGGAAAATCTCAAAAATAAATAAATAAAAACATCTCCTTTAATGAATGCAAATGAGTTCACTCAAGCTAAAAACTAATCTGTACAGCTACCTAAATCTCAGCCCCCACAGTCTTCTGGAAAATAAAAAGTATAGCCCTAAATTTGGTGAGTGTAGATTTAATTAAATTCATTTCAGAGCATAAGTATACAGCAAGTGTTATCTGCTTTATGCTACATTTATTCCATGTTTTTTTTTTTGCAGGGAGAACCTCCTCACTAATTCAGGGCAGCCAGAAGGGTTGTCTGCCCATTAAAGTGAAAAATGAAAGTGTTGTCATCATTTACTCACCCTCATGTCATTCCAAACCTGTATATACTTTCTTCCAAGGAACACAAAATGAGATATTTTGCAAAATGTCCAAGCTGCACTTTTCCATATAAAAGTGAATAGTGACTGACGCTAACTTTTTTGCCTAACGTCTCCTTTTGTGTTCCATGGAGAAATTAAGTCATACAGGTTTGGAACAAGATAAGGTTGAGTAAATGAGGACATCATTTTTTGGTTGAACTATCCCTTTAAGGTCTTAAAAACTTTGTCAAATTTGCTCTTTTGTTCTTGCTGCTGTTTAGAAAGTGAATAATTTACTGACACTGAGTGTGTTAATGTGATAAGCCAGTATGAAAACAGAAGAAGAAACTAGCTGTAAAGTAGTGTAAAAGCTGTACTGAATATATATATACACTAAATGCCCCACTATGAGTACTGAGGCATACAAATGCATTTCACCTAAAATCATATCGACCTATAAAACAGTATAGATCTGTTTTTGCCATACCTTGTTGAGGTCTGAAACTTTAAAGATGCAGTAGCTAGCCTATATCCCTCGACTTACTCCCCAGCTCCATGCATATTGCATACAATGTGACCTCAATTTAGGTTTACTTGGGCGACTATGCATTTTCAAGGTCCAGTAAAAGACCTTACAAGGGTCGTTTATCAGTGTTGTTCCAAAGCTTTCACAGTGAGCATAGTTACAGCATACAGTGGAAACATAGCAAGCAAACACACCTGGAAACAGCCACTGATAATAGTTATGATGTGCAAACAAGCTGACACTCTGTATCAGCTGTTTGCAATGACATTAGAAATGACATAGGTGCCGAGTGCCTGTATAACATTATAGAGAAAACTGGTGTCACAGGTTAATACATTAATATATGTTATGAATGTTATGAATGTATTCCAGTTCATGACTATGGAAGTGCAGAGTAAATTAAGTAAAATTTAGGGTCACATTATATTAAACATAACTCAAAAATCATAATTTACTTACACTCACGTTGTTACAAACCCATATGTCTTTCTTTCTTCAATGGAACACAAGAGTGGATTTTAAGCAGGATGTAAATCATTTCATGAATGTCTCCATTCACTTAAAAAAAAAAAAATAATAAAAAAAAATAAAAGTTTGTATTTCATGGAAGAAAGAAAGTCATACAGGTTTGTAACAAAATGAGGATGAGTAAATTATAACAAAATTTTCATTTTTGCGTGAACCATCCCTTTAATGTTACTGTGTATTTGTATTAAATAATATTACACTGTAAAAATTCATCCTCAAAGAAATATTCCACGTTCAAAACAAGTTAATCTCAGTCAGCAGCATTTGTGGCATAATACTGATTACTAAAAAGAAAACAAAATCAACTCCTACCTCCTTTAAAAAAAGAAAAGAAAAAGAAAAGCAAAACTCAAGGTTACAGTGAGGCACTTACAATAGAAGTGAATGGGGCCATTTTTTGGAGGGTTTAAAGGCAGAAATGTGAAGCTTGTAATTTTATAAAAGCACTTACATTAATTATTTTGTTAAAACTCAGGTATTATTTGAGCTGTAAAGTTGTTTAAATTGTCATTTTTGGTTTTGTGGTTTGTTGACTACATCGTCATGGCAACAAAGTTGTAAAATTGTCTATAACTTTCAATAGAAAAGGTTGGTAAGTGAATTTTTCACTCTGAAATCATGTTAACATACATTTTGTTTATGTCTTGTGGCTATACTTTTGAAACAGTGAGTATTTTAACGTTTGGCCTCATTCACTTTTTTTGTAAGTGCCTCACTGTAACCCAGATTTTTGCTTTTTTTAAAGAAAAGGAGGTGCGAGTCATAATACATTTTTGTCGTAATCAATATTATGCCACGAATGCTGTTGATTGAGCTTAACTATTGAACCCGCAATTGCACGTTACCACTTTTTAGTGTACCACTAAACTGTGAGGCGAATTTGAGGCCGTTTCAAGAGACTGTTTCCTACCCTAAGCAATGTTCTGCTTTGATATGCTTCTAAACTAACACAGTTCAAGAAAAGACCGAAAAAAGCGGAACACAGACACTCTTTTTAGCTCCTCGAGCGCAACCCACTCCCAGCGCTCGCTCACCCTCGGGTGAAGCGCGTTCATGCGACAGATCTCCGCGCTGCGCCGCTGTCCATGGTACTAGGTCACACGCGCGCTGCTTTTAGCTTTATTGCTGTTTAGTATTCAGCCCATGCGCACAGTCCCTGCTACAAGACAGTTGATACATCAGCAGTTAGACTCATATAGACTGTGCTTCTTACTACAGATGCCTCATGGAGATAATAGCAGCGGTGCAAGACAACGCTGTTTTGGTTAATTATGGTAAATAATCAGAAAAGTCTTTTTTTTTTTTTTTTTTTTTTTTTTTTTTTAAGGTGACTTGTGCATCCAGTTTCTCGTTTCAGACATATTGAGGCGTATTGGTTTAATATGTACAGTATAATAATGTGCATAAAAATATGTTTAGTGCCATACTAATGTAAAGACGGTTTAAAAGCAATCTGATGCATTCATTATCTGCTCCATCACGACTGAAATTAAATCCAAAGTAGCTGACAGTGCATAAATACAGTATAGCCTATACATTTTTTTTCAGTGCAGTATTTATGCATGGTTTGATGGACTAATAAACAGATTATACTACAGATGTAAGGTCATAAAAGAGGGCTTAGATGGGAATACACTGGAGATGACAAATGTTTTTTTTTTTCATAACACATCATTTTTCAATATATAACCTGCACTGTTAAAAGTGGTAACCTCCAATTGTTACCTTAAGAAGCTATTTCTGCCTGATTTAACGCTTAAAATTAGTTTTATTGGTGTGACCTGATGTATTCAGGTTGATTCGGTGATTTTAATTGAATCAAATCAAGTAATTCAGATTTTACCACATAAAACAGTTTTTTTTTTTTTCCCCCAGTGTGAATAGCAGTTGAGAAACAATGGTTGGTCTATATGGAGTTTAGGTTAGAAAGCGTCCAGTCAGCAGAAACATCTTACCTCACATTACCTCAGCTCATTATATATATATATATATATATATATATATATATATATATATATATATATATATATATATATATATATATATATATATAGGCAATATAGTAGGCTACGTTATCATGAAATCTGGGTGTTTTGACCTGATTTTGTATTTAGCTTCAACATCACATGTCCAGCGCAACAACATAGCCTATCTAATTTTGTACAATATAGCTGATTAAATTAACGCAAGTAAATAATGTTTTGCACTGTCCCTATGAGGACAAATATCTTGTTTAAAAGCATTCGTTCACTTCCCACTTCAAAGGAAGTAAAAACGAATAAGACTAAAATAGGTTGAATAAGACAATTCAACCATAATTAATCGGGGAAATTCACGTCTTAATCTGCGTTCATTGGGGCACAAGTAGCCTATCTCTTGCAAACATTCAGTTACATTGCAGCAAAATACCGAGTGAGATACCTCATAAATATCTTCATTTCAAACCTTCTTTCTCCATTGTTTCAAAGTTGTAAAAAGGGAGTCGCGTACCTCAAACAATGGTCCGATTTTATTCTTCTCCAGGTATGACTGAATTCTTGACTGCTGTAGAGACGCCATGAAGAATGACTTACATTAAACAGCAATGGGCGAAGATATAGCTAACTATTGGCGCGCATCTTCAAGCCGAAGATCGATCATCGAGTGTGGGATTGCGACAGATCTCTAGCGGAGCGCGCAGAGATGATCATCCAGAGCTGAGAATTCGGCTTGTGTTCAAGCACATGCTGAAAGTGGCAGGATTTGCGTCCTTCTCCCCTCGGTTTGGTTACTATCTGATGGGACTATCCCTCACTCGGTCTCTGCAGAGTAGCTGGCGACGGCTTTCTTCCAAAGCCAATAAAAAAGATCATAGCCTGGATGAATCTTTCATTGGCTATTCAGTTTTTATACTCGGGTCTGAGAGACCCGCCCTCATTGTTTACCAAGAGTACCGTTAAGTGTGATTAAACTGAGAGGGTCATTTGCAGCACCACCTTTGATAACACGTTCTATGAAGACTCTACTGTATATAGTGGACAATAATTTTTTTTTTTTTTTTTTTTTAAATATATTTTATAATCAGTTGTATTTGTATGTTCTCGCAGATAATTAGAACCACATTTATATTCCATTATAACTTATGGTCATCAGCACATTTATTTTCTTTAAAGGTTTAACCAAGAATATGGTAAAGCCTGTACAAGTTAATTTAACTTAAAAATTTTATGGCAACTCGATGCCCTAAAAAAGTTAATTTTTCTGAGGTAAAAAATGTGCGTTGACTCAACTTAGTTGTGCTTATCTTTCTGCTTTGACTCAAGTTACACTGATATAAAAATATATATATTTTTTTCAACATAAAAAGTCTTGTTGAGACAATAGATAAAACAACTGACAAATCTGTTTGATTTAAAGGTGCACTCAGGCATTTTTTCCTCATTTAAAAAGTTGTACTCCTAAATAAATGATTTTTAATTTTGAAACATATGTATAAAATCATGAGCACTCACGTGAGATGAAGACTCCAGTCATATCAGTAACCTTATAAAAGCAGTTTTATTCTATATGGAAAGGGTCCACTCATGGGAGCTGCCATGTTGGATCACATGACCAGCCCGATACTACTCACTTAATCTCAGTAACTGCCCTCTTATTGGACCCTTTACTCATGAATTAAGTTGATTATGGCTGATTATGAATAGTGAATTTCTATAATGGCGTTGGCAACTGAAAACTATGGCGTTTGAATGATGCTGCATCCACACCACTAGGAGTCAGTATAAGTCCAAGAAGACAAATTCAAAACATTACTGAGTGCACCTTTAAGTAATATGGATTTGACCTGTTTTGTTCAAATAACATAAATATAATTAATGAATCTAGTTTTTAGTGTTGTACTTTTAACCATATATTTTACAATGATCTTACCAAAGCAACTGCAGCATGTGATACTTTCTAGTTAGGAACATTTGGCACGCAAACCTCAGTATTGGTGACAATCAACAAACATCATAAAAAGATGAGCTCTGAACATCACCACACAACCATTAACTAAAAGTAATGACAAAAACAAAATCACAAACACTCAGACAAAAACATTAGATGACCAGGTGGAAGATCTGTGATGATCTGGGGGTGCTTCAGCAAGGTTGGAATCGGGCAGATGCGTCTTTGTGAAGGACGCATGAATCAAGTCACGTACAAGGTTATCTTGGAATAAAACTTGCTTCCTTCTGCTCTGAAAATGTTCCCCAACACTGAGGATTGTTTTTTTCCAGTAGGACAATGCTCCATGCCACACAGACAGGTCAATCAAGGTGTGGATGGAGGACCACCAGATCAAGACCCTGTCATGGCCAGCCCAATCATCAGACCTGAACCCCATTGAAAACCTCTGGAATGTGACCAAGAGGAAGATGGATGGCCACAAGCCATCAAACAAAGCTGAGTTGCTTGAGTTTTTGTGTCAGGAGTGGCATAAAGTCACCCAACAGCAATGTGAAAGACTAGTATAGAGTATGCCAGGACGCATGAAAGATATGATTGACAATCAGGGTTATTCCACCAAATATTGATTTCTGAACTCGTCCTAAGTTAAAACATTAGTATTGTGTTGCTTAAAAACGAATATGAACTTGTTTTCTTTGCATTATTCGAGGTCTGAAAATACTGCATTTTATTTTATTTTATTTATTTATTTATTTATTTTTTTGACCAGTTGTAATTTTCTGAAAATAAATGCTCTAAATGACAATATTTGTTTTTATCTAGAATTTGGGAGAAATGTTGTCAGTACTTTATAGAATAAAACAAAAATTTTCATTTTACTCAAACACATACCTATAAAACCCATTGCAGTGGTCTCTTAATTTTTCCAGAGCTATATATATATATATATAGTCGTGTTCAAAAGTTTGCATACCCTTGGAGAATTGGTCATTTTAAAGAAAACATGAGTGAGCAGGTAAAACACATTTCTTTTATTTCTTATGGGATTCATATTCAGCTGTAGGTTATAACAGAATGGCACAATCATTAAACAAAACATGGCAACAAAGAAAAAAAAGAAATAACCCCTGTTCAAAATTGTCTGCATAACCTTAGTTCTTAATACTGTGCATTGCCCCCTTTAGCATCAATGACAGCATGCAGTCTTTTGTAATAGTTGTCTATGAGGCCCCAAATTCTTGCAGGTGGTATAGCTGCCCATTCATCTTGGCAAAATGCCTCCAGGTCATGCAAAGTCTTTGGTCATCTTGCATGAACCGCACGTTTGAGATCTCCCCAGAGTGGCTCGATGATATTAAGGTCAGGAGACTGTGATGGCCACTCCAGAACCTTCACCTTTTTCTGCTGTAACCACTGGAGGGTCAACTTGGCCTTGTGCTTAGGGTCATTGCCGTGCTGGAAAGTCCAAGAGCGTCCCATGTGCAGCTTTTGTGCAGAAGAATGCAAATTGTCTGCCAGTATTTTCTGATAACATGCTGCATTCATCTTGCCATACATTTTCACAAGATTCCCCGTGCCTTTAGAGCTCACACACCCCCAAAACATCAGTGAGCCACCACCATGCTTCACACTGGGGATGATATTCTTTTCACTTTAGGCCTTGTTGACCCCTCTCCAAACATAGCGCTTATGGTTGTGACCATAAAGCTCTATTTTGGTCTCGTCACTCCAAATTACAGTGTGCCAGAAGCTGTGAGGCATGTCAAGGTGTTGTCGGGCATATTGTAACTGGACTTTTTTGTGGCATTGGCACATTAAAGGCTTCTTTCTGGCAACTCGACCATGCAGCTCATTTTTGTTCAAGTATCGTCATATTGTGCTCCTTGAAACAACCACACTGCCTTTTTCCAGAGCAGCCTCTATTTCTCTGTGGGGTTGTCTTTGTATCCTGAACAATTCTTCTGGCAGTTGTGGCTGAAATCTTTCTTGGTCTACCTGACCTTGGCTTGGTATCAAGAGATCCCCGAATTTTCCACTTCTTAATAAGTGATTGAACAGTACTGACTGGCATTTTCAAGGCTTTGGATATCTTTTTATATCATTTTCCATCTTTATAAAGTTCCATTACCTTGTTACGCAGGTCTTTTGACAGTTCTTTTCTGCTCCCCATGGCTCAGTATCTAGCCTGCTCAGTGCATCCACGTGAGAGCTAACAAACTTACTGACTATTTATACACAGACACAAATTGCAATTTAAAAAGCCACAGGTGTGGGAAATTAACCTTTAATTGCCATTTAAACCTGTGTGTGTCACCTTGTGTGTCTGTAACAAGGCCAAACATTCAAGGGTATGTAAACTTTTGATCAGGGCCATTTGGGTGATTTCTGTTATCATTATGATTTAAAAAGGAGCCAAACAACTATGTGATGATAAATGGCTTCATGTGATCACTATCCTTAAATAATCACTATCACTATCACTATCACTATGCTCACTATCCTTAAATTTCACAATTTCTGCCAGGGTATGCAAATTTATGAGCACAACTGTATATATATACACGTATACAGGCTATGTAGATACAGACTTATAGAGAGATACAGACTTGCTTATATAGGCTACACAGGCAATATACTGTAGGAGTAACTGCACCAGTCTCTTCCTATGCACTGACAGCAGATGTGTATTCTAATTTCTAATCTGGGTTTAAAACAGCAAATTATTACTGTAATTTCACAAAATTTGTGTAGATTTATCATTCTTTCTGACAAAACTCTGATAAATTATATGGAATGATTTTTAAAAAGGTTGCAATTTAAATATAGGCACCTATTATGTCCATTGGTAACACATAAATTATAACAGAATGTTTGGAAAGCATTTGTTACCTAAAAACTGTAAGCAATAGTGAGCCAGGAAATTAGGACAGGTAAACAATGTTTGTCTAAGACACTCTGCCTACATGCAGTGGCCATTAGTGAGATTTCTAACAACTATAAACCAGTCTGATACCAGCTGCACATTTGATGGATGACAGCACAGTATATAAAGCAGCTGGGGGTTTATGTGCACTCAGCACATATATACTGTCAAATGTAAACTAAATACATTGCAGTGATCTGTTGCAGCACTGGTATATATATATATATATATATATATATATATATATATATATATATATATATATATATATATATATATACACTATATTGCCAAAAGTATTCGCTCATCTGCCTTTAGACGCATATGAATTTAAGTGACATCCCATTCTTAATCCATAGGGTTTAATATGACGTCGGCCCACCCTTTGCTGCTATAACAGCTTCAACTCTTCTGGGAAGGCTTTCCACAAGGTTTAGGAGTGTGTTTATGGGAATTTTTGACCATTCTTCCAGAAGCGCATTTGTGAGGTCAGACACTGATGTTGGACGAGAAGGCCTGGCTCGCAGTCTTCGCTCTAATTCATCCCAAAGGTGCTCTATCGGGTTGAGGTCAGGACTTTGTGCAGGCCACTCAAGTTCTTCCACACCAAACTCGCTCATCCATGTCTTTATGGACCTTGCTTTGTGCACTGGTGCGCAGTCATGTTGGAACAGGAAGGGGCCATCCCCAAACTGTTCCCACAAAGTTGGGAGCATGGAATTGTCCAAAATCTCTTGGTATGCTGAAGCATTCAGAGTTCCTTTCACTGGAACTAAGGGGCTAAGCCCAGCTTCTGAAAAACAACCCCACACCATAATCCCCCCTCCACCAAACTTCACAGTTGGCACAATGCAGTCAGACAAGTACCGTTCTCCTGGCAACAGCCAAACCCAGACTTGTCCATCAGATTGCCAGATGGAGAAGCGTGATTCGTCACTCCAGAGAACGCATCTCCACTGCTCTAGAGTCCAGTGGCGGCGTGCTTTACACCACTGCATCTGACGCTTTGCATTGCACTTGGTGATGTATGGCTTGGATGCAGCTGCTCAGCCATGGAAACCCATTCCATGAAGCTCTCTACGCACTGTTCTTGAGCTAATCTGAAGGCCACATGAACTTTGGAGGTCTGTAGCGATTGACTCTGCAGAAAGTTGGCGACCTCTGCGTGCTATGCGCCTCAGCATCCGCTGACCCCGCTCTGTCATTTTACATGGCCTACCACTTCGTGGCTGAGTTGCTGTCATTCCCAATCGCTTCCACTTTGTTATAATACCACTGACAGTTGACTGTGGAATATTTAGTAGCGAGGAAATTTCACGACTGGACTTGTTGCACAGGTGGCATCCTATCACAGTACCACGCTGGAATTCACTGAGCTCCTGAGAGCGGCCCATTCTTTCACAAATGTTTGTAGAAGCAGTCTGCATGCCTAGGTGCTTCATTTTATACACCTGTGGCCATGGAAGTGATTGGAACACCTGAATTCAATTATTTGGATGGGTGAGCGAATACTTTTGGCAATATAGTGTATATATCATTGTTGAAGTCCTTTGCATAAACCTTCAGTGTTAACAGTCACATGGTTCAGATACGTTCAATACTCTAGGCAACAATATGTTTCCTTTTTTTTTTTAAATGTTTATTTGAAATTAATTACAATTTGACATTATATTTTTGTAACTATGAAATCAACCTGGTTTTCAAGTTAAAGGAGGAATAAAACGTACTATATTTGGAAAATCTCATAATGGGTTAGTTTTATGACAAAATAAATAACTGTCTCTTTCAGTAAAACCTTTTTCTTTCTTTTTTTACAGTAATACCTTCACATGGATTTTTTTTTCCTGGTGGCTGCTTTTACAAAGAGCATATTGAAACCTATAGAGTTAATAATCTCTACTGTTTAGAGCAGTTTCTTGATATTGCATAGTAATGATTGATTAATTTGTTATGTTAATCAATACTAAGATAACATGTAACACAGAATAACTTCTGAATACTGAATATTTTAAATGTAGAGACAAAATCATATATATATACCTATGTAAGTATGACAACATATATAAAACAATAACACTGATGTGTGCATGAACTTTCCAGTAATGTATAACACTTGAAATTCAATGAGACTGCAGTACTGAGACTGCAACATGTAGCTTAATGCACTATGGTGTTAATAAACTTTAAAATCTGAGAAACTTAAGAATGTGAAAACCAAACCTATACACATGTCTAAATGTCAAAGATTTACATGAGAATGGATGAAATAGTATATATTTTTAAGACAAGAAACAATTTTCCATACAATCAGAAAGAGGCCTGGGAATTCTTCACAAAATACTGTTTTTATGACTGAATACAAAACTATAAACAAATGGTATGCCTTAACATACAGAGACTAAAGCACTGTGGAAACTTCTTTACACAACAAAAAAAAGTTACAGAAAGAAACATACATTTTGTTTGACACTTTCCTTTGACATAAAGGAAATGACAGCAGCTGGGAGATGAGACATCCTGTGTGTTTGATCTTAAGTCTAAAATGACATGCACTGGAGCAAGGCAGGAAAAATAATAATGGTGGCTTTAAAAGGCAATGAAACAAGTCATTAGAAATTATGTTGGGAACCCTTTGAGTTGAGAGGTGACAGATGCCTCTGAGCAGGAGTGAGAGTGGATGTCCAAACATTGTCCTTAAACGGATAGAGTGTGTTGTCTTATGGTTGGACTAGAGCCGGTCTAGATCTGTTGAAGACGTGGGTTCAGGGGTCATCATCAGGAGGTGGAGGCTGACACAGTTTGTACAATCTGTTAATGGAATTATATACAATTTACTGTATTACAAATAATAAACACTCATAAACAGATACATTACATTTACATTTATTCATTTGGCAAATGCTTTTATCCAAAGCGACTTACAAAAGAGGAAAACATAAGCGAATCATCTTAAGGAGACAGTGGTATGAAAAGTGCTGTATTACAAAGTTTCACTAGCATCATAAATGTATTCAAAACAGAATAAAATGCAACAGGAAATTTATTTATTTATTAATTTAAATGACTGGTTAAGTGCTCATGGAAAAGATGTGTTTTTAGTCGTTTTTTGAAGACAGAGAGTGACACACACAAATAAGCCTTAGAAGTACATAATGCAGACCATTTGATAATGATATTAAAATATTTTGACTAAAGCTTTATACATATTGTTGAACTACTGCAAACCATAATTTTAATAGGGTTTAAATAATGCAGTAGTCTTTCGCAGTGGATACACTAATAATCAGACATCACCTCAGAGAAATGTTTGCTCACTATGCAGTCTTACTTAAGAGATAAATCATGAAACAAAAACAGCTGATTACATAAAATAAATAAACTGGCCAGTAACCCAATAAGGCAAACTAGACAAAGCTGCATCACTGCTGCTAATTACAAAAGCATTTCTAAAAGATTTATAACAAAATGATATACTGTACAAACCATGTCCTAATGTGATAACTTGATCTCTTCCATGTAATTGTAATTTATTGTCTTAATAAGCCTCGATGATCAACAGGACATTTTGACGATTGCTTGGTTTCTATTTCTTTAGCAGTTTGGAGAGACAAATTATAGTTGCTGGAAACTGTTACGTTGCATCTGGTTAGGACAGAATGCTATATGTGTCATTTATCCTATTACTATTTAGTTTTAAAAAGCAACATATACATGTAAATGATAAAAAATGCCTATGTAAATTTTTATAATGAACTAGCTAAAGATATTTTCTTGCTCAGCTGTACTGAATTTCTTAAAGGTTTAACACCCATTTTTTGATTTCATGCTATGAAAAGCTTTGGTTTATGTCCTGTGGGCCACACTATGTCTCACTACAGATATGAATCTCCCACTAAAATGACTGTAACAGTTTTTATGTTGACTGCTGAGTTTAGGGTAGTTTTGTACTTGCTGAGAGAGCATGAGTGGGTCGCTTTTTGAAGTATGGCTCAGGCTCTTTCAGAATCTTTATTTTTACTGCAGGAAATAGAGTTGGGCTCTCGTATGCACGCACATACACACTCTCTCTCACACACACACTCACACAGTAATGTGATAGATGTTTTACTAAAGAACATTCACTAGGAGCCACACCTGTGAAAGACTACATACGTATGAATGTTTTTTTTTATTTTTTATTTTTTATCATATACTGGGTTTTCAATTCTATTTCACTGTATATGCATAGATGACTACAAAATATGGTGCATATTGCAAAAATGCTGTGTTTGGTGTTTTAGAGGGCTGTACAGCATCAATTCATTTGAAGAATATGTGCTGAACAATAGCAGCTGTTTGCAAATTTCTGTCTAAAGTAAAACAGTAGGTCACTTATCACTATGCTATTGCATCTAAAAGGCTATTTCAAACATGGAAATACATTTACTATGCTAGATTTGCATTTGCTGAATAAAACAGCAGTGCTTGCAAGTTTTAGGTCAGAGTCGATTTGCATTTGTCATTACACTCAGCACACATCTTTTTTCAGTCAGCTGCACAAAAATCAACACTGCATCCGAATATCCTTACTTACTTACTATATAGTATGCCAAAAGCTGTATGCTAATAGAGTAGTGTTTTCGAACCCTCTGTATTCATAAAACAGTAAACGAGAAATGCCTGGATGACCTACTATTTCCGGCGAGATTCTAAAGTGCAGCTCAACTGGACACTTTACAATCCCAGCTGAGGAGATGTCACGTTCAAAACGCTGTATTTAAAAGAACGGTGGTGAACCGCGAGTCAGACAGCTCTTTTTAACTGTAAGTGATGTTATATACATATCGAGAAAGATGTTCCTTGTGCTTAAATGGTGCTTGTTTAACAAAACCAGAGAAGATTCTTTTTGCGGTTGTTGTTTTAACATCATATTTTCGGGTCACAGGTCAATACCCACATCCACGGATGAAGTATGTCCTGGAATCTATTCATACAACTCACATGCACACCTAAGAAATGTATTATTTTACCCGTCCAAGAAATGTGTCCTTCATTAAATTAAGTACATACTACTATTTCAGAAGCAGAAGAAATCGTTGTGCATTGTAAAGGCAGCTATAAATGGTTAAATATATGCAAGGAAGAAAAGACCAATCACAATTCAGTATGTAAATAGATGTAAGAAAGAAAATGAATCCCAATTCAGTATGCAAATATTATGATGACGTCATCGCTGCCGGTTACATTCTATTAATGTAAGTTAGGGCAGCATGATTATGGATGAAAAATGTGATATGTGATAAGTTGTTGTATAATGTGATGTGTGATGCGATCACAAAAATCAGAACCCCCACCGCCCAAATATACTGAAGTTTTTTTGGGAAAAAAAAGGACTGCTATCCCAGAGATCACAAACATAGTTGTCTTTTGTTCCAAACTGCATATAGACAGCATATAATACAGTTGAAGTCAGAAGTTTACATACACTGAATTGGAGGTGGACCTTTAGATGTATTTTAAGGCCTACCTTCAAACTCAGTGTCTCTTTGTTTGAAATCATGGAGAAATCAAAAGAAATCAGCCAAGAAATCCTTGGGAGCAATTTCCAAACGGCTGAAGGTACCACGTTCATCTGTACAAACAACAGCAAAGGACCTTGTGAAGATGCTGGAGGAAACAGGTAGACAAGTATCTATATCCACAGTAAAACGAGTCCTATATCGATATAACCTGAAAGGCTGCTCAGCAAGGAAGAAGCCACTGCTCCAAAACAGCCATAAAAAAGCCAGACTACAATTTGCGAGTGCACATGGGGACAAAGATCTTACTTTTTGGAGAAATGTCCTCTGATTTGATGAAACAAAAATTTAACTGTTTGGCCGTAATGTCCATCGTCGTGTTTGGAGGAAAAAGGGTGAGGCTTGCAAGCCGAAGAACACCATCCCAACCGTGAAGCATGGGGGTGGCAACATCATGTTGTGGGGGTGCTTTGCTGCAGGAGGGACTGGTGTACTTCACAAAATAGATGGCATCATGAGGAAGCCAAATTATGTGGATATATTGAAGCAAAATCTCAAGACATCAGCCAAGAAGTTAAAGTTTGGTCGCAAATGGGTTTTCCAAATGGACAATGACCACAAGCATACCTCCAAAGTTGTTGCAAAATGGCTTAAGGACAACAAAGTCAAGGTATTGGAGTGGCCACCACAAAGCCCTGACCTCAATCCAATAGAAAATTTGTGGGCAGAACTGGAAAAGTATGTGCGAACAAGGAGGCCTAAAAACCTGACTCATTTACACCAGTTCTGTCTGGAGGAATGGGCCAAAATTCCAGCAACTTATTGTGAGAAGCTTGTGGAAGGCTACCCAAAGCGTTTGACCCAAGTTACACAATTTAAAGGCAATGATACCAAATACTAACAAAGTGTATGTAAACTTCTGACCCACTGGGAATGTGATGAAAGAAATAAAAGCTGAAAGAAATAATTCTCTCTACTATTATTCTGACATTTCACATTCTTAAAATAAAGAAGTGATCCTAACTGACCTAAGACAGGGAATTTTTTCTACGATTAAATGTCAGGAATTGTGAAAAACTGAGTTTAAATGTATTTGGCATGTATAAGGTGCATGTAAACTTCTGACTTCAAATGTATATACCGTTTTACCATTAGACGAGATCCATCATTTGAGTGGGACTAAAACAGGATTTTAGTCCCAGCTTTCAAGTTATGTCAATTTTATCATGAAATTCAAACAATAAATGTTCTTTTAATGCTCTTTAATGCTGTGTGTGACAGATTGCGGTAGTTGCCCTTTCAAATGGAGCAGGGCACGTCGTTCACTATCTCCATGAAAAAAAACAGGAATTAACATCTGGTATAAGTAGGCTTGGGATCAATGCCTTTTTCATGTAATGATAATTGGAAGATTTTCCTGATGATTATTGATATATTTCTAGATTTCTTTCAGATATAAATAGGGCTGCCCGTTGCACATTAGTCTTTGTCTTTTCAAACGTATTTCAAATCAAATCAAATCACTTTTATTGTCACACAACCATATACACAAGTGCAATTGTGTGTGAAATTCTTGGGTGCAGTTCCGAGCAACACAGCAGTCGTGACAGTGATGAGACATATACCAATCTACAATAAACATAAAATTTACACAACACAATTTACAATCTAATATACACATAATTACACACAACGCAATATACAAATAATAACATACAATGTACATTACACAATACACACAATATAGAATACACATTATACAATAAAAAAATTGTATATATAGTATATATAAAATGTACAGTAGGTTGTATTGTACTGTATTGACATTCAGGCTGTCGGCTGATAGTCAGTTGCCAGTGTGTTGTTAAGAGAATATAATTTATGACAGTCCAGTGTGAGATAATAAGATTAATAAAGTGCAGTGCTGATGTATATTGATCGTGAGAGATCAAGAGTTCAAAAGTCCGACTGCTTGGGGGAAGAAGCTGTCATGAAGTCGGCTGGTGCAGGTCCTGATGTTGCGATACCACCTGCCTGATGGTAGCAGTGAGAGCAGCCCATGGCTCGGGTGGCTGGAGTCTCTGATGATTCTCCGAGCTTTTTTCACACACTGCCTTGTATATATTTCCTGGAGGGAGGGAAGCTCACCTCCGATGATGTGTCTGGCAGTTCGCACCACCCTTTGCAGTGCTTTGCGGTTGTGGGCAGTGTTACTGCCGTACCAGGCGGAGATGCAGCCAGTCAGGATGCTCTCTACAGTGCTGGTGTAGAACCGTGTGAGGATGTGGTGGTTCATTCCAAACTTCCTCAGCCGTCTCAGGAAGAAGAGGCGCTGATGAGCCTTCTTCACAACGGTCTCAGTGTGGATGGACCATTTGAGTTCCTCAGTGATGTGGACACCCAGGAACTTGAAGCTGCTGACTCTCTCCACAGGTGCTCCATTGATGGTGATGGGGCTGTGTTCTCTTTCTCTTCTCCTGAAGTCCACCACAAGCTCCTTTGTCTTACTGACGTTGAGGGAGAGGTTGTGCTCCTGACACCAGCATGTCAGAGTGTGCACCTCCTCTCTGTAGGCTGTTTCATCATTGTCAGTGATCAGACCTACCACCGTCGTATCATCAGCAAACTTAATGATGGCATTGGAGCTATGTGTTGCCACACAGTAATGTGTGTACAGGGAATACAGGAGTGGGCTAAGAACACAGCCCTGCGGGACTCCAGTGTTGAGGGTCAGTGATGAGGAGATGTTACTGCCCATTCTAACCACCTGGCGTCTGCTTGACAGGAAGTCCAGGATCCAGCTGCACAGCGAGCTGTTTAAGCCCAGAGCCCGGAGTTTCTCATCAAGCTTGGAGGGCACTATGGTGTTGAATGCTGAGCTGTAGTCTACAAACAGCATTCTCACATAAGTGTTCCTTTTTTCCAGGTGGGAGAGAGCAGTGTGTATTGTAGATGCAATGGCATCATCAGTGGAGCGGTTGTTGCAGTAAGCAAACTGCAATGGGTCCAGTGATGGAGGCAGCACAGAGCAGATGTAATCTCTGATTAGTCTCTCAAAACATTTGCTGATGATGGGGGTCAGAGCAACAGGACGCCAGTTATTTAAGCAAGTGATTTTGGATTGCTTTGGTGCAGGCACAATGGTGGATGTTTTAAAGCATGTGGGGACTACAGACAAAGAGAGGGAAAGGTTGAAAAAATCCGTAAAAACACCAGCCAGTTGGTTCGCGCACGCTCTGATGACGCGGCCCGGAATGCCGTCTGGACCCGCGGCTTTACGGATATTCACCCGTCGGAAGGATCGGGTTACATCCACTACAGAGACGGAGAGTGAACTAACCTCTGTAGGTTCGGCCGCGGGAGCTCTCTCCACGAGGGCGGTGTTATTTCCCTCGAAACGAGCATAAAAAGTATTTAGCTCATCCGGGAGAGAAGCAGCGGTGTTCACGGCAGAGTTTTTATTCCCTTTAAAGTCCGTAATGATATTAATTCCCTGCCACATGCTTCTAGAGTTGGTGGTGTTAAACTGTCCTTCAATCTTGTCCCTGTACTGGCGTGTTTCTGCTCTGATAGTTTTTCGGAGGGCATAACTGGCTTGTTTATGCTCCTCTGCGTTCCCGGAATTAAAATCGGAGGTCCGCGCATCAAGTGCCGCGCAAACATCGCTATTAATCCAAGGTTTCTGGTTCAGGTAGATCTGTATCGTTTTGGACGGAACAACATCCTCAACGCACTTTCTTATGAAACATGTTACGCTATCAGTGTAAACCTCGATGTCGTCATCAGAGGCGGACTGGAACATCTCCCAGTCCACGTGATCAAAACAGTCTTGTAGCATAGAGTCTGATTGGTCCGACCAACACTGGATCGTTCTGAGGGTGGGTGCTTTCTGTTTCAGTTTCTGCCTGTAAGCGGGTAGAAGCAGAATGGAAGAGTGGTCCGATTTGCCGAATGGTGGGTGGGGGAGAGATTTGTAGCCATCCCGGAAGGGAGAGTAGCAATGGTCCAAATCCCGGTCCCCTCGTGTGTTAAAACTGATGTGTTGGTGGTATTTTGCTGCAATTGATTTAAAATTGGCTTTGTTCAAGTCCCCGGTCACAATGAACATCATTTCTCAACACAACTTTGGTGAAGTGTGATTGGCAGGGTAAATTAAAGAGGGTCGCACACCGGACGCGTCTGATGGACAACATGGCACGTTCTAAAATTCAAAACAATTATTTTCTATGAAGGTACGTATGCACAGGCTCGCCGTCTCCGGAGGCTGTTAAAAATTCAGTGTCATGGAGCTCAACTCACATAGTTTTCTACTAAATTCGACCCAAATCATTATCAAAGGACAAAGATTATTTACTATGGACTGCCATCAGCTCATAATGTGTTTGTGATATGCCGCGACCGGCTTCAGTAAATGTTATGTCGCCCCCTTGTCTCCAAAATGCTATTATGTCAGACTACACTGAATGGAATGCAACTGGCAGTAAATTGAAAGCACACAGATTAGGCTTCTTATTTAAATATCGGCTAATTTTAATATGTTGATGCCTCAAAAATGTATAGATAAAATAACTTGCCAATCTATAATCAATATATTGACACTTTATGACATCCCTAGTTATAAGATATAGTACAACTTAATGTGTCATCTTATGTAATAGCTTAATCTATTAATGTTGAAATGTCAATGGAGAAAACGAATGGGGAATATTTAATGCTTTTAGGCACCTATGCACACTGCATGCACACAAACCAAGTGACAATCGCACGCCCAGTTGAATGTTGCCTTTTGTAAAGTATTAAAGACTCTGCGATATGCATACATTTTCTATATTTGATAAGTGCAATATATCGTGCAGCACCTTTTCTCCCCAATTGGAATGCCCAATTCCCAATGTGCTCTTAATCCTCGTGGTGGCGTATTAACTCTCCTCAATCCGGGTGGCGGAGGATGAATCTCAGTTGCCTCAGTGTCTGAGACCTTCAATCCGTGCATCTTATCACGTGGATTGTTGAGTGCATTACCACGGAGATGTAGCGCATGTGGAGGCTTCACGCTATTCTCCACGGCATCCACACACAACTCACCACGCGCCCCACCGAGATCGAGAACCACACATTATAGTGGCCACGAGGAGGTTACCCCATGCAACTCTACCCACCCTAGCAACCGGGCCAATTTGATTGCTTAGGAGACCTGGCTGGAGTCACTAAGCATGCCCTGGATTCAAACTCGCGAATCCAGGGGTGGTAGCCATCGTCAGTACTCACTGAGCTACCCAGGCTCCTATGAGTCAAATGGACAATTTTTTAAACAATAACCCAAAATGTCTTTAAGTTTACAAAAATCTAAAATATAGTTAGCAAACCTAAAGCTGAAAGTATTTACAAAACCATGTTTGAAAGGAGTATGCACATTAAGTGGTTCAGGCTGAATTACTATTAATAATATTTAGAATTAGGGGTTTACAGCAAAGTTTACAGAAAATTAGGGGTCTAACATGCAAGCACTATTATAATTCTGGCCTAAAATAACTCTGAAATGTCTAAATCTCTTGCCTTTGGGTCTAAAATTATTTTATACATGTTTTGTGGAGGGTTGAAAACCACGGTGTGAATGCTAGGGGAACTCTATGAAATTATGTGTGTGTTGTCATTGAGGAAAGAAGTGTGTAGCCCTCTATGGTTACCTTGGCACTGTTGACGGGGTGCGGTCTCTCACTCCCAGGTTCTTGGCTGAGTTCTGCACTCTTGCTCCCTAAAAAGAGCCATAATTATAAATATTACTTGCAGGCCTGTCAGAACAGTTATGCTTTAAATAAGCATGAAAATATTATGTGTCCAGTCGGTCAAAGGTGAGAAGTGTCATCATTCACATAGCTAAGGAACTAATGTGCATTTTAAGCTCTGGAAAGAAAAAAATTTACAGAGAGGGTGACTACAATAATTCTCAAACTAAAGTAAAAAATCATGTTTTTATACAAGACAATAAAGAAAAAGAAGTTTCAGCACAGTTCTTATCGTATTTGAAAAATATATATTGTCACATTTGCAGATTTTAACGGCAAAAAACAAAACAAAACAAAAAACTATGTGAATTGAGGTGATTTCTATTTCACTCTGTAACATGAGAAAATGACTGCTTTGAAATACTGTAAATCTGCTTTGGTTGGTAGTTTTATTTTTATATCATTTACAGTCGCCAAAAAAGTATTTGGACACTTTTGTATGAATATATGTGCATTAAAGGACAACATATCAAACCAATTAGCAGCACAAGCACACCTTTCAAGCAAAACATTTGACAAAAAGTAGTTTGTTTAGTGTTAAATGATTCAAAAATAGATATAGTATTCAAAAATAAGACAAAACTATTAGTGAAACATGACTATGATGAGCTATGATGAGATGACGACTTCATACATCCACAAAATATCACCTTGAGACCAGGTGGTTAAAATGGCAATTGCAAAAATGGCTCAGAAAAGATAGCATCATTTGCTTTCAAATGCCACTTGCTTTGATAAACTGTATCTAACAAAATGAAATCCATACATTTTTAGTTTTGATTTTAGGCCACTGTATATCATTTCCTATTATAAATAATTCATAATTTGTTATTGGCTTTTTTGTCGCTTATTCGACCGAAACACATCCAGAAGCCTGTTCTGCCAATCTCCACAGACAGTATTTATAACAACTCAAAAGAACACAGCACAGGTAGAGGCTCTGCCTGCCATATGATCCTGTGACTTATAAGCTGCATCCCTCTCCATAGCCCAAGAGCACTAGCCCTGTCAGATTTGTTAGATGGACTTGTTTGTAATCGTAAATTAAGACATAAAACATACATACTCATAGAATTTCCTGAGTCATTCTCTGTGAGTTAGAGGCACCCCAACATCCCATCCCATGCTAAATCACAGACCTGTTAAATGGACAGCATTTTTACTCTGAGCAGAATCCTATCATGTCAAAATGAATAATAGCCACCCGCGCTTTGACGTACGAAAACGTACATCTTGCACATTTCCCAAACATTAGCAGTTTCCGCAAATAGCTCTGCTAGTCTCTGGTTGGTTTGACGTCTCGGCAGGTGCGTCTGAGGCTTAATCAGCGGTAGGGGGGTGGGGACTTTAGTGCTGCATAAACACTGCTGGGGGACGTCAGCTGTGATAGTGAGTGCCGCAGCAGCATGGTGGAAAAGGCAATTTCAGTCCACCTCGCCAGTATACAGGTACTCTTCTCTAACTCTCCTAGGACCTGTGTTATTATTATCGTTAATGAAATCTAAAACAGAAACTAAATCAAAACATTTTTGTTCACTGTAATACAAAGTAACAATTGCAGAAACTGAAGCTGAAGTAAAATAAATTTTCATGACTCCAAAACCAATAAATAAAAAAATGGCCACAGATGAATTTTAGTTGTAGTTTTTGATGTTATAATCAAACCACACTGGCGTACATTAAGGCAAGGGTCAACTATATTAGGACAAAGGTATTTTTCATGAAAGTCAGGTTGGCACATGTTGTAACATTTTTATTGGGGCAGATTGTCACGTGTTTTAAATATCATAAATTTACATAATGATTTGGTAACACTTTACAATAAGGTTCCATTTGTAAACATTAGTTCCCTATCTGTCACTCACTCGACGTTGGTGTCGATGTAGTGACACTAGGGGTCACTCTTGGGAGCCCGAGACACCTCTGGTCTTTGATAAAAGGCCAATGAAAATTGGCGAGTGGTATTTGCATGCCACTCCCCCGGACATACGGGTATAAAAGGAGCTGGTATGCAACCACTCATTCAGATTTTCTTTTCGGAGCCGAACGGTCATGCTCATTGAGCTGAATACTACTGTTCATTCACCTCTGCTGGATCTGATGGTGCATTTCAGCTGCTTCTCCCCCCTCTGCACTGGTGCACTGCAGAGAACGCCCCTGGGCGCTTCAGCAGAAAAACTAGAGAGTATATTTTCTGAAAGAGCATTTTTCCCCTCTAAAAGAGTATATATTTCTCTAAAAGAGCGCACACAAGGAACGTCTTTTTAAAGACGCGTCTTTTTAAAGATGCTTTTCCAATTGTGTGTTATTCCTGGTTGTGCTCATTATCTCTCGCCTTCTAACGGTCACGATCACTGTCTTTCGTGTCTGGGCACTGCTCACGTGGAGACAGTGTTCGTGGATGGTCACGTTCTCATTGCGAGAATATGTTCATGGCAACGTTGCGGTCGCGGCTCGCCTTCGTAAGAAAGCGAGCCACCCCAGAGGCTCCCGCCTCGGTCCTTTTACCCACGGGTATGAGGCCAGTGCGGCTAGCACTGGGGACGATTTGGGGACCCCAATGGGACCGCCTCCGCCGGGTATCCCCCCATGGACCTCCCATTCCCCAGCACGCTCGTCTGCCCCGATCGGGCTTCCGGGTGAGTCCGCCGGCTCGTCTCATGGCGAGTTCGACCTCTTATTCGGAGCCCGTGAAAGTGATGAGCTCTCGAGCGCAGCATCGGAGAGCGGGCTCGTCCAGTCGGAAGCCTCAGCTGGGCTCCTCCCTTCGGGTCGATTGCCCAGTCACAGGCTGACGTGGAGATGACGACATGCTTTCCCGGGCAGCAGCGAGCATCGGTTAGAGTGGATTTCACCGCTCTTTCCTGAACCCTCACGGCTCGGTGATTGGTTCCTGGGCTCGCGGCGCTGCTCAAAGCCACGCCCCGCCCCCGTTCCTTTCTTCCCGGAAGTGCATGAAGAGCTGACAAGGTCGCGGGAGGTACTTTTTACTGCCCGGTCCCGATCTTTTCAGCTTCCCCACCCTCACTACCCTCGATGGTGGGGCAGCCAAGGGCTATTCGGCAATCCCCCAGTGGATAAAGGCGCTCGCGGTGCACCTATGTCCGCAGAGCACCGCCACCTGGCGTGGGTGCCCAAAGCCCCCGTCCAAGGCCTGTAGGTTTACGTCGTCTCTGACGGCCAAGGCCTATGGTACCGCTGGACAAGCCGCCTTCGCCCTGCACGCCATGGCTCTCCTGCAAGTCCACCAAGGCCCTAAAGGAACTGCACGAGGGTAGTTCCACCCCGGGATTGATGCAGGAACTGCGCTCGGCGACCGACCTCGCTCTCCGAGCGACGGAGGTCACGGCGCGGTCTCTCAGGCGGACGATGGCCACACTAGTGGTCCAGGAGCGCCACCTTTGGCTCAACCTGGTCGAGATGGGTGAGGCCGACAAGACACGATTCCTTGCTGCCCCCATTTCCCAGGCGGGCCTATTCGGCGACACCGTCGAGGACTTTGCCCAGCAGTTCTCGATGGTAGAGCAGTAGAAGGATGCTAGCCGGCATATCCTGCCCCGGCAAGGCTCAAGATCCCGCACCCCGTCTACTCATCGCCAAGGGCGTCCCCCTGCGGTGACTGCACCGGCTCTGCCGCAGCCTGCCCCTTCGGCCCGGCCCCAGCGTGGAGCCCACCGCAGGAAGCAGACGCCACCCGTCTCGCAGCCGCCCAAAACCCATGAAAGGCTTCAAAGCGCCCTTGAGACGGGCGACCCAGGGACAACGAAACCCACTGCTCTGGAGCTGGTAAGCAGATCTTCATCTTTTTGTTACCTTTTGCATTTAATTGCGCTGCATGCCCAAGTGGCTGCAGTACTCAAGAGCGGTTTCCTTGTTCCCTGGGTCATGTATCCAGTGTGTACGGCTGTCATCACGACCACTGTTCACCACTCCATTTGGCAGGTTGGCGCTCCAGCGGCGGTCTCCCGCCCCTGAGCGCCCAGCTGTGGCATAAATCCGCCCCCGATGTGACAGTCTCCATGGGTCATGAGGACAGGCCTTTTCCTCCCCCGTCCCAGGCTGTTCTGGGGGTAGTCACAAGGAGCCAGGTAAGTGCTTCGATGTCCTTAGACTCAGCATGGCCATGACGTGGTGTGGCACCTCGAGTTCTGCCCCGCCGCGAGGCCCCACCTGCCGGTACATCCAATGACGTCCCTTTGGTCCCCCTTGCGTGGAACTTGGACGCATGGCTTGCGCTTTCCAATCCGTCACAAGGGCTGGTCCGGACCGTCCAACTCGGCTGCGCGATTCCTACGGAAGGGCGCGATAGAACCTGTCCCTCCAGCCAAGATGAAGAAGGGGATTTTTCAGCCCCTACTTCATCGTACCGAAAAAAGGCGGTGGGTTGAGGCCAATCTTGGACCTGTGAGTTCTGAACTAGGCTTTACACAGACTCCCGTTCAAGATGCTGATGCGAAAACGCATTCTGGCGAGCGTCTGGCATCAAGATTGGTTCGCGGCGGTAGACCTGAAGGATGCGTACTTCCACGCCTCGATCCTTCCTCGACACAGACCCTTCCTGCAGTTCACGAAAGAGGGTCAGGCATATCAGTACAAAGTCCTCCCTTTCGGCCTGTCCCTGTCTCCTCGCGTCTTTACGAAGGTCGCCGAGGCTGCCCTTGCCCTGTTAAGGGAGGTTGGCATTCGCATTCTCAACTATCTCGACAACTGGCTAATCCTAGCTCACTCTCGAGACGTGTTGTGCGCACACAGGGACCTGGTGCTCACACCTCAGCCGACTAGGGCTTTGGGTCAACTGGGAAAAGAGCAAGCTCCTCCCGGTTCAGAGCATCTCTTTTTTCGGTTTGGAGTTCGACTCAGTCTCCTTGACGGCACGCCTTACGAACGAGCGCACTCAGAAGGCGTTCAAACAGGGAACAGCGGTTCCACTGAAACTCCCTCAGAGGCTCCTGGGGCATATGGCATCCTCGGCGGTGGTCACCCCGCTCGGGTTGATGCATATGAGGCCGCTTCAGCACTGGCTCCAGACTCGAGTCCCGAGATGGCCATGGCACCACGGGACACACTGCGTGGCCATCACGTTGGTCTGTCACCGTCCTTTCAGCCCTTGGACCGACCTCTCGTTCCTACGGGCAGGTGTTCCTCTAGAACTGGTCCCCAGGCGCGTCGTGGTCATGACAGACGCCTCCAAAACGAGGCGCTGTTTGCAACAGGCATGCAGCCGCCGGCCTCTGGACGGGTCCGCGACTGCATTGGCACATCAACTGCCTCGAGTTGTTGGCAATTCTGCTCGCCCAGCGGAGGTTTCGGCAAGCATGTGTTAGTTCAGACAGACAACACGACAACGGTAGCATATGTCAACCGCCAAGGTGGTTTGCGCTCTCGTACGTCACAACTCGCCCACCGTCTCCTCCTCTGGAGTCAGCAGCACCAAGTCGCTGCAAGCCACTCACAGGCACAGGTGCACCTGTTCGTCTCCCAAGAATCCTCCTCACTGCCCGCTCTGGTACGCCCTGACCGAGGCCTCCCTCGGCATAGATGCACTGGCACACATCTGGCCCCCTGGCATTCGCAAAAATGCGTCTCCCCAGTGAGCCTGCTTGCACAGACCCTGTGCAAGGTCAGGGAGGACGAGGAGCAGGTCGTCCTGGTAGCACCCTACTGGCCCGCCCAGACGTGGTGCTCAGACCTCACGCTCCTCGCGACAGCTCCCCCCTGGCAAATTCCCCTGAGGAAGGACCTTCTTTCTCAGGGAAGGGGCACCATCCGGCACCCGCGCCCAGACCTCTGGAATCTCCATGTCTGGCCCCTGGACGGGACGTGGAAGACCTAAGCTGTCACCCACCTGCGATGGAAGACACGTTCACTCAGGCTAGGGCTCCCTCTACAAGGTGCCTGTATGCCTTTAAGTGGCGTCTGTTCGCTAAGTGGTGTTCTTCCCCATCGGGAAGACCCCCAGAGATGCGCAGTCAGATCAGTGCTTTCCTTCCTGCAAGAGAGGTTGGAAGGGAGGCTGTCCCCTTCCACCTTGAAGGTGTACGTTGCTGCCATAGCAGCACACCATGACGCAGTCGACGGTAAGTCCTTAGGGAAGCACGAACTGATCATCAGGTTCCTAAGAGGCGCCAGGAGGCTGAATCCCTCCAGGCCGTGCCTCGTTCCCTCATCGGACCTCTGTAGTTCTTCAGGGTCTACAGAGAGCCCCCTTTGAGTCTTTGCAGTCAGCCGAGCTTAAGGCACTCTCCTTGAAGACTGCCCTCCTGACTGCGCTCACTTCCATCAAGAGGGTAGGTGACCTGCAAGCGTTCTCTGTCAACGAAACGTGCCTGGAGTTCGGTCCAGGTTACTCTCACATGATCCTGAGACCCTGACCGGGCTATGTGCCCAAGTTTCCCACCACCCCTTTAGGGACCAGGTGGTGAATCTGCAAGTGCTGCCCCAGGAGGAGGCAGACCCAGCCCTGTCGTCGCTGTGTCCGGTGCGCGCTTTACGCATCTATTTGGATCGCACGCAGAGCTTTAGAATCTCTGAGCAGCTCTTTGTCTGCTTTTGGTGCACAGCGGAAAGGAAGCACTGTCTCCAAGTAGAGGATCGCCCACTGGCTTGTTGACGCCATAACTATGGCATATCTCACCCAAAACATGCCGCCCCCGGTAGGGCTACGAGACCATTCTACCCTTGGGTGTAGCGACTTCTTGGGCCTTGGCCAGTGGTGCCTCTCTAACAGACATTTGCAGAGCAGCGGGCTGGGCAACACCCAACACCTTTGCAAGGTTCTACAACCTCCGGGTGGAACCGGTTTCATCCCAGGTAGTGGCACGCAACACAAGCGGATAAACCCGGGATAGCCGGCCGGGTGTATCGCTTGCACATAGCGCCTTCCACCTCCTTTTGAGCTGAAGACGTGCGCCGTTAATTCCCAGTAGTGTTCACAAAATTTGTTCCCTGGTTGACTTCCTCCGAGCCCTGTGGCATTCGAGTTTTTGGAGAGACTTGCTGCCGGCCCAGTACACGTGCTAACTAAGAGCCCAGTTCTGGGGTAGGTTCTCCGCATGTGGCGGTTCCCTGTAAGGCTAACCCCATGCGATCTATATCTTCTGCTAATTTGTTCCCCTGCTGGCAAACTGCGTCTTCCTTGGGCAGAGCCCCTCTGCCCCAGTCTCCATGTTTGTAGTAACTCCTCCCCCATTGGGCAGGATCTACCTTGAAGGCTCCACACATGGTTGGAAAGACCATGTGACGTATTCTTCCACTTAAAAAGCCCCCCCTCTCTTGGGGCGAGGTGTGGTCTCTGCGGTGTCCTCCCCTTGGGAGGGACACCCCCGACTAGACCTGGCGGCCCAGTCGGATAATCCCCTTTCTTTTTTAGGGAGTGGAAAAAGAGAAGGGGAAAAGAGGCCACGACTGGGTTAAGCCTGTCTCTATCTTTGGGTAGTTGACTTGTCCCCAAAAAGGGCCGTTTGACACTCATAACTGTGTTGGGGAGGTTACGTGTTGACCTGGTGTGCTGGCTATGAGGCACACAGCAAGTCTGCCCACCACACCGCCAGTTCACGTAGCACAACATATACTAATACATTTTAAAATCAAAAGTTGTATTAGTTCAAATTAGTTAATGCACTATGAACTTACATGAACTAACAATTAGCAATTATATTTTTATTAACCAACATTAACAAAGATTAATAAATGTTTTAAAAAATATATTGTTAATTGTTTATTCATGATACCTAATGTTAACAAATGGAACCTTATTGTAAAGTGTTACCAATTTTTTTTAATGACAACATTTTTGGCCAAAACAATGTTTTGATATTTTTGTATTGTAACAATGTTAACAGGGGAAAGGAGTAAGCGGGGTACGGCAAATCAAACTCAAACGGTATGTTTATTTTAAACTCAAAATTCATGCTTTTCAGCAGACACACTCAAAAACACGCTTTTCAGCGGGTACAGTACAGTCTCTTCGGCTTGTGTTTTGTAACTCTCTTTCCCCCTCACTGGCGTCCGGCTTTCTCTTAATGTCCGTTTCATTGCAATGACAAACAGCTGTTAGAGACAATCATTGCCAGGTGATGATCCTTACCGTTCTCATCTCCTGATTTCGCTCTCCATTCACAAGCCGGCGCTCAGCCATGCCCCCACCACCACATGTATGTTACCTTTTACATTTTTGTTGTTTCATGAATCGTTTTGTGCCTCATAATTGTTTTACCAAATTTGGCTGAAAAGCCTTTTAATAGGCTGTTTAATGCAGGCAAAGAGTTAAACAAGGGGTGTAGATTTTGTTTTGGTGGTTGTATTTGGGGGGGGGGGGTATGAAGGGGTAATGTTTACATGAATCCTACACAAATGGTTTAATGACGGGCTGGTTTGAGTATTTCTCTAACTGCTGATCTCCTGGGATTTTCACACACAACAGTCTCTAGAATTTACTCAGAATGGTGCCAAAAACAAAAAACATCCAGTGAGGGGCAGTTCTGTGGACAGAAAAGCCTTGTTGATGAGAGAGGTCAACAGAGAATGGCCAGACTGGTTAGAACTGACAAAGTCTACAGTAACTCAGATAACCGCTCTGTACAATTGTGGTGAGAAGAATAGTATCTCGGAATGCTATTCTGAGATGCGGGTTGGTGCTGTTTTGGCGGCACGAGGGGGATCTACACAATATTAGGCAGGTGGTTTTAATGTTGTGGCTGATCGGTGTATATACTTATATATAATAAACATGAACTAAAACTAAATGTACTGAAAAACTAGAACTAAAAAGAAACTAACAGCCATAGAGTGAAAATGACCGAAAACTAAGCTAAATTGGAAGGACAACACAAAACAGGGAGAAAAAGGAAATAAAAAATTCTAAACTATATAATAACACCACTAAGCACTGCTGACCAGTCAGTGCATAAAGCATGGGTATCACCATGGTCAGCACTGTGTGGTCCTTTATCACGTCGTGATAACATTTACACCATGTGCATCCACATCATCTCAGTTCCAAGCAGCAGAGCAGAGATGCTTCCCTTTTGCTTTCCTGGGACTTTAAAAGATACAGCCAGTCGCACAGTGGAAAAACTGAGATATCAAAGGGCAAGGAACAAAAAGTGCAATCTATCACCACGTCCAAAATTGTCTACAGACACACGGCAGATTATCCGATCTCTTGATAACCTTTTTTCAATGATCCCCTTTCTAAAAATACAGTTAGCTCTTTCTAGCTATAAAAGCAGTTCAGCAATTTTGTGTTTATACACAGAAATGGCATAATAGAGCTATTCATCTGCGTCCTTTTGCCTTAGTCAATGAATTTCAGGCATTATGATGGATGAGTCTCTTAAGTCTTGCTGTGAATTACGGATCATGGTGAATAATAATAAATAGCTAGCCAGGGGGAGCTCTAAAGTCATTAATATTTATGTTCAAAAAGTCATTTCTGAGACCCGACCGGCGCAGGTAAGGACTCATCACCCACGGGCAGTCTAGCACATCAGATATTGTACTGAACCACCATGCATTATGAATTTGGCAATAATAAAGACCACATGAAATCAAAATTGGACTCTTGTGGCTTTTAGTCAGTTAGTCAGTTAGCTTTGAAGCCATCTATATTCTAGTGTACTCCAAATGGTCGCCAAAAATAACGTTTAGCAGATATACTGTATGCACTTATAATGCACTTACAGTCTCTCTCTTCTGAGAAAACAGACCAAAAATATTGATAACTTATCTTGCACTACACAGATTTATGTCCAATCAAATAATTATTAGCAAATCATGGCTTATAGCTGTGACATAACTAAAGCCTATGCCTTGCCTATTAAAGGAATAGTTCAACCCAAATGAAAATTCTCTTATAATTTACTCACCCTCATGCCATCCCAGATGTGTATGACTATCTTTCTCCAGTAGAACACAAACGAAGATTTTTAGAAGAATATTTCAGCTCTGTAGGTCCAATCAATGCAAGTGAATCGTGACCAGACCTTTTTTAAGCTCCAAAAATCACACAAAGGCAGCATAAAAGTAATCCATATCTTCAAAAGTGATTTAATAGGTGTGGATGTGAACAGATCAATATTTAAGTCCTTTTTTACTATAAATCTCCACTTTCACATTCACTTTCAGAATGTGAAAGTGGAAATTTATAGTAAAAAAGGGTGGAAATATTGATCTGTTTCTCACCCAAAGTGATTGCATCGCTAATAAGACATATATTAATCTACTAGAGTAATTTGAATTACTTTTATGCTGCCTTTGTGTGATTTTTGGACCTTCAAATGTCTGGTCACCATTCACTTACATTGTATGGACCTACAGAGCTGAGATATTCTTCTAAAAATCTTCATTTGTGTTCCGCAAAAGAAATAAAGTCATAAACCTCTGGGATGGCATGAAAGTGAGTAAATGATGAGAGAATTTTCAGTTTTGGGTGAACTATCCCATTTAAAAAAAGCGCATGCCCTTCAGTATGTCCCACCCAAACTTACTGTTTCAACTGGACATGCGTTAACACAGGAAAGAAAACTGCGCTCGTGAAGTGATTTCATGTTTTGTTTTTTTGTTTTTTATCATAGGCTCTGCTGAAATGTAAATATATCACAAGAGCACAAAGTATGGCTTGCCTCAAGTGAAAGCTAAAAATGTATGACATGAAAAGAGTGAAGTCAATTCACTTGCCGACCTCAGTTTGAAAGAAGCTAGCAGTTCTCTGTGTTTTACCTCTCATGACTCAGGGCCACCTTGAAATGTGCTTCAGTCCCTTTGAGCCGACATGCCCACTGTACCGGCCTTCTATTATACAAGTCTCAGGGTCCTTAATTACATAAAAAAAAGGCCAGACCCTGTCAGTTTCATTCATAACCTCATGAAGAGCACTTCAAGGCTAGTGTGAAAATGGGCAGAAAAAGACTAACTAACTTTCTCTTTGAAATGAAAGGTAGGAAGACAGTATTCACTTCTCGTCTACCCTCCTGCTCCAAGACTTGCTAACCGCAGGGTGGAAGAGCTTATGCTAATAGCCATGCAGAACAAACATAATGAGAGAATTCGAACTAAGGCAGTTAAGCTTGTTACATTTCCCAAAATAATTAAACAAGCCTTTGATAAAATGAATCCTCCACGAAATGAACATGGTGGCCTAAAATTTGTATTTATTTTTTGCAGCTGTAATACCCAATAAACTAACTGGGTCAGCAAAATGAGGAAAACATTCAAAGCAGAGATAGATATTATCTCATCTTTTTCTCTGCTGGAGATGGTACTTCAAAACCAACCATGTCAAATGCATTTCTCACTAGAAACATTAACTGACGAGAAACAGGCATTTTTTTTATTTTTTATTTGTATTATTTAGATGTCTTTTTGGACGGCAGGATCATGCTATTGGCCAAAACAGAAAAACAAAGACATAAAATGCAACACAGAATCAACATTATATTTAGTAGATATAATAACAGAACATACCTGCTTCCTCATGACGTCAGTGGCCTGCATGATGCATCGTGGTGGCAAACCGTGATTTCGGGCCAGAAGGATTGCTTGTTCCAGCGTGATGCTCAGTGTACAACTACAAAACATGAGAGGGCGTATAGGTCGCCATTTACTCCACATTACAATTATATTATAATTATCAACTTAATTAATCACATTTAATTGCATAAAATGTTTACATCAATATTTGCTAAGAAAAGCCCCCACATGCCGATATTCAAAGACGTTAAATGTTAAAGTTTTTTTTTTTTTTTTTAGATTAGCCCTGTATTGCTGTTTTCCAAGTTGTCATTCGAGTTTGGACATGAACCTTATTACCACCTGCTGGTGGAATCTCCAAAGTGCAGATGCAGGAACTGAGATAAGACTTTGTGCTGAAAACAGAGGTAGTTCTGAAACATCTTATCGCAATGACCTATTTCTCAGGAAATTAGTGAATTGCGCTTAGTGCCACTTTATTAATTTACAATCCATCCATACTTTGCACGCATACACCCAAAGATAGCGCACACACTCCCACCAATGGCCACTTGCGCTTTGCGCTGGCACGAAAATTGCACTTAGAATTAGCACTCTCACGAAAATTAAATAACACGTTGCCCACGTTCATTAATGTGTTGCTCTGCACCTAGCGCGGTCACGAAAATAAAGCCCACTGTGTTAAGTTAAAAACAGCTCACCTTTTAAAAATGTGTTTTGAGTCTTCTGTATTCTGTTCCAAAATGTGTTAATTTTTAATCACGTTATTTTTATAATTAATTGTACTAAAATAAATACCTTAATTTTAATTGTAATGCTAAAAATAAAAACTTTTACAATGCATTTAGATGCAGATTGCAGGAAATAAGGTTGCCTTTCTAATTTAATCAATTATGCACAAAATCTGTCACTGATGAACAGAAAACTGAGATGTTAAACAAATACTACTAATTTCTGTTTGCAGCATTTAAGAGGAGGACTGATCTTGCTCTATTTGTAAAGCTAAACATTTAACAAGCTGTCTGTCTGTGCAAGGGCCTGGCTAACAGGACAACCTGTCAGATGATCTGTCATTTCAGCGTGATGAAGTGTGACATGAACTTTCATTCTGAGAGAACATGTGTCTGTCAAATGGCAGTGTGGCCAAACAGTGTGAGAGTCATACACTCCAACTGCATTGCTTTGAAAGTGAACAGTCCCCAGAGTGCAATAATATCTCCTAAGGTGAGCTATAAGCATTTACATGGTAAAAGAGCCCCAGACTGTGACCACTGTGGCAGAGCAGCAGAGCTGATATGAGTGGGAAAGGAGCCAATCAGGATAAGAGATTTAAGAAACGAAATACTAACCCATCAAGAGGCCAAAAGAAGTTTGAGCTACCACTTAAAGTCGTTAAGAAGTGTCTGGGTCAAAAAGACCTAATCCAAATGGCCAGTCTAAATGATTACTTATTTTGAGTGCTTATTTACAGTGAAGACAGACAGATCCCAAACTGATTAGATTACTGGGAACATAAGAAATGATATAATGAATGAAGAAGCCATCAAAGTGGCTTAAAACTAGTGTGCGCTACCCATTGGCTAAAGGGTCATATATTAACCAGGGCTTGGGACAAAAATGGAACCGAAAGTGACAAAAAATGTCCCATATAAATAAAATGAAGGGGCAAAAAATGCCCTCATAGTGAATTCCTGTTTAATCTGTTGTCTAACATTTGATATATATTTAATTCAGTTCTATTCTAGGCCTATCTAGTTATGGGTTTAGACAATAAAGTGACCATTCCAAATAAGTGATTCAAAGTATTTGACATAAATGGAAAAAAATATGCCCTCATTAAGGTAAAAAAAATGCCATAGAAAAACAATTCTAAAGGCACGGTCACATTTAACTTGGAAAAGGCGAAATTCTGTGGGCGAAGGCAGTGTGGGCAGATGAAGCACGTGTGAAACCAACCAAAAAATAATTGCCAAACAGCCTTTTTTTTAATGTTGCACTTTATACTCTGGGAGAGTAAATTTAAAAAGACACTTGATGCTAAAATGATATCATTGTCCAATGTGAATATTCAGTGTAGCTGTAAACGAAGCACTGCCGAACCCCTAGCAGACTTGAACTCCACACGAAATCCAACGCATGAAATTCCCAATCACGCTGATTTCTCTGAATTTTGCCATGCAAAGGTAAACATGACCACGCCTTAAAGGAATAGTTCACCCAAAAATGTATATTCTCTCATCATTTACTCTCATGCCATATAAGATGTGTATGACTTTCTTTCTTCTGCTGAACACAAAGATTTTTAGAAGAATATCTCAGCTCTCTTGGTCCTTACAATGCAAGTGAATGGTGACCAGAACTTTGGAGCTCCAAATATAAACATAATCAGTTTATGGAGCAGCATAAACATAATCCATACCACTCTAGTGGTTAAATCCATAACTTCAGAAGCGATATGGTAACTGTGGGTAAGAAACAGATCAATATTTAAGTCCATTTTTACTATGAATGTCCACTTTCACATTCTTTCACATTTTGAAAATGACAGTGAAAGTGGAGATTAAATGGTAAAAAAAAAAAAAAAGAACTTAAATATTGATCTGTTTCTCACCCACACTTATTATATTGCTTCTGAAGACATAGATTTAACCACTGGAGTCATATGGATTACTATTATGTTGCTTTTATATGCTTTTTGGACCTTTCTAAGCTCTGGTCACCATTCACTTGCATTGTATGGATCTACAGAGCTGAAATATTCTTCTAAAAATCTTTTGTGTTCTGCAGAAGAAAGAAAGTCATACATCTGGGATGGCATGAGGGTGAGTAAATGATGATAGAATTGAAATTTTTGTCTGAACTATCCCTTTAAAGGGCAAATGTCGGCCCTTAATAAAAAGTTAATTTCTAATACTGGTTGGCTATACAGCATTGTGCACACTATTCAAATTATATTTGGCTATTTAATATATTGCCTACTGCAAATAGTCTTTAGCAATGATGCATCAATTGGACATTTTTATCTCATTAACTGTGATATTTACAGTAAAAATTCACAGGCTTTCACTGGCAGAGGTGTAGGAATTTTTGACGGCTCTCTGTGTATTTAATCATTCAGTTTCTCAGAAGTGAGAATAGCACTGACCTTTGGCTCAAGAAAATTGATTTTCTTTGGTTTCTCTCTATATTTAGATATAGAGTAGTAAGACAGTATGTCCTTCTTTCCTACATTTTTTGGTACTGTATACAAGAATACATGTAGCCTTGCTAAACCCACCCCCTTAACATCACATAAAAACAAAAACTGTGGTCGGTCACTTTGCATATCGTTCAAACAATCTCTTCCTGTCTACGTTGCCAGTTCTTGGCCAGAATTTATGCTGATAGTCAAAAGCCTTTCTGAGACAAGAACCCTTGAAACTTCATGGGTAATGGATTTGTTTTGTGTGTTCTGGAGTTGGTGTCTTGTTCACTCATTGAATGTTTGCCCTTGGCATTGAATCTATTTCTTTCTGCGAACTGCTGACTATGCCGAAATACACCTGACACTAAGGTGTATTTTACTCTCAACTGCTTCCCTGCATGTCATAGATCAATCGTCTCTGTAGATTTATAATAATAAAAAATAATAAAAAAACATGATACAATGATTTCTGCATCACCAATCACTGTATTTTTAACAGTGGATGTGGAGTGCTGTGTGAGCCATTGATATTGCACATTCATGTCATTTTAATCTTTCAAGGACACGTAATGACACAGCAAAGAGAGGATACAATAGGTGAATGCTACCTAATGTGTGGGCTTGATTCATGTCCCTGCATTAGACACACAGAATCCAAAAGTAGATGTCAAGGGTACTGCGTGACCTCTTTACGATAACGAACTACACCGTGATATTGATCTCTTAGCATTTTATGGTTGATTGGGCTCTCCCTGGTCTTCTGGGCCATAGCATTTATACTGTTACTTAACTGCTTAGGGGAGCATTTAAACGTAAGCTTAAATGCCTTGGCACATCGTGTCACTTAAAGCGCCACTGTGACCTCCATATGAAAAGTGTTGCAGAAAGCGTCACAAAAGGATGATTTTGCAAGGTTTCTAGGTAGTAAACAGTAAAATAATAAAAGCGAAAGAAAGTCATACAGGATAGGGATGACATGAGTGTAAGTAAATGATGACGGTAATTTCATTTTTGGGTAAACTGTCCCTTTACTTGATCACTTAATTGCTGAGTATATTGTCTCACTGACTCATAGGTATATTGCATAATGCAACCCCTTTACGAGAAACAATTACATGGCAGATCAGAGCTGGTTTGCAGTTAAAGCATAGGTGGAAGCAACAGCAGGAGCTGCACACCGCTGTGTGATATCAGCCATGGAGAATTAAAGCTGGCTTAATACTAATCCAACTGGCCTGAGGCAAGAACGGTTTGAAAGCATTTATTGGTTCTTTATAAAGTAAGCACTATGATAAATGGGTGAGAGCTCCTATTTCACTGATGAACAAAATGCAAGGTGGAAGAGAATCATCCCACATGTCTAGTATTCTTTGGTAGCTATACATTGTGCATTCGGTTCTTGCTTGTGTGGTAATAGTCGCAGACCGACAGTCTTGCACACAGCCAGCAGATGTGCAAGTCTGATTTACACTCACTTATGTGACTTTGGGGATGGACAGATGGACTAGAGGGACAACACATGGGAGAGAAAGCAGATAATGGACTTATTATGAGAATAAAGAGAGATCTAGTAACATTTGTTGGGGATGACAGTATTTGAGCAAGTTTATAGAGCTTTATAGGTTTATGGAGGTTCATGAATGTTTATTTGGATTATTTATACCCCAGACGTCGGACAAATGGTTAAAAACACAAAGAATGTTTCTGAATATAAAGGGCTTATATCATAAATCTTTTAACATTTTTGTTTCCCTGAGGTACATTTATATTGTTAGTCATGATATTTTGTGCCAAAACAGTCATAATTTAGTTTCATGACTATTTTCCACCCCTGATTGCAGTCAATTTCAATATATTTTGCACAGCTCCACCCTTCAATAAGAACCTCTTATGCTAATCTTGCATTACATTCTGACACAATCTGTGCTAAAATGCACCATTATTTATTCTGGTGTTTAGAAATAAAAGTATTACTCTACTAATAATAGCATACTACTGTATTTCTGTACAACATACGTTACATTTATTAAGATTAGTTTCAATGTATGGTCCTGTGAATACTGAGTTCTGAAAGCTACAGTGTGTTTTATATTGAATACAAAAGTACATTAAACTCTTATTTCAAAAGAAAATGTTATTCATCATTACAGTATTTGACACTTTAAACTATGTTTTTACTGTGAACCCTTTCTTTGTGAGGGACCAGCAAGTCTAGAAAAACTTTATAATGAAACTGGACCTTGCAGCACCATGGCTGAAGGAATTTTGCAATACAATAAACAGCTCTCACTTATCTTCGCCCACTTTTGACAGGTGAGCTCTCTAAAGCCTTTGCCTCTCTGCAATTATTTAATTTAATTTAAAGCAGGAACTTTTATATTTTGGCTGCTGATTGAGGTTTTAGGCCTCTCTGGCAAACAAAAGGGTTAATAAACAAGTGTGCATTATAAAAAAAAAGCTGATGCTCTGCATATCATGCAAACACAAGCTGTTATGAGCACACCAGGTTAACCGCATTTGAACCAGAGAAATTCTATTAATTCCACTCAATTCCAGCCCAGGGCTCTCATAAACATATTAAAGAAACTTAAGTCTGAAACTCATTTGAAGTAACTTGTATCTAAATACTTTTTTTCTTTTTAGTGAGAAAAATGTGCCTGAAACAAAATATAAATTATAAAAAGTTCCATAAACCATGTTTTAAAATGAAATATTCAGAACTATCTGTTTGTTATGAGCAAACACAGGTTAAATAATGAAAGAAAGAGTGCTTGGGTAAGGCAAGTTTAGAGGGGTAAACAGGACACAATTCAGCATGTCAGCGGCGGGTCTGAGCACCTGCGGCTTCACTAAAGCTAAGATGTGGCCTACAATTGCACTGGCGTACAAATGTGTGTTAGTCACACACATGCTTACAACAATACTGCAAATACTTCATGCTGGTTTATCCAATACACTGCAACAAAGTGCTGATCAATGAGCAGCATGTGTGTAGGTACAGTATGTTTTGTTATGTATAATAAAGATTGGATAAAATGTTACAACAAGGTTCTATATTTTGTTTAACATTACTTAATAAGTCATCATTAACGAATTAATATATATATAAAACAAACTTTGTCCTGGGCAGTGAAGCTGTTTATTTAAATTACATTTTATTTACATTATTTGAATTCTTTTGTTGCTATGTGATGTTGACATTCAGCTTTTGACACTAGGGCAATTGATGGACTCTACTACTATTACAATGATTCTCAAGAAGGCAACACACTTCATTAAGATCCAACGGGATTTAAACTTTTGAACAGGATATTATATATATATACAGTTGTGCTCAAAAGTTTGCATACCTTGGCAGAAATTGTGAAATTTTGTCATTGATTTTGAAAATATGACTGATCATGCAAAAAACTGTCTTTTATTTAAGGATAGCGATCATATGAAGCCATTTATTATCACATAGTTGTTTGGCTCCTTTTTAAATCATAATGATAACACCCAGAAATCACCCAAATGGCAATCAAAGTTGACATACCCTTGAATGTTACAAGACACAGACACACAAGGTGACACACACAGGTTTAAATGGCAATTCAAGGTTAATTTCCCACACCTGTGGCTTTTTAAATTGCAATTAGTGTCGGTGTATAAATAGTCAATGAGTTTGTTAGCTCTCACCTGGATGCACTGAGCTCCTTGAAACAACCACACTGTCTTTTTCCAGAGCAGCCTGTATTTCTCCTGAGGTTACCTGTGGGTTTTTCTTTATATCCTGAACAATTTTTCTGGCAGTTGTGGCTGAAATCTTTCTTGGTCTACCTGACCTTGGCTTGGTATCAAGAGATACCTGAATTTTCCACTTCTTAATAAGTGATTGAACAGCACTGACTGGCATTTTCAAGGCTTTGGATATCTTTTTATATCCTTTTCCATCTTTATAAAGTTCCATTACCTTGTTAAACAGGTCTTTTGACAGTTCTTTTCTGCTCCCCATGGCTCAGTATCTAGCCTGCTCAGTGCATCCATGTGAGAGCTAACAAATTCATTGACTATTTATACACAGACACTAATTGCAATTTAAAAAGCCACAGGTGTGGGCAATTAATTTTGAATTGCCATTTAAACCTGTGTGTGTCACCTTGTGTGTCTGTAACAAGACTAAACATTCAAGGGTATGTAAACTTTTGATCAGGGCCATTTGGGTGATTTCTGTTATCATTATAATTTAAAAAGGAGCCAAACAACTATGTGATAATAAATGGCTTCATATGATCACTATCCTTAAATAAAAGACAGTTTTTTGCATGATCAGTCATATTTTCAAAATTTCTGCCAGGGTATGCAAACTTTTGAGCACAGCTGTATGTGTGATTCTACTGACTGTAGCTTATGTCAGAGAAGAGGATGTAGTAGACTATATGCAGAGGACACCTTTTATTTTGCCATTTGATTACCCTGTACTGTACTGCAATATTATCATCCATCCCTCCCCAGTTTTTGGTTTCTAGCAGGTGAGGAAACTTCTCTTACAGGCAGACAGACAGCAGCAGAGGTGGGAGGGAGCAGTAAAGAGGGGAAGTTTAGCACAGGTGGGAGCTGCTCAGAGTGGAAATGAACCACTCTCGTCACTTGTTTCTAATGACAAAAAAAAAAAAAAAAAACCACGAAGCACTGCGATGTTAGTTTCGAAAAACATTTCAGCTAAGACTGAGTATTGAGTCAAAAAGTAAAATCCACCGTTTGTAAAATCAGGACTGTCCCGGTTTCATCGGGATGCCTGGTCACCCTTGTGATGCTATATTCTGATGAAATCACAATAGAATTTTTGGACTTCAATATAAAGTGCTATGCTTGGCACAAACTTAAAACAGCACCGTACAGTGAAACATAGTGTTAGAAGCTTCATCAATGCGGATGCTTCTCTCTGGCAGTGTCAGGAAAACAGGAAAGATGAGAGAAACAGATGGCACCAGATACACAAAACTGTGCTGCAGTCCAAAGGAGTTGGTAGAAAATCTTTTAACAGAACAATAACTTGAACCATACAGCAAAAGCTACATTGTAAACCAGTTGAGCATCTTTGGAATTACTTTGCTCTCCACAAAAAACAAAAAACAAAAAAAAAAGTGCTCAAAGAGACACTATTGCCAAAGATGATCCCAACTATTACACAACTATAACTATTAATTTGTTCATAAATGGCATTTTATTATTTTTTAATACATTTAGTAAAATGTCTGGATTTTTTTCTTTTATATTGTATTATAATAACTGATGTTATATTATAATTTTGCTTTAACTTGTAATTTAGCTTTATGTGAAAAGGTCCAAGCTAAATGATCCCTTTTTACAGTCACTTATATGAACTCTGGGAGATAGAGACTGTTGATTTCATGAAACAAATGGACAAGACAGTTCAACTGAGGGTGATAACAAAAGAAGACTCTGAGCTGAATTAAATATGCCACTTCTGCTGAGAATTACAAATGAACCCTTAGAGAAATAGAACTGTCTGGACCATCTGGAAAAGATAGATTCACTCAGACCTAAATGTAGAACTCATACACTGCATATTCATAATTCCATTAGATCAATGATTAATACAGAGAAAGGTGTATTTACGAAATGATACATGAGCATGTAATGTGGTTCATTACATATTGATACACAAAAAGGAAATTGAATATTAGATGGTATGAAGAGGAGAGAGTGACAGAAGGGGAAAAGAGAGAAGAAATAAAAGAATTTGCTACCAAACTATCAGACAAGATTACATCAAAATGAAGGAGAGATTGAGGCTTCAGAGAATAAAACAGGATAAAAGAAATAAGTGACAGGAAGTAAATTGCTCTGAGCTACAGACACAGAAGACAAAAAAATAGAAGGGGAATAAACAGAAATGTTCCACTTAAAGAGAGTCCCTGGTGACTGCCTGATGCCTGTCTGAAAGAAGGGACAGAGGGAGTATGTGTATGCATGCTTAACTCAAGCTGACCGGTGTACTCCGCTGTTACACATGACGATGTGGCATGCTCCCAGACGACTGCACAGCTCCGATGCCACTGTGAGCAGCCCGACTCCAGACGCTCCGCAGGCTGTGAATTGGCATGCAGCCATCCTCCGACATGAGATAAAACTCTCCATCAGTCTGTACAACTCATCAATCGCATTCAAAGGACGCATCAGCTACAAAGAGAGAATGATGGAAAGATTCAATATTAAACTTATCTCAACTGCTTTTGTTTCAGGACTGACTCAACACAGTACCAAAAAATGTCCTTAAAATAAAACACTGAAATGTATTAATATTACAATGAATAGAAAAACATCATGGTTACTTGTGTAACCTCCGTTCCCTGATGGAGGGAACGAGACGTTGTGTCGATGTAGTGACACTAGGGGTCACTCTTGGGAGCCCGAGACACCTCTGGTCTTTGATAAAAGGCCAATGAAAATTGGCGAGTGGTATTTGCATGCCACTCCCCCGGACATACAGGTATAAAAGGAGCTGGTATGCAACCACTCATTTAGGTTTTATGCTGAGGAGCCAATATAAGGTCCGGCCATTTCAGCGGGTAGTTCACCATTGTGGCAGGAGGGACACAACGTCTCGATCTCTCCATCAGGGAACGGAGGTTACACAAGTAACCATGACGTTCCCTATCTGTCACTCACTCGACGTTGTGTCGATTTAGTGACACTAGGGGTCCCTAAACGAAACGTCACATTTGGCTGAACTGTGTTACGTGAACTGGCGGTGTGTGGTGGGCAGACTACTGTGTGCCTCATAGCCAGCACACCAGGTCGACACGTAACCTCCCCCAACATAGTTATGAGTGTCGAACGGCCCTTTTTGGGGACAAGTCGACTACCCAAAAGATAGAGACAGGCTTAACCCAGTCGTGGCCTCTTTTCCCCTTCTCTTTTTTCCACTCCCTAAAAAAGAAGGGGGATTATCTGACTGGGCCGCCAGGTCTAGTCGGGGGGTGTCCCTCCCAAGAGGAAGACACAGCGGAGACCACACCTCGCCCAAAGAGAGGAGGGGGGATATTTAAGTGGAAGGATACGTCACATGGTCATTCTAACCATGTGGAGAGTCTTCAAGGTAGATCCTGCCCAATGGGGGAGGAGTTACTACAAACATGGAGACTGGGGCAGAAGGGCTCTGCCCAAGGAAGACGCAGTTTGCCAACAGGGAAACGAATTAACGGAAGATATAAATCGCATGGGGTTAGCCTTACAGGGAACTGCCACATACGGAGCACCTACCCCAGAACAGGACTCTTCTGTACTGGGCCGGCAGCGAATCTCTTCGAAAAGTCGACTGCCACAGGGCTCAGAGGAAGTCAACCAGGGAACAAACTTGTGAACACTACTGGGAATTAATGGCGCACATCTTTAGCTCAAAAGGAGGTGGAAGGCGCTATGTGCAAGCGATACACCCGGCCAGCTATCCCGGGCATATCCGCTTGTGTTGCGTGCCACTACCTGGGACAAAACCGGTTCCACCCGGAGGTTGTAGAACCTTGCAAAGGTGTTGGGTGTTGCAAATGTCTGTTAGAGAGGCACCTCTGGCCAGGGCCCAGGAAGCCGCTACACCCCTGGTAGAATGGGCTCGTAGCCCTACCGGGGGCAGCATGTCCTGGGCAAGATATGCCATAGTTATGGCGTCAATGAGCCAGTGGGTGATCCTCTGCTTGGAGACAGCACTTCCTTTCCGCTGTGCACCAAAACAGACAAAGAGCTGCTCATAGATTCTTAAGCTCTGCGTGCGATCCATATAGAAGTGTAAAGCGTGCACTTGACACAGCAATGACAGGGCTGGGTCTGCCTCCTCCTGAGGCAGCACTTGCAGGTTCACCACCTGGTCCCTAAAAGGGGTGGTGGGAACCTTGGGCACATAGCCCGGTCAGGGTCTCAAAATTACGTGAGAGTAACCCAGACTGAACTCCAGGCACGTTTCGCTGACAGAGAATGCTTGCAGGTCACCTACCCTCTTGATGGAAGTGAGTGCAGTCAGGAGGGCAGTCTTCAAGGAGAGTGCCTTAAGCTCGGCTGACTGCAAAGGCTCAAAGGGGGCTCTCTGTAGACCCTGAAGGACTACAGAGGTCCCATGAGGGAACGAGGCACGGTCTGGAGGGATTCAGCCTCCTGGCGCCTCTTAGGAACCTGATGATCTGTTCGTGCTTCCCTAAGGACTTACCGTCGACTGTGTCGTGGTGTGCTGCTATGGTGGCAACGTACACCTTCAAGGTGGAAGGAGACAGCCTCCCTTCCAACCTCTCCTGCAGGAAGGAAAGCACTGATCCGACTGCGCATCTCTGGGGGTCTTCGTGTCGGGAAGAACACCACTTAGCGAACAGATGCTACTTAAAGGCATACAGGCGCCTCGTAGAGGGTGCCCTAGCCTGAGTGATCATGTCTACCACCACAGGTGTTCCGCGTCCCTTTCAGGGTCTAGACATGGAGATTCCAGAGGTCTGGTCGCAGGTGCCAGAGGGTGCCCCTTCCCTGAGAAAGAAGGTCCTTCCTCAGGGGAATTCGCCAGGGGGGAGCTGTCATGAGGAGCGTGAGGTCCGAGAACCACGTCTGGGTGGGCCAGTAGGGTGCTACCAGGACGACCTGCTCCTCGTCCTCCCTGACCTTGCACAGGGTCTGTGCAAGCAGGCTCCCTGGGGGAAACACATATTTGCGTAGGCCAGGGGGCCAGCTGTGTGCCAGCACGTCTATGCCGAGGGGAGCCTCGGTGAGGGCGTACCAGAGCGGGCAGTGGGAGGATTCTTGGGAGGCGAACAGATCCACCTGTGCCCGTCCGAATCGACTCCAAATCAGCTGGACCACCTGAGGGTGGAGTCTCCAATCTCCCCTGAGGGTAACCTGCCATGACAGCGCGTCTGCTGTAGTGTTGAGGTTGCCCGGGATGTGAGTGGCTCGCAGCGACTTGAAGTGCTGTTGACTCCAGAGGAGGAGACGGTGGGCGAGTTGTGACATACAACGAGAGTGCAGACTGCCTTGGCGGTTGACATATGCTACCGTTGCCGTGTTGTCTGTCCGAACTAACATGTGCTTACCCTGGATCAACGGCCGGAACCTCCGAAGGGTGAGCAGAATTGCAAACAACTCAAGGCAGTTGATGTGCCAATGCAGTCGCGGACCCATCCAGAGACCGGCGGCTGCGTGCCCATTGCAAACAGCGCCCCAGCCCATTTTGGAGGTGTCTGTCGTGACCATGACGCGCCTGGTGACCAGTTCTAGAGGAACACCTGCCCGTAGAAACGAGAGGTCGGTCCAAGGGCTGAAAAGACGGTGACAGACCGGTGTGATGACCATGCGATGTGTCCCGTGGCGCCATGCCCATCTCGGGACTCATGTCTGGAGCCAGTGCTGAAGCGGCCTCATATGCATCAACCCGAGCGGGGTGGCCACCGCCGAGGATGCCATATGCCCCAGGAGCCTCTGAAAAAGTTTCAGTGGAACCGCTGTTTTCTGTTTGAACGCCTTCAAACAAGCCAGCACTGACTGGGCACGCTCATTCATAAGGTGCGCCGTCAAAGAAACTGAGTCCAACTCCAAACCGAGAAAAAAGATGCTCTGAACCGGGAGGAGCTTGCTCTTTTCCCTGTTGACCTGAAGCCCTAGTCGGCTGAGGTGTGAGAGCACCAGGTGCCTGTGTGAGCACAATATGTCTCGAGAGTGAGCTAGGATTAGCCAGTCATCGAGATAGTTGAGAATGCGAATGCCCACCTCCCTTAACGGGGCAAGGGCAGCCTCTGCGACCTTCATAAAGACGCGAGGAGACAGGGACAGGCCGAAAGGGAGGACTTTGTACTGATACGCCTGACCCTCGAATGCAAACCGCAGGAAGGGTCTGTGTCGAGGAAGGATCCTAGACGTGGAAGTACGTATCCTTCAGGTCTACCGCCGCGAACCAATCTTGATGCCAGACGCTCGCTAGAATGCATTTTGCGTCAGCATCTTGAACGGGAGTCTGTGTAAGGCCTGGTTCAGTACTCGCTGGTCCAAGATTGGCCGCAACCCACTGCCTTTTTTCGGTACGATGAAGTAAGGGCTGTAAAACCCTTTCTTCACCTCCGTAGGAGGGTAGCGATCGTTTTCGCTCTTGACCAAGGTGAAGTGAATACCGCTGAACCTTGGCGGGTGCCTGGCGAACTGTATCGTGTAGCCGAGTCGGACAGTCCGGATCAGCCATCGCGACGGATTGGAAAGCGCGAGCCACGCGTCCAAGTTCCGCACAAGGACAACGTCGTCGGACGTACCGGCAGGTGGGGCCTCGCGGCAGGGCGGAGCTCAAGGTGCCACACCACGTCATGGCTGTGCTGAGTCTAGGGACATCGAAGCACTTACCTGGCTCCTTGTGACCACCCCCGGAACAGCCTGGGACGGGGGAGAAAGAGGCCTGTCCTCGTAACCCATGGAGACTGCCACATCGGGGGCGGCTGTGTGCCACAGCTGGGCACTCAGGGGCGGAAAGGCCACCACTGGAGCGCCAATCCTGCAAGAAAAAACCCATGGACGGTAGTCGTGGTGATGACCGTGCACACCGGGTATGTGACCCAGGAAGGAAGGAAGCCGCTCTTTTGCTGAACTGTTGGGTACCGCAGCCACTTGGGCATGCGGCGAAATCAAACAAAAAGGCAACACAAGATTTTCCGCCCGGCCCTCCACCGGGGGATGGAGTGGTCTTTTTACCAGCTCCAAGTGAGTGGGTTCCCTCGTCCCTGGGTCGTACATCTCAGGGGCACTTTGAGGACCTCCGTGGGTTCTTAGGCACCAGCTGTGAGACGGGTGGCGTCTGCTTCCTGCGGTGGGCTCCATGCTGGGGCCAGGCTGAAGGGGCGGGCTGCGGCGGAGCCGGTGCAGTCACCGTAGGGGGACGCCCTTGGCGACGAGCAGACGGGCAGGATGTGCCGGATTGCCTGCGTCTGCTGCTTCACCGCCGAGAACTGCTGAGCAAAGTCCTCGACGGTGTCGCCGAATAGGCCAGCCTGGGGAATGGGGGCAGCAAGGAACTGTGTCTTGCCGGCCTCGCCCATCTTGACCAGGTTGAGCCAAAGATGGTGCTCCTGGACCACTAGTGTGGCCATCGTCTGCCCGAGAGACTGCGCCGTGACCTTCATTGCTCGGAGAGCAAGGTCGGTCGCCGAGCGCAGTTCCTGCATCAAATCTGGGGCGGTACTACCCTCATGCAGTTCTTTCGATGCCTTGGCTTGGTGGACCTGCAGGTGAGTCATGGCGTGCAGGGCAGAGGCGGCTTGTCCAGCAGTGCTAGGTATGCTGTAGGTGTACTTTAGTGTATTTTTTTCTTAGAAATCCTAAATTCACTATGCATTGTCACACTGAGAATCAATGGGTTCATACTTACTTTCAGAAGCTTTATATGGAGTTAGGATGAAAATAAGGTGCATTTCGAACTGTTCTATGACCAGTGCAGACAGACAGCACACTGGAGGTTAAGTCATTCACTAAATAGGGAGCAAGGGAGCATCCTATACCTTTTTATGCAGCTAAGTGCATTCAATCCAAACTCCCTATCAAAAGTTCAGTTTCAGGCTGCAGATGATGTTTGGACCACTCAACATGGTTGGCAGACATGGGACAATGGTAATCAGTACATACAGTAGATTCAGAATTTATAATGTATAATTTTATTTTAACATGATTGGCAGCGATTGGATGATGCTTGCCATTAATTTGAATAAAAATTTATTATGTGAATTTTTGATGTAATGTCTGTAATGTTTCTAAAACAAGACTAACCAACACTCTTGGAAACATAATAAACAATTTGATAAAAAAAAAAAAAAATTGGACATTCTATAGCTTGATATTATTTAAAATTTCACAGCTTAGTCCCACTGTCCACATAGGTTGCCATACATTTTTAGGAAAACTATTTGCTCTAGAATGTTTTTTTTTGTTTGTTTTTTTTTTTGTGACGAGGAGGAGGGCATGGCCGGGCGTGATGGAGCACGGCCGGCGCTGAATCAGCTGATCAGCGGGACAGTGAGATAAGTGGCAGCCGGAGACGCCGGTTCGAGAGAGAGAGACGCACGTGGCCACATTGCATGTGTGTCTGTTTATGTTTGTTTTAAGTTGAGTTTCTCATTAAAATTTTATGTTTACTCTTCAGCCGGTTCCTGCCTCCTCCTTGCCCATCCTTGTACTGTAACAGTATAAAGGTCGGGCAGGGAGGAGGCAGGAAGAGGCTGAACAGTCAACATAAAATGTAATGATATAAATGAACTTAAAACAAACATAAACAAACACAGACACACATGCAACACGGACATGTGCGTCTCTCTCTCTCAAACCGGCATCTCCAGCTGCCCCTTATATCGCTCTCCCGCTTATCGGCTGATTCAGTGCCGGCCGTGCTCCATCACGGCCCGGCCATGCACTCCTCCTCGTCACATGCATGTTTATTAAGTGCTACTAGTTACAATTCAAAAAGGGAAATGGAAAATGCACACAGCAGTCACACTCAGGACTCAGGAGGTTAGTGAAAACATGCAATATAAACAACAATATTAAGTTAAATTAAACCAAAGCTAAAGTTAAAGGAATGTTATGGGTTTGATACAAGTTAAGCTCAATTGACAGCATTTATGGCATAATTTTGATTAACATAAAAAATAATTTTGAAGTGCCTCATACATTAAAATAAGCACAAAAACCTTTTCTGTGCAAAGTTATATCCAATATTCCAGCTTTGTTAATATTTATCTTTGTGGCTATACTTTTGAAATATTGTGTATTTTAACATTTATGAACATTCCTCTTGTAAGTGCCTTACTGTAACCATGATTTTATTTTTATTTTTCATGCTTATTTTTTTTGAAGTAATCAGCATTATGCTACAAATGCCTCTGATTGAGCTTAACTTGTTTTGACCCAGAACATTCCTTTAAGAAGCTAGTGTTCAGACAATGTTTCACATTAAAATCCATAGTCAAAATAAAATGTAATGCACAAATCTATGACTCTGATCGTCAATAAATATTTTAATGGCTTTGTGATGTAATATACATAAAGTATATTAATAAGTTCATTTTTGGGTCTTAACCCACCAGTTGAAAACCACTCTACTCTCTACTCCCAGCTTCTGTTTTCATTCCAGAGGACCAACAAATACAAATAAATGCATGTAATAAATAGCTAGCTTCACTACACAGTCGTAAACAAAGATTTCCCCTGAGTCCCTGCTGATAGCAGTATGAGTGATGGAACATACCTTGTCTATGAAGGCTGCTTTGGGTGCGGAGCTGAGGGGAAGGTTCGATTTATCCAGATAAAATCCCCTGTGGAGGGTTAAAATAGGCATGTTAGTGTAAGCACTACTGAACAAAGACAAATGAACATACACAAGCAGCAGTCGATGTGTAGTAACATTTCATTTGGGATTTGATTTATCTCTTACATAAAAAGAACGCTGCCTGTGCGTTTACTTTAGTCTGCAAACAAAGCAGCAGAGAACTCTGTTTCTGAAACAAACAACGTCCATCTACTTTGGGATTCATTCCAGATGTAAATTAATTATCATACTGACTGCAATTCCCATAACAGACACAGGGTGCAGTAGAGGAGTTGAAAGAGCATGAGTGTGATGGTGTGCTGGTCAATATAGTACGACCACATAATGGGTCCAGAGCTCTAGTGAAAGCCCACTAATAGCACTTATCTGCTGGATTGATCCTTGTAAAAAGCAATAATGTGGGTCTGTTAATGGTAACATAAAACAATGTAAGTACACAACAATGTAAATATTATGTTTTAGAGGTGCCATTGACATTTGGTTAACCATGACAGCTCCCTCAAGTGCAAACTCTATAATGTTTATTCTATCTATCTATCTATCTATCTATCTATCTATCTATCTATCTATCATCAAACTGCAGTTTTACTGTCTTCTTCACAAATCAGTTCTGTAGTGTCAGCACAAAGGCATATTGAAGCACATGTTTACTGTCAGGTAAATTAATCCACCCACCATCTGCATCCCAGCCAGCACATATTTATTATGATAATATCCTTATCTGTCACATCATAAATATTATTGTTAATTAATCTAAGATATTAATCGCTGTAGGAGCAGATGATATGGAAATGTTTAACAGAGGTAGATTGGTTTCGCGATTAGAGGCTATTAATAAAGCAAATTGATGTTTACGAATGCAAACACAGTTTTTTATTTCTCAATCTCTTCTTTTCTCTCCCATGTCCACCTAAACAGACAAACAACTGGGAAACTCTTACACTGAAACACACATGCATAGATCTATTGAACCCAGTGTCTTGAGGTAAGTTCATAAGATTGAGCTCATCCTGTATACTAATCAAGGCAACTTTATTGTACAACATTAATGTAATGAGATGCATTTACAAACACCCAGAGGCAGGGGTGGACTGGCCAATAGGAGCACCGGGTATTTTCCTGCTGGGTAATTTGGGCCAGCCTGCTGCTGCGCAAGTACCGGCCAGTCTTACAGGTGATATAGGCGGCCACCCTGGGTACCAACATGCCCATGCGAACCTCATAACAAGCAAAAATGTAATAAACTCTGCAAGACAAGCCAAAACAATGGCTTTTATTTTGAAATAGCTTACACATCGGAGCACATATCCATATGACCGCATCAACTCCGTACCTCATGTGGACCTCATTATTTGACAAACAAATCACAATAATGGTGACAACCAAAAGCAACATATTAAGTATAAGATGAGCTCTGAATAATCACTTAGTGACAAATAACTGCAAGTTACAACAAATACAATAACAGCAGCATAAATAAAATCGATGAGCAGTACATAGTCATTTGCATAATTTATTCATACCGCAAACCATTTCTGGGAGCTGAAGCACGGCTTGCTGAATAATGCTCATGCCTGATAAACATGCAAAAAATAAGTCATGAAAAATATTACTTTGTAGCAATTTGAGTCTTTGAGGCTTACTTTGTTTAAAGGATAGCAGAAACAGTACTTGTCAAAGCATAGGGCTTTTCACATTTTTTCAAGAATAATCTGGGGAAGGAATTAAAACACTGCAGATATAAAGACACAACAAACTCACATAGATTGAAAATATGAGCTATTAATCTGCAGAATATTTGCAAAGATCTACACTTTAAGAGGCATGTTTATTTATTTATTTTTTACATATATTTATATTTGTATATTTATATATGTACATATTATGGCCAAATTTGTTTTAATTGATTTTTTTAAAATAAACATTTACACATAGTTATGTGAGTAATTGACATGAAATTTTAAGTACTGTCATCAGTGTCCTGCTGTGTGACACTATCTTTATCTAACAATTTTAAACATTTTATGGTCATGTAAAGCTATATATACATATATTATATATTACTATTATACTTGTTGTTTCCACAACCTCATATTAACTAAGACAATAGTTTATTTGCACTTCTAGAAAAAAGCTGAACTTTGAAGAAATGCTGACTTGTCACAGCACCTAAAATACACACTTTCCCTTGTACTTTCATGTACATTTTAACCTAACATCTGTATGTTGGGGAAAAAGTTTTCTGACATGTTATTTGTCTGATCAACAAAGTACTTATTTTTAGTGCTTTCTCTAAAAAAATCCACTCATCACATTTACAGTGGTTTTATATGTTTTAAAGTTATGACAATTTTTGCACTGGTGGACTAGCAGTCAATAGAACATTTTGAAATTGAGCCATAAAATTAAATCAATGAGCTGGTGTGGTGGGCCACTCTGGGCCAGAAAGTCCAGGGCCACTTTTTAGTCCCAGTCCGCCCCTGCTCAGAGGCCATCAGCTTTAGGCAGTAAGAGCTTTAAACACCAATTCCACTGATTTAAAAAAGGATTTTCATCTTCATTTCATTAAGCAGCACTCAACATCTCCTGCAAAGTGTAAACAAACACTATCAGAGTTGAATTGCCTTAGAAACATCCATATAGGCATCAAAGCTCTGATTCTCCTGCTGACAGACTTCAAGAGCCTTTGTAATCATTTTAAATCATCTCAGTGTAATACACATACATAATTTAGAGATACATCATTTATCAGAAACACAACCTAGAAGGTTACTTAATCAGTATTCAGTATTGATTGATTGACTAATTGACTCACTGATTGACAGATAGACAGATTGTTTGATCAGCACGTCCCTCATTATTCAAACCCCTTATAATACATACAAAACAGTGACCAGACATGTCCAAAGCTGTCACCTTGTCAGGATGGGTTTCTGTCTGACGGGACCGTGGCATTATCGCCCTCTTTCTGTCTCGTGTTTCCTGTATGTTCTTTGTGTGAGCACGGGTCTGGTTGTTAGTGACCACCGTGCACTCTCCGGTGATGTCACGGTCCTGTCACCTTGTCAGGTTGGGTTTTGTCTGACAAGGACCATGGCATCATCATTCCCTGCTTGTTTTGTTCCAAGCGTGTTGACGTGTTTGCCCTCATGTGTTCCAGGTGTCGCTGGCATGCGGAATCAGCATTTCCATGGGAACCCTGATAGTTTCCATGGGAACGCTGATCATGCCAACTTTCATCTGCAAGCGGCACCTGCCCCTTGTTTGTTCATGCCTATATTAATCCCCTCGTGTGTCATGTCCTTGGCTGGATTGTTAAATGTAGTTAGATGTTGAATGTTTAATGTTGCTCAGTGTTGACTGAGTTTTTGAGCATTGTTGTTTGATGTTGAGTACTAACCTCACTCTCTCTGCTTAGTTGGTCCTGTCTCGTGTATCTGTTGGTTGCCCACGAGTTGGGTGTGTGGTTGCCTTACAGTTTTGCTGCATGTCAGCTGGTCTTCCACAAAGGATACCTTGTCTCTGCCTGCATGTCGGTAGTTAAGATTGCCCATCTCTGCTTGGCGTTGTTCTGCAACTCACTGATCTTCAGCGGAGGATTCTACGAATCTGTTCCTCAACCCAGTGACTGCTCATTATTTCTGTTAATAAATGCTTTGAACTGTTCCTCTGCTCTTGGGTCTGTTTGTTCTCACTATTGCTCATTACAGAACAATCCATCCACGTATGGACCCAGCAGAGGAATTCCCTTTTCCGCTCCGCCCTCTCTCAGCAGGGAGCCATGCTGGGACTTCAGCAGGATCAAATCTCTGCTTTGAACCGGGCTCTGGCGATGATGGCTTTGCAGCTCGCTGAGCTCACCTCTGTTGTTCAGCAGCTCCGCCTATCTCCTGATGCTGGCCCCTCTCAGGAATCTTCCTTACCGGCTTCGGCGGTTCCCATGGCTCCTGGATGCTTTGAAGCCCGTATTACCCCTCCAGCCCCATTTTCAGGTGAGGCTGAATCCTGCAGCACATTCCTTTTGCAATGTTCCTTGTTCTTCACTTCACAGCCCTCTGCTTTCCCGTGGAGAGAATGAAGGTGGCTTACGTCATCATGCGCGTCACCGCCTGGAGAACCGCCACGTGGGACAATGGACGTGCTTGTTGTGCGTCGTACTTACCGTTCGCCATGGAGCTCTGCCGAATATTTGATCCGGCCCTGCTGCAGTGTGATGAACCTATCACCACCCGGAGGAGGTGGAGGAGGAGCCGGGCACCTGCTCCTCAGTCGCTGACAGCATCCACAGTTGCGAAGGCCATTCCCCTGTTGCTGCCAGTGTCCACGGTCACTGAGGCCGATCCCCTGCTGCCGCCAGTTCCCACAGTCACTGAGGCTGTTCCCCTGCTGCTGCCAGCACTCACGGTCACTAAGGCCATTCCCCTCCTGCCACTTACAGCGCCCATGCCTGCCATGGTCAATGAGCCAGCGCCCACACCTGCTATGGTCAATGAGCCCATTCCTGAAGCCTCATCCGTTCCAGAGCCAGCGCCGGAAGCCTCGACCGCACTAGAACCAGTGCCTGAAGCCTCAGCCGTTTCGAAGGTTGTTTCCCCTTCCCTGCCTGTGCTCACAACCATGGAGGTCATTTCCCTGTCAGTGACAGTGCCCCCAGCCACGGAGGCTGCTCCCCTGTCACGTTCTGTCCTCACAGCCATGGAGGCTGTTTCCCAGTACTTGTCAGTCTTCACAGCCATGGAGGCTGTTCCCCTGTCACTGCCAGTGCTCACAACTGAGGACGCTGTTCCCAAGTCACTGCCTTTGCTCACAGCCACGGAGGCTGCTCCCCTGTCACTGCCAGAGCTCACGGCCATGGAAGCTGTTTCCCTGTCACTACCTGTGCTCACGGCCACGGAGGCCATTCCCCAGCCTCTGTTGGTGCCCACAGCCATGGAGGCTGTTCCCCAGTCCATGTCGGTCTTCACAGCCACGGAGGCTGTTCCTCTGTCACTGCCAGAGCTCATGGCCACGGAAGCTGTTTCCCTGTCACTACCTGTGCTCACGGCCACGGAGGCCATTCCCCAGCCTCTGTCGGTGCCCACAGCCATAGAGGCTGCTCCCCAGTTGCAGCTGCTAGTGCTCACAGCTGCGGAGGCCGTTCACCAGCCGCGACCAGTGCCCACGCCTGAGCCATCCACAGCTCCACCCTCTGAGCCGCTCCCTCCTGAACCCTGTCCAGCGGCTGCCACCCAGTTCTCTTTCCCCTCTGCCCTGAGGCCGCCTCCCAGGCCACCAGACTCTGCCCCTGCCCTGAGGCCTACGGACCACACCACTTTACTTAAACTGGTTTCCCTCCCTTTCTGTTGTATTTCCTGTTCTATGTTAAGTGTTCATTTTGTTTGCCTTGAGGCATCCCTTTGTGAGGGGGCAGGGGTGTGGTACTGTCACAGTGGCATTATCGTCCCCTCTGTCTCATGTTTTGTGTACATTCTTTGTGTGAGCGCATGGGTCCGGTTGTTGGTTACCACGAGTTACCACCATGCGCTCTCCGGTGATGTCACGGTCCTGTCACCTTGTTAGGCTGGGTTTTGTCTGATGAGGACTGTGGCATCATTATTCCCTGTTTGTTTTGTTCCAAGCATGTTGATGTTTTTGCCCTCATGTGTTTCAGGTGCTGCTGACACGCGGAATCAGAATTTCCATGGGAACTCTGATTGCTTCCATGGGAACGCTGATCATGCCAATTTTCAGCTGTGAGCGGCACCTGCCCCTTGTTTGTTCATGCCTATATTAATCCACTCGTGTGTCATGTCCTTGGCTGGATTTCTACATTTAGTTAGATGTTGAATGTTTAATGTTGCTCAGTGTAACAGAGTAAAGGTTGGGCAAGGAGGAGGTGGGAACCAGCTGAACAGTCAACATAAAGTTTAATGGTCAACATAAACTTAACCAGCATAAAACATAAGGATATACACACAACACGGCCGCATACGTCTCTCTCTCTCTCTCTCTCGAACCGGCATCTCCAGCTGCCCCTTATCTTGCTCTCCCACTGATTAGCTGATTCAGCACCGGCCGTGCTCCACTGGTCTGACTAACTCCCCCCCCCCCCCCAATCGCTGTAGGGGAGACGCTGCCCTTCCGGCCGTTCTGTCAGCCAGTGGTCCACCCGCCTCCTGGGGGAGAGACGAGGGGAGGCGTGGGGAGAGGGAAAGGGCGAGCGGAGATACACAGAGAGAGAGAAAGGAGAGAGAGAGAAGAACTTGCTAGCCAGATTCTACGAATCTGTTCCTCAACCCAGTGACTGCTCATTAACTCTGTTCCTCTGCTCTTGGGTCTGTTTGTTCTCACTATCACTCGTTACAAAAGCTTTGAGTTTCTAAAAAATGTTATGTTCCATTTTATTTATTGATCCTGACTAACTCAACAAAGTGTTTAAAAAAAGACAGAGGAAGAGAGGGAGACAAAGCAAAAAGAAAATGAACTTTGTAATTTCAGTCAACAAGAGAAATGCTTCAAGAACTGCCAACACAAGACCTTTACAACCAAGCTGTTCTACGCAGGATGTTTGATCATTTATTTGAAGTTTCAACCTGCCTTCTGAGGACAGTCTGTTTCAGTCTCATTGTAAAGGTCCTGAATTATCAAAGGGTAAGCCATGGCCACATCCATCATCTCTATATGCTTAAAAAAGTTTCCCGAAGATGTCCTTGCTATGTACATTTCAGAACAGGATTTTTGAGAGCTCTGAAATCACCTGAAGTAAGACTGTGGCTTAATATTGTAACAGTATAATTGGTAAAATACAGGGGTTACTGTCTGGCTGTGATTAAAAAAAAGAGACTTAAGCGCAGAAGGTTGATCGATGACAAAAACGGGCAGGGGAAAAATCAGGCGAGTGGAGTCAAAAACCCAGGTAAACAGTCCAATCATGCAATAAATCCAAAAGGCCGAGGCAAAACCGTGGTCAAAGAACAGACGAAGATCAGATACTAACAGCAAGTAAATGGGAAAAACCAACAGAATGGCAGGACTGGCACAGATACTGTAAGTACTTGGCACAATCTAGCACAAAACAACAGACGGAGAGGGAATAAACAGGCAACAAGAGGGTTAACAAGCAACAGGTGATAATCATCTTCCCAATTACGAACCAGCCAATGAGGATGATCTAAAAAACACAACACACACACAGAGCCACACACCAAAACACAGTCAGAAAAAACCGAGCTACTGTAATCAGGCCGGATTCCTGACATTTATGATTTTTGAATGCAGAAACCAGGACTATATAACCAACAGAACCACAGATGTAAAGTTTTTTAAATTGTAATTTTTATAGTCATTTTAGGGTTTTAGGGTTTGTTGACATTACATTGTTGTAAAAAGCTGTGAAATTTGCTATAACTTTACACAGAAAACGTATTACACTAAAATAATGTTAACACGCATATTGTTTATAGCATCTTGTGGCTATACTTTTGATACTGAGTATATCTGGAACCCAGATTTTTGCTTTTTTTAAAGAAAGGTGCAAGTCAAAATAAAATTTTGTGGTAATAAATATTATGCCACAAATGTTGTTGAATGAGCTTAACATGTATTGAACCCGTAAAATTATTTTAACTTAACGAAAGTTACGTTTTGCTTATGTAATGTTTATTTAATGTTTAAGTTTTCAATTAAATATCTCCTAAAATTATTTAGGAGAAATAATATTACAAATATTGAGAATGGCTGATAAATAGTGAGAGTACAGACTATAATATGATTGTGGATAGTATCGCTCATATAAAGTCTTGAAAAAATTGCATGAGAAATGTTTGAGTTCATATTGAAAAAATACCTGACTTTTGATAGAAAACTTCTGAGAAATCTTTCTCAGGAGAAAAATATGAAAAGCAAGAGCAAAAGTCTTAAGCGAAAAATTCCATTTGCTCTTCATTTAGTCTCACTGCTATCTAGGAGAAACAACTGAGATATTCAAAGGATGAATTTTTATTTTTTTATTTCATGGGCTAATCTGACTATTATGTCAGAGGCCACAATTATACCATGGTATCATAAACATTATAATACTATCCAAAGAACAGACCAGTTAAAACTGGGTCTGTTTCTTATAGTTGTTCTCAACCAGTGGCACCAGTTAACACTCCATCTACAGTGTAGATGCAGTGTTATGCAGAGTGCCCCTCATTTTGAGACTGTGCCTAAAGAATCAGCTGATTTAAAACAATAGCCCGCTGTGCTACACAAAGTACCAGGAAGCAGACAGGCATAATGTGCTTTCATGCTTCATAAAACCAAACAGCCTCATCTGGCTCACTCAGGCAGCACCAGATGGAGCTGAAGATTTATGTCACTAGATCAATCGCCTATTCGCTGTTCAGTTTCACGGCAGAAACAATTGGCTCACGCCAAGACTGCACTGCTAAAAAACATACACTGCACTGATAGAAGTGTGCATGGAGGTATGTGTCAAGGGACCTTAGACAAGATATTGATTATCCACTGCATTTTTAACACTAGTTCAATACCTCTTTGTCTGATACCACAGACTTTAGGAAAGTTTTACCAGCAACCCTTCCAAAGAGTACTCTAGTAAAATGATGCTGTCAGTTGATAAATATGAAAGATGACCAAAATTAAAGTACCATCGCATATATGGTAAGAAAGAAAGAAAGAAAGAAAGAAAGAAAAAAAAGAAACCAGGGCCTTATAGTCAAGCAGCGTAAAATTTCTGCCAAGGTGAAGCATAACAAACAAAACTCCCACACTGTGAGAATGGCTGGGATTCTAGTTCTGGTGGTCTTACTCCGATTAGCCACTGCTATTCAGGCAGGCAAATTTAATCCATTAAAAACAGTGGGCAGTGTTAACTATATTAGAATGTTCTCTGGTGTATTTACTCGCCTACTCGTCTGTGTGTGGTAACTGTGGGACCCTGTGAGTTGTGCAGGAGTCGTAACAGAGCAGTGGTTATTCCTTCAAGGCAAAGTATGTAGTAACTGATGGCCTTTGTTTTCTCTCTATGGGCTCTTATGAGCAACTTTAATGGAAATGCTGGACAGGATCCAAGGATAGGCCACTCTCGCTGTGCCTCTCTTCTCTTGGCCTAAAAGCAAATTGCAGCCACTGTTTCATCTTAAAACCTGAAAACATAACTTCTGTCCCTATTTCACAAACATTACTCATTGTACTCTCTGCTCTTCAGGCATGAGTAGACATTGATGCATGAATACATTGTGCCTTACTGCAAACGATCATGATAGAATGGAACTGTGTTGGTATATAAATAAAGATAATTTACTGAATCAGATTAACAATGTTATTTTTAATTCTTAGACTAAAATTCGGTTTCTTTCCCCCAGTAGCTGTCAAAACACATTTACACACATTTAAAAGCCTGATGGCCATGAATCATTATCCCCATAGATTCTAGCACACCAAATAAAAAAACAAGCATTTTGTTGATTCACCTGTCATTTTCTATTCACACACTCCCTCTTACACATACATACATACATACAAAAAGTTTATGAATTATGTAACCTGATGTGATAATTCCCTCAAACAGAGAAGATAAAAAAAAGAGAAAATAATGTGTTCCATTTGTAAAATATACATAATATAAATAATCCATGTTCAGCAGCTAAAATGAAAAACTATTTTGTTCTCCGTGCACTTGTCAAATGTGCATGTCTTGAAATGAGATTTTTGTGTAGGCGCTCCTGGAAGTGAATTTTCAACTAAATGAAAAATTTCATTTGAATTTTCAATTTTTCAACTAAATGAAAAATTTATCAAGCATCACTAGACCACTAACTCTTAAGTATTAAACTACATTTGGTCTCATTCATGAAACACGAGCAAATTTTTGTGTAGATCGTTCGTAAAGCCGTTCTGACATAAATTCTCAGATTCATTAAAGTTTTTGTATTTTCAAAACGTTAGTTGGTACAAACAAAATTTACATCTGCTCCCGACCACATGTAAATCGTGCGTAAGACATCCAAACATGTTGTGTTCTTTCAGGCAAACTGTCATGACCAGATTTTGATAGAAGTGAAATTAAATAAGTAATGAAAAAATTAACTAATAATTAAATGAGTGAAATTAACCTTAAGAAATAACATAAATTAGTAAAAGAAAAAAAAAAGAAGAAAAAAATCTTTGTTTTCTTTTTAAACTATACTCTATACTTACAGTATTTAGAAATTTTTCTTTACTGTTTTAATAAATTTTTTTCAAAGTATAATTTTTTCCCAACTCTGCTTCTCGTTTTTCCAGCAGAAGTGCTTGATTTTTATCAAAAAATGTATGCCCTCTAACATGACTGGTTGGACAGTTTTATTTGTATTATTTGATATAAACTCTATAATTTAGTTTCATAATTTGGTATAGGCATCATTAAATTGCGTTAAGTTGATAACGTATGTCAATGCTAATGCTGTTAAACCCATAAATAAACACATCGTGGACAGGTGTGTACACAATACAATGGGGGAAAAAATAGAAAAATCCCGCACATTGTTGTATAGCTTGCAAATCTGTAATCTCTTACAGCGTTTCTGTTACACTTGGGACATTTGCCCTAGCGGCCACTAGAGGTCGCTAGGTGTATTTAAGACCTTTAGTTTGTAGTTCCGAGTTTTCCTTGTCTAGTCTTGTGATATCCTGTTTCCCTCATGTTCATGTGTCTTGTTCTCATTGGTTTATTGTCTTGTTAACTTGTTATCAGTTCTGTTTTGTTATTGGTTCCTGTTTAGTAGTCTTCTTATCTTGTTATTAGTTAAGTCTTGTTATTGGTTGTCTTTGTCATGTGTTTCCCTTGTCTGAGTATATATTGCCCTCCTGTTCTCTCTGTCTTTGTCAGTTGTTAAACCTGTATGGATGTTTGATTTGTTCTTTTGTTATGTTTTGAGTTGTGTGTTTAGTTTTATGAATAAAAACCTGCACTTAGATCCTCCTTCTCATGCCTTGTTCCTACAGATGTTACCATTTTGGTCAAAGATCTTCTTGCATTCTATTAATTTCCTAGATTCTTCCAGTTGCCATCATGATTTACCTGAGAAGTTTCATAAATGTTGCTGGTGATGCATGCGAACTGAACCAGAGAAGGTTAATGGTGGTGGACATCCTCCTGGTGTAAACTGAAATTGTTTTACACTCATGTCAAAACCATATTTATTGACTTCTTGAACTTTCGGATTCACAAATGAGCATCATATGACAACAAAAATATGCAATGAAAGTAAGTCCTCACTTTCTTTGAGACGCTATTGTGCTTGCTAAATAAAAATTTTACCATGTGAATGCCCTTCATAAAAACGATTTCATTACTGTTCCAAATAAACTACGTTTCCATCCAAGGGTTTTTTGCGAAAAAAAGTTTAGCACATCAAAATAAAGCTGATGGAAACGCAATTTATTGCTAAAATTTCACAAGTGTCGACATAATATTTTTCCGTTTAACTCTAGTGCATAAACTCTATGTCGATACATCAAATGTCACGAAAAACTGGTTTGGAAACACTTTTTGTCAAGAAAATTGGCATTAACGCAAAAATGTAGTGTCACATGACAGAATTTACCCCAGTCGTTGCCTGTGTTAATCATAATGACAAGGTATAGGATCCTTAAAAGCCAATTTATTGTACGTGATTATGGATTGATCTGAACGGCATAAAGATCCGATCACTGCAAACATGACACTTCCAGGAGTGCCTACACAAATATCTCGTTTCAAGACATGCACATTTGACAAGTGCACGGAGAACAAATAAATGGCCACTGTTTGTGATTAATTTAATCACGGTAGACATCCGTTTATTTATTAAAGTTGCTTTTTCGCACCAATCAAAATAATAGACGGCAGTCACGGAATTAGCCCACAATACAAAAAACATATTTCTGTGCACAAAGATGTTTTAAATTAAAAATAAATACACAACACTAGTAGAAAAGCTTCAGTGTGCTTTTTTGGAACACTAATAGCCCAATTCTATAAAATTATTGTTTATACTTTTGAAAAAATGCTGGAAAAATTCCCTATATTAAATTAAATAAATTGGCAAAGGAAAAACGCATTAAATTTAAAAAACATAAATTACCAAACGAAAAAAAGTATATTTTTAGACCTATATATGCCTTTTCTTTACACAAACTTAAATTAGCCTTACCCTGTTCTGCAGACTAATAAAGTCGTCTGAATGACATTTTCTACACTTCAAGACTATAAACTATCAGAACTATTTGTCCAATGCGGAGTTCACTTTCAGAAAACGAGCTTTTGAATCTTTTAAAACTTTTAAATATTTTAAATCTAACCCTCTTTACCTCGGATTGCATTTGCTGAGCTTCTTCAGAAAATGTAAATTGCATTATGATACTAAAAATAATTTGAGATGACAATCAAGTTCAGTTGGTCGTTAAAAGTTGTGGGACAAATATACGGGACATAATGCAGTTGTGATGGCAATGCTTTAGATTAGATGATTGTTCAAAATAGCCTATTGAATATCAGGAATGTATCATATATAAACCCTGAAATTACACAGCATCAGTTTTTCTTTAATAGCTGTGCACACATATACACATCGATGGATGGTCCTTATACTAAGACTGAAAATTTCCCCACTACTTGGTGCAGGTTGCCAGCTTGAACAGGGCCATGACGATTCGCTTTCGGGTCGGAACTGGTGGCAACCTGCGATAGGTGCAACATCAGGACCAATATTACAGTCCTATCAGAAGGGCAACTGCTCCCTTTTGATTACAATTCCTCGTCTTCTGATTGCATTTATTTGTGAAATTAAAATGACAGTTAGCTGGTTAATTTCAATGAATTGTCTCAATACTCTCCCCATTTTACCAAAACTTCGGAGGAAAAAAATTAGGGACATCTGTTTTCTATCTGAATTAGCGATAAACACACATTTCTGTATGGAAACGGCTTAAGGGCAGATTTCTTTTGCGCTAAACCAAAACTTATGCGACAAAGTGTTTTTTAGGCATGACGTCATCACGCACACCATTTTTATCAATAAAAGGCCATTTGAATGGAAACAGGCAGAATTTTTTTACGCATTTTCACTTTGTCGATAACAAAATAGCGCGAAAAGTGGATGGAAACTAGGCTATAGATGTAAACAGCATTTACTAGTGAGTGTGGTGCCTTCCTTATATGGTGTTTTCATGGGCATGGATTATGATAATTTTGACTGAATGTGCACATGCCCCCTATTTATGAATGTTTGGTATTCATTAATACACACGTTTTACTAACAAATCTGGGGAGTACGAAGCATTTGTGAATCCAGTGGAGAGTTTTCGGGAAGGTCCATTGTACACACAAATTACTCAGAATTGACTCATATATTTACGAAAGTTTCATGAATGAGGCCCAATGTGTGTAACTAATCCTCTCACTTGTGCTACAAACATGAATGACACATCAAACTGCGCAGCTTTTTGAGGTATACTATTACTTTTCTAAGCAATCAGATCTCAGATTTTCACCTGGTGGATGATAAGCAATTAAGTAATTTCCAGAGACAATAAAATTAGGAAATTCGAGCTTAAGTTTCAAAGGGCTTTAAACTCCACGGTGATTGTCAGGTTTACTTTATATGCAGCATTTACTGAAGGAGCCAAGTGTTCCTTCCTGAACTAGTCTTTATTTACTGTAGTTAAAGGTGAAGCATGTCATTTATTCAGTGTTAAAATACTTTTTTGTCTTCCAGCGTAATATTCATTCACAACTATAAGTAATTCGTTTGTAGGCTGTTTCCCCAAAAAAGTGTAAACACTGTTGCTCTGTTTGTTTGAGAATCCTGATCAGTCCAACATAGCATCAATGGATCAACCAATGGCGTGAGTTGGGATGGGACATTCTGTTTTTCCAACCAATGGGAGACAGGGGGATTGTTCAGGTAACTTGTTTGAAATTAGTAATTATATTTGCTATTTGTTTGTTGACGCAAGTGGTCCTGAAATGACACCTTTAAAGTTTTCAATCCTCTCATTTAATTTGAAGCCATGTTATTATTGAGTCCATAGTCTCATATTTTATTCTAGTTTGGAGTACACTGTGCACTCTGTCAGTTCAGTTTGATTCATCATTTGGTTTCTCAGAGACTCGGAATCACACCATGGTCATTATGAGGCTTCCAGGCCATCATGCCATCATGCATTTAAATGGACCAATAAATCTACAAATAGAATTAGGGCTCAACCGCCACCACGACCCAATGTAAGACCTCAATGAACCTCGACTAATTACAAACAGATTCACAAACATGATGTCAAACTGGTTCCATGCTGGGACGAAAGCGCACACACACACACACACACACTCAAACGAAAGCGACCATAAACAGCAAACAAATCGTTCCACTTCCTTTTAGTGCTTGTTTGGTGTCTTCCCATTTAGTTCAGATCTCTCAACCAATTCCATCTATTACGGCAACTTCTGGACATGTGATTAGCCAAGCACTAAGTTGCAGGCTGATATGTGTGTCAAGGGTTCCTGCAGCTCAACTGATAGAGCATGGCACTAACAATGACAAGGTCATAGGTTCAATTTCCAGGGAACACACAAACTGATGTACCTTGAATGCACTGAGGTCACTTTGCAAATCTGCCAAATGCATAAATGTAAAATCAAGCTGTGTAAGAGTCAAAATTACAAGAACAAGCTACCCATCTGTATCAAATACCACAACCACATAACTTGGACCACAGAGACCACTACAAACAAGTCACACACCAATAACTCAAGACAAAGAATCCATTGGAGTTTAGATCTGAAATCAACTGAGCTCAAATTAGTGCCTTTTTTGGGACAACAATCAAAAACAACTCTCCATTAAATGTATTTTAGTGTGCAAACTAAATTAGAATTAATCTAACAATTTGCAGAACTTAAAATGAAGCCCAAATGAATGAAAGAGGCTGGCTAGGGTCTTTTATTCTGTTCTTCATCAGTAAAATCAGCCACCACAAACAGATCTGTTGCCACATCAAGGCTTTAAGTCTATTACTGACTTACTGAGTGTATTAGGAGCACTTTGACTCAGCTCTATGGCATACTTTGAAGTCCTGTTTATGTAGGGATACTGGGTATGAACTTGATGTGAACTGGACTTAAACAAGACTTAGAAAACATATATAAAAACATATCCAGATGAGTCATGGATTTGATTAAATGTGCCAACTATAATCTAACTAATGTCCATTCCACATGAAAGGAAGTACTGTTAAGTCACAGCACTGTCTCCAAAGTTGTATCCACGAAACAATGCAACTTCAGCTCAAATAAACTCAGTTAAGGTTACATTAACACATTGCATACTCAAAGTTCTCTTTGAAGGCTTCCAGAGTTGTGTGCTGTTAATGTGAACTAATGTAGTGCTGGATATCATACAAATATAGACAAAAAATAGTGTCTTCAAAACAGTAAAGCATAAAAGTTGCCCTGAACCATTAAATCTGAAGCTCATGAGTTTTAAAGTAGGTACAAATTAGATTTTTACTCTTTTGGTGCATTGTTATGAAGGATTTGATTCTCTCTTCTAACTCTAACAATTTTTCTTTCACACTCTCTAATTTTTCAGTTCTCATTCTTGCTATTTCTGCCATCTGCTCTTGCATCCTTCTCGCTCTCAAAAGGTTGCAGATTCAAACCCTGCAATAGGTTGACCTTGTCACCATTCAGTATACTTCCCAGTGCTACAGAGGACGTTCTGGAAGAGTATGCTTGGTTCGCACTTCTCTGTGCATGCTCACTGTTCAGCCACTTGCACAACAGCTCTACTCAGTTTTATGATGTGAGGTATCAGGACGTTTTTACAAGAACAAGTACATGAGTAAAGTATCTAACCTGATGTCAATCCTTTAATAAATGCATCATTCTTTCTGTGGGGCGCTTCATCCTTGGAAATAAGGAGTATTCCAAAATCCTGTTGAGCTAGTGGATGAAGCTGGTGACGACACAGAACGCACTAACAGAGACGATGCGCTGTAAATAGCGGCTGCACGTGATAGCGACATCCAGTGCCCAAAATATGAATTTCATATAATTTCTCCATAGCGGGTCTAATTCTGTTCTATTTCTAAAGGATTTTGGACACCCCTGGTAGATGACAAATCTACTAGATGAAGGGCCTATCTGGTTCCAGGGGTAAACATACAACAAAGCATGGTTGTCAGAGACTTGATACACTTACATGATCTGAGATGGAAAGGTTAAGGCCCATAAACACAGAGCTCCCATCCGCATGGGACCTGACATGTGTTTGTGATTTGAAGATCGCTTTATATTTCAGGATGATTTCAGTGATCTCATCGTGGCAAGATACATTCACTTAAAGAAGATGTGGAGATAATAGATCACTGGGGCATCTCAAATCGCACTTTTCCATCCTTATTGACACATGTGGTTGAATTTATGACCTTTATATATATCATGGCATGTGCTAAAGATTGTCTTTTTGTAAAGACAGACATCAGGTTTTTGTTTTAAGACCACTGAGCCCTGGCTTTACTCTGATCAGTAGGAGCATTCATGTTAGAAGTAATGTACATCACAGTTGTACAGTAATATACTATACAGTATGTTTCATCTGAACAGAGTTGAAGACCTTTGGGTTCCTTGCATGGATGCCTTATTTTATAAAGATAATGCTGTATGATTGAATAAAGGATGATTATATAGATTGGACTAAACAAGCTTGTTGCTTTTAAGATTTTAGACAAATCTCTAACTATAGAATTACTAAAAGATTTAATTTTCTATATTTTTTATTTTGTTGTGTTTATTATTTTACTTGCATTTTACTAGGGATGTGCTACTTTGGTCAACTAATCAACTAGTCGTCCAACAACTGACTAGTTGATTAGTGGGGTCTACTACTAACATTAATATTTTTAGTGATGGTGGTTTTATTGGGAGACGCAATTCTCAAATTAATTGAGAGACGCATCTTCTTGGAGAGCGTTTATGCGTGATTATAGCTTGCTGTGCTTAAAAGAGAATAACAGTCCACACGGTAAAACCTTCTGCAAGACGTGTAGTTTTTTGGGGGGGGGGGATTTTCCCCCTTTTTCTCCCAATTTGGAATGCCCAATTCCCAATGCGCTCAAAGTCCTGGTGGTCGCATAGTGATTTGCCTCAGTCCGGGTGGCGGAGGACGAATCCCAGTTGCCTCCGCGTCTGAGACAGTCAACCCGCGCATCTTATCACGTGGCTTGTTGAGCGCGTTGCCACGGAGGCTTCACGCCATCCACCGCGGCATCCACGCTCAATTCCCCATGCGCCCCACCGAGAACAAACCACATTATAGCGACCATGAGGAGGTTACCCCATGTGACTCTACCCTCCCTAGCAACCGGGCCAATTTGGTTGCCTAGGAGACCTGGCTGGAGTCACTCAGCACGCCCTGGGATTCGAACTAGCGAACTAGCGAACTCCAGGTTTAGTCCATTTATACACCACTGCCATCAAAGTTAATAGTAGCAGTTAGAAAGGTTAAACTGCTCGATTTGGTGAACTATATGTGCACAAGCATCATTATCTTAAGAGTTCTGTGCTTTTGAATGTGCAGCAAGGATCGCCCTGAGACTCTCTGAGACTTTTCTTAATTTGATAGTTTTGTGCAATTTATCTCAATCACGAATAATGCATTTACCGTTAATAACACATAAACCAGCAAAACACTGGTGGGACTAGGGCGGAATCTTTGCGATGTGTCAGAGTCAGAGTCATTACACTGATGGACACACCATAACACACACACAACAGTGATGGGAAAGGACCTCTTATGTCCAAAAGATGCCCTGATGGGACTTGTGACAGAAAGCAAGTACTTTACAGTCTCTGTAAGGCACAATTTAATTACCACAGAAGCAGGTCAAGTCTTAACTTTCACGAAAACACAGAATGAGACGTTGTCTGCAGCACGTTTAATGTGGAGATCAAAGCCGCGGTTGACACTAGCACTGACGCCCTGATGCGAATCATGAACGTGGCTCACGATTGCTGTAGGAAAGCGGATAGCCACAGTCTACTGGCAGGTTAATATTGTGGCGGATGAGAGTTAAAGAGATTTAATACTTATTACAATGAATATGCATCCTATGGGGAGATTAGTTATTTCAATTAGTCAACTTCTAACTTAGACTTTGGAAAAACTTTTAATTTTAATTGAATTGTTACTAATTTAGTGTATTTCTATCTTAATACTGTGGAAGGCTTTGTTTGGAAATTGTCAATTAAGTATTATATTGTTACATATTATTTTGCTTTCTTTCCAAAAAGGAAATAAATGCATTTTGACAAGAAGATTGTTATATTTAGAGTCAAATTTCAGCACTTTCAAATTATGCGATTAATCACGATTAAAAATGCAATCGACTAACAGCACCAATTATTATCCTTATTATCCTATCCGGTATTGTCGACTAGTTGTTCAAACAACCAACAGACAAGTCGATTATGAAAATTGGAAGTTTTGCATATCCCTTCATTTTACTAGCATACATTTCCTGTAGTTCAACTGGTAGAGCATGGTACTAGCAAAGCCAAGGTCAAGGGTTTAATTCCCAGGGAACGCATAACCTTGTAAAATGTATAGCTTGAATGCAGTGCCGCTTTGGCTATAAGCATCTGCCAAATCCATAAATGCTTAAATGTAAATATATACACATTCTGCCACACTGTATGGGTGATCCCAGCTCAAATTCCAACCTCAACCACAACTTGTGCTGTTAAACAGGAGTTTAACAAGCCACCTGAATTAAGATATGACAGGAATACAGGGTTTCAGGGTTTATGGGTGAGCTATATTAGCAGGTATGAGACGTCTGCATGTTTTAAGACTTGAGTGTGGGTGGACAGTCCACAGTTGACTAAATACTTACTGTATTTATATGCAGTAAACTCTATAGATGAAGACAGAGAGGCTGGATACTGAACCAAATGGGTAAAGAAAGTAGACAGAAATGAAGGGTCTGGTCTATGTCAGAACCAACTCTGGAGTAATGTAGCTAAGTGGTTAACAATTCCTGTTTTAAACTTTTCAATTTAAATAAAACCCTTCTACGAAGCCTAATGCCACACCCACTGTGTCTGTCTTTGCTCACCCTACCACACAATCTAAAAACACATATATTATCTTTACAAATCTGGCAACCCAGCACCTTAGGGCCTAAGGATATTCTTAAGCTCTCTGTTTTCTCCCTCTACCTTCATACTGTACCCCTCATGTCCTTCTCCATCAGCTTCAGCCCCAGCTTACATCTGTTCCACATTACACCAGGAGGCTCCTTGTCAATTTCTTTAAAGCTCATTTGTACAGCTTTTTCTAATAACATGACATAGCTGAATCACCTTCCCTGTAAGGCTTTTCAACACCTGCATAAAAACCACACACAATCATATAAAAAGCACATACTAAAAGAACTACATTTTTATACATTACAGCAGGGTGACAGCCTCTGTAATCTCACATGAATAAAGTAGCAATGCTACTAACATTATCTTACATTTTGTAGTAGAGTGAGAACAACTAGCTACTTTTTCTAACAAGTAGCGGTGTATCAAACAAAACTATATTGATGTTTTATTGATTTACAATTCAGTGATTCATTAGTGAACTGGTTTGTTCAGATGGTTCACGTAAATTAACCCATTCAAAACTTTTAGCATGAAACTTGTCCTGTTACTAACTACATTTTAAAATAGGTAGCTTGTAGTGATCGACCAATATGGGTTTTTTAATGGCTGATGCCGATACAATGCTGATGTATCTGTAACACTGACTCAGGCTGAGTGGGATCCATGTGCGGTTTATTAACACAACAAGTTCAGAGTACAAACAGGCATGGGTAAAATAACCAGGGCAACCAACAATATCAGAGACAGGGCAGTAACATAGTCAAACAGGCAAAGGATCGGGGCAGGCAGCAAAACAGCAATAGAGATAGTCCAGGCAAACACAGTAATAGGCAGGCAGCAGAGAATCATACAAGGTAAATCCAAAGCAGAATCAAACATGGGTAGATCAACAGAGTAAGTAATAACGCTCAGAAATGTAGCCGGGGCAAACAAGACTTCACAATGAATGAACACACACATCGGGCTTAAATAGTCTGATATGAGGCAGGTGTAGGGTAATCAGTCCAGGCATGTGGGCACTTGGGAAATGTAGTTCAATGTTAATATTCAGGTGAGTGAGACCTCCGGTGGTCGACTGAGGAATCTTCACCGGCGTTTGTAACAGAACCCCCCCCGCGAGCGGCTCCTGTCACAAGAGCACATCCGATGTCGGAGTCTTCCTCGAGGTCGAGGGGCCGGTTTCTCTGGGTGAGTCCTATGAAATTCTGTGATGAGATTGGGGTCGAGGATATCATCCGCCTTGACCCAGGACCTCTCCTCCTGACCGTACCCCTCCCAATCTACCAGATATTGGATCTGGCTTTCCCGACGTCTGGAATCTAGCAGATCTCGTACTAGGAATGCCTCCTCGCCATCCACGATCATGGGTGAGGGGCCTGCATCACCGCCTTCCTCCTCCACCCTCGGACCACCGGCAGGTTTCAGCAGAGAGACATGAAAAGTGGGAGAAATACGATAATTAGCAGGTAATTGGAGGTGATATGACACAGGATTGATTTGTCTTAGAATGGACCCACATACCTGGGACTGAGCTTCTTGCAAGGTAGACGGAGATGAAGGTCCCGGGTTGAAAGCCACACCCACTGTCCTGGAACGTAGTTGGGACTGGGACAATGATGGCAGTCCACTTGTTCCTTTCCCCTGTTGATGGCATGCTGTAGATGGACATGAGCTTGATCCGAAACAGCCTCACTATGCTGAAACCAGTCGTTAACAGCAGGTACATCAGACGGTTCACCAGACCATGGAAATAGAGGGGGTTGGAACCCCAGAACACACTGAAAAGGCATCAATTTTGTGGAGGGTTTGAGGATCGAGTTCTGTGCATATTCTGCCCATGGAAGAAAGTGGCTCCAGTCGGCTTGATTCTGTTGACAGTATATGCGAAGGAATTTGGTGAGTTCTTGATTCAGACGTTCCGTCTGGTCATTAGACTGGGGGTGATAACCGGAAGTGAGACTTATATTGACATTAAGTAGTCGAAAGAAAGCTGTCCAAACCCTTGATGTAAACTGAGGGCCCCGGTCAGAGACAATGTCTTCAGGAAGACCATAGTAGCGGAACACATAATGGAAAAGATGTTCTGCGGTTTCGAAGGCTGATGGAAGCTTAGACAGGGGTATTAGTCGATATGCCTTAGAAAAACTATCAATGACAGTTAATATGGTGGTGTTACCTTGGGAGATGGGTAGATCGGTGACAAAATCAATGGCGATGTGGGACCAAGGTCGTTGTGGAATGGGTAGAGGTTGTAGCAACCCTGCCGGTAGTTGTCTGGGGGTTTTTGCTGTGGCGCAGATGTGACAAGCATTCACGAATGTACTGGTGTCTGCCTGTAATGTCTCCCACCAGAACCGATTTCTTAACAATCATACTGTGGTAGTAATTCCTGAATGGCCAGAGCTTGTGGAGGAGTGCACCCAGCGGATTACCTTTTCTCGTAGAGTAGGTGGCACAAATGTTCGGTTGGGCGGACATTCTGGAGGGACTGGGTTCTGTGCATGTGCCTGGGAGATTTCAGACATGATGTCCCACTGGACCAGAACTAGGATCAGAGAGGATGAGATGATGGGTTCTGGAGAGGGATTCTGAGGAGTAGAGTCAAACTGACGGGATAGTGAGTCGGCTTTGATGTTCTTTGATCCTGGATGATAAGTGATTGAAAAGGTACAACGAGTGATAAATAGTGCCCATCTGGCTTGTCTGGGGTGTAGTCTTTTGGCAGAGTGCAAGTATTTGAGGTTGCGATGATCAGTTAATACCAGAAATGGATGTCTGGACCCCTCCAGCCAGTGTCGCCATTCTTTAAATGCTGCTTTCATGGCTAACAGTTCACGATTGCCCACATCATAATTCTGTTCGGCAGAGGAGAGTTTACGTGAGTAGTACGCACAAGGGAAAAGCTTAGGAGGATTACCTTGCCTTTGAGAGAGGATAGTGCCAATACCAGTGTTTGATGCGTCTACTTCAACCACAAAAGGCACATTGCGTTCAGGATGATGCAGAATAGGAGCAGAAGTGAAGCGACTTTTCAATTCATTAAAGGCTTGGATGGCATCAGAAGACCAGCGAAGCTTGGTATTACCTCCCTTTGTCATGGCGGTGAGTGGAGCGGCGACAGTGCTGAAGTTTCGAATGAATCTTCTGTAAAAATTTGCAAATCCTAAGATTCGTTGTAGTTCCTTTACAATAGTGGGTTGAGGCCAGTTTAGAACCGCTCGTACCTTGCCCTCGTCCATAGAAACCCCTTCTGGACTGATGATATAACCAAGGAAGGAAATTGAAGTTTGTTGGAATTCACATTTCTCTGCTTTTGCATACAATTGGTGTTCCATGAGATGCTTCAGAACTGCCCGGACCTGCTTGATGTGTTCCTCCAGGGTGTCTGAATAAATCAGGATGTCATCTATATATATATATATATATACAATTAAGCCCTGGTTAAGCATGTCTCTGAATACATCATTTATGAAAGACTGGAACACAGATGGACTATTTGACGATCCGAATGGCATAACGAGATATTCATAGTGCCCGCTGCTGGTAGAAAAGGCAGTTTTCCACTCATCCCCCTCGAATGCGAATGAGGTTGTACGCGCAGCGTAGATCAAGCTTAGTGTAAAACTTAACAGTTCTTAGTTGTTCCAAAGCTGTGGGGACCAGGGGTAAGGGATATCTGAATTTAACCGTTATATCATTTAGACCACGATAATCAATACAAGGACGAAGGCCCCCATCCTTCTTTCCCACGAAGAAGAATCCTGCTGCTACCGGTGAAGTGGATGGACGAATGAAACCCTTGGCCAGTTCTTCAAATTACGATTTCATGGCTTTAGCCTTAGGTTCTGACAGGGGAAAGATTCTGCCTCAAGAAGGTGAGGTACCAGGTAACAGATCAATGGCGCCGTCACTAGATCGATGCAGTGGTAGTTGCGAGGCTTTGGTTTTACTGAAGGCTTCAAACAAATCAGCATATTCAGAAGGTATATGTGGTGCTATGTTGGACTCGTGAGTCACCATAGTGGTACTCACAGACATAGGGATGATTGGTTTGAGACACTTGGACGAGCAGCTGGGATCCCATCGCATGATCTGTTTCTCATGCCATGAAATTTGTGGGTTATGGTCTTGCAGCCAGGGTAATCTGAGGATAACTGGGTGGTGTGGAGAGTGGATGATGGGAGAGTGTTGTTTCAGTGTGTGTAAAATTCCAACTTGCAGAATGAGGTCAGTGGTGGTGTACAGAACCTGGCCAGTCCCCAGGGGACGCCCATCTAGCGCTGCCACTGCCAAAGGAGAGTCGCAAGGAATTAGTGGTATCTTATGCTGTCGGGCTAAATTTTTATCAATAAAGTTGCCCCCTGCCCCCGAGGCTATAGTGATGACGGTATCTGACAGGAACATTAATTTTATTGGCACTTCAATACAAGCAGTGGTTTGGAGGAGAGGGAATCAACACACCTACCCTGCGATTGTGTGTTTGAGGGGGTCGTGTCGGACAGTCAGCTCTTAAATGACCCGTTTGGCTGCAATATAAACAGAGATGGTTCCTGATGCGATGTTCACGCTCCTCTTTGGTGAGATGAGTTCGATCAACCTGCATGGGTTCAGCGACATCACTGGGTTGATGCGTTTGAGTGAAAGGACTGGTAAATCGATTTGATCCCCTGGAGCGAATGAGATTGTCAATATGAATAGCGAGGTTGATGAATTGATCCAGTGTTCTGCCTTCATCACAGCAGGCCAGCTCAGATTGCACGTCAATGTTTAATCCTTGACAAAACAGCAGTTTCAGTGTGTCCTCCACCCACACAGTCTGCGCAGCGAGAGTGCGAAAAGACAGAGTGAAGTCATCTGCAGTATTTCTACCCTGACGAAGCGCAAGCAGTTGCTCACCAGCACTCTTTCCTCCCTCAGAATGTTTGAACACCTCTCTCAGACTTTGAACAAATTTATGGCATGTCCAAGTTATGGACAAGTTGCACTCACACGCTCGTTCGGATCCAGCGCAAGCAGCAATCTCCTGGCAGTTTAAATGGCCTGGATTGCCTGCCTGGATTGTTATGGAGTGACCGTCATGATTTGTGAATCAGAGGAAATTTTTATCCAGATCCTGAAGTTTTTGATTTTGGCTGATGGAATACGCGCTTTAGAGGAAGATATTAGATGAGCGCTCGATGGGAAGAAAATGCGGGTTTTTCGTGAGGTTCCTGAATTACAATTTTTTTAATTAGATATCTGCATATTTGCAGATGGTATATAATACAAGTTTTATTAATATTTGACTTTTATCATAGAAAAGTTGCAGGGAACTGTTGAGGAGAGACTGTTAGAATACATGCTTCAGAGGAAGATTTATGAGTGTTCCACAGGATGCTGGATCTGCTGAAGTTGTGTGAGGTTGGTTTATTACATCTGTTTAAATGACATATGCACATATTTGCAGATGGTATATGATGTTAGTTTTATTGATATTTGCCTTTTTATCATTAGATAAGACAGTTAAAGGTTACAGGGAACTGTTGAGGAGAGAGAGGGAGAATGAAACAGGCAAGCACTTTAACATTATGTGCTCAAACGCATCTGCCGCGGCTCTGATATGTGGACTGTTTAAATGACACTGTGTTGCACACCGGTCTATTATTGTAGTAACACGATGGCACGTAACAACAAAACTAACCATGATTGGTCGTTTACATGTCTCAGTCGCTTCACATGCAAGCAGATGATTCTCAGCACCATCAAGAAACAAAAAAAAAAATGTATTAGCCGATGGCAATAGTTAAAAAATTCAGAATATCGGTGACCACTAGTAGCTTGCCTGTAGTTTAACTACTCTAAATCATGATTAGCTTGGGAATCTACAGTTTCATAGTAGAATTGGGTGGTCTGACTCATTTCTGCAAATCGGTTCTTTCGAACAGTTGAAAAACGATTTATTGTTTCTTTTACATCATCATAGCACTTCATTAGGAACACTAAGGTCCTAATAAAGTGCCCGATGTGGTCTTCTGCTGTTGTAGCCCATACGCCTCAAGGTTCAACGTGTTGAGAATTCTGAGATGCTATTCTGCTCACTACAATTGTATAGAGTGGTTATCTGAGTTACCGTAGCCTTTCTGTCAGCTCGAACCAGTCTGTCCATTCTCCATTGACCTCTCTCATCAACAAGGCGTTTCCATCTGCAGAACTGCCGCTTACTGGATGTTTTTTTGTTTTTGGCACCATTCTGAGTAAACTCTAGAGCAGTGGTTCCCAACCCTGTTCCTGGAGGCCCTCCAACACTACAAAGTGTGGATATCTCCCTAATCAAACACACCTGATTCAACTCATCAGTTCATTAGTTAAGACTCCAAGACCAGAATTGGGTGTCAGAAAAAGGAGATATGCAAAATGTGCAGTGTTGGGGGGCCTCCAGGAACAGGGTTGGGAACCACTGTTCTAGAGACTGTTGTTTGTGAAAATCCCAGGAGATCAGCAGAAGTCCAAATCACTGTGATCACATTTTTTCCCCATTCTGGTGGTTGATGTGAACATTAACTGAAGTTCCTGACCCGTATCTGCATGATTTTATGCATTGCACTGCTGCCACACGATTGGCTAATTGGATGATTGGATGTAAATAAGTAGGTATTTGTGGTGGTGGGGGCATGGTCGAGCGCCGGTTTGTGAATGGAGAGCGAGTTCGGGAGATGGGAGTATTAAGGATTTTCACCTGGAGGGAATTATTTCTAACAGCTGTTTCCTATTGCAGTGAGAGCTCAAGAGGTATAAGAGGGAGCCAGATGCCAGAGGAAGGGATCCACATAGAGTGCCGGACCATATAGAGTGCAGTTTGTGTTTGTGAGCTTCACTGCTAGGCTGAAGAGAAGCTTTTTCCAGTTCGCTGAAAAGCGCTTCTTTTGTTTGTGATACGTTAAAGAGTGTGTTACAATAAACTCAGGTGGTCCGCCGAACCGACTCCCGCTTCCTCCTTCCCACAACAAGAAACCTATTACAGTATTGCTAATAAAGAGCTCAGTGAGTGTATGTTCTGAGACATCTGCGACATTTTAAATGTTTTAAAAAACATTTTAATACTTTTTAATATTTTAATTTTAATACCGATTCAATGAGTTCTGACTAATAAAAAAACAGAAAGGCAGAAATCCTTCATAGAAAATGAAAATGAGATTAGTATTTTGAGTTATGAAGAGTAGCATCTAGCACACAGAATAGTCTCGTTGTAATATCCAGATCAATGTCATTTTGAAAACTATGCAGATTTGCCTTTACGATACAACACAGTTTAAAATGTCAATACCAAAGCTCAGTTAAAAAAGGCCAGAAAAAGTTTCAGAAGAATTGTGTTGTTAGTGGAATATAGAAAGACTTTTTCAAAATGCCAATATGTCAAAGAGCACAGTCAATGTAGATATTGAGTCATCATTACAGCGCAAATGTTGGCAGGCAAAACAAAACAGTGTTTGCACATACTGAGACATATGGACAATGCATATGGAGTAACTCATCCTATTCCACTTTATAGAATTACAAGTTTTCCACTGGCCTCATCACAAGCCAGAACTGTACTTGTTGATCTCTGGTACAACTGACAGGCTTGCTTTCATTGAAAAACTGTAACCGCTCATTTAGCAACAAACTGGACCATATAAGACTGCTTCTGACCTCCCAAAAGGAAATGAGGCTTTGTTGTACCCTCATCTTCACTGAGACATGGCTGCACAAGCATATTCCCAACTCTGCCATTCAGCTCAACGGGCTAACTGCTTTCAGGCTGAACAGGATAGCTAACCTATCCGGTAAGACTCACGGCACTGGCATGTGTGTCTATATCAACAACTAATGGTGCGTGAATGTGGCAATTGTCTCTGTGCATTGCTCAGCACTCGTCGAGGTCCTGGCAATTAGATGCAGACCCTTTTATCTCCCAAGAGAGTTCACAGTAGTGATCATCATTGCTGTCTACATCCCCCCTAGCACTAGCACTAATGCTAATGCTAGCAGAGCCCTGGGTGAACTGCACGAGAAGATCAGCGAGCTACAGACTGCTCACCCTGACAGCTGCTTCATTGTCACTTCAACAACACAAACCTTTAACCTGTACTACCAAAATTCCACCAAAACATATATTTTGCCACACATGGAGAAAACATGCTGGACCTTGTTTATACAAACATTAAGGGTGCTTACAAGGCTGGACACCACCCCCACCTTGGACAATCAGACCACATCTCCATTATTCTCACCCCAACATACAGACCCATCCAAAAACGTTACCTCCATAGACCTGGAGGAGTATACAGACTCAGTTACTGGCTACATTAGCAAGTGCATTGAGGATATTACTGTCTCCAAAATCATCAAGACTCAGGCAAACCAAGATCCATGGTTCACTGCAGCAGTGCAGGCTTTAGTGAAAACCAGGGATGCAGCCTACAAGTTTTGAGACGAAAGGGCTCTCAGTATAGCCAGAGCTGAACTGTCCTGGGCCATCAGAAAGGCAAAACGCACCCATGCAGAGAAAATTCAAAACAACTTCACAGACTTCACAAGGACACACAGCGCATGTGGTAGGGTATACAATCCATCACTGACTACAAACAAACACCCCAGTTATGCAGCAGTGATGCCTCCCTGCCAAATGCACTAAATAACTTCTGTGCACGATTTGAGGAACAGAACACAGAACCTGTGAGGAAGACAACCCCTCCTTCCAACAATCATGTCTTCTGTCTGTCCACAGCCGATGTAAGGACTACTTTGCATAGAGTTTGCATGATCACTACTGTGAACTCTCTTGGGAGATAAAAGGGTCTGCATCTAATTGCCAGGACCTGCCTTTTTCTGGACTCAAGATGGCGCCGAGTATGGCTGCTGCGTTGCGAGCTCTGACACAACATAGTAATGTTTTGTTTGTTTTGTTCACAATTCTTATGTTTTTTGTCTTGGATGTTGTCTGCCTTATTGTCTATGACAGACAAACACTTTTGGACATTGGTTCAGCAATCTCACACCATAAACCGGACTTCACATTCCTCAATGCCGACCCGCTGTTTACAAACACGCAAGCGGAGCCCTTTGTCTGGGCAGCACGGCCGCGGAAACGCAGGAGGAAAAGGGGAAACAGAGCCGGCGTTCTCATCAGAGTAAGATGCCGCGCAAATTGACCCCCGCTACCCACTATTCTACTGGCAAATGTTCAGTCTCTGGATAACAAGCTCTGCGAGCTGAAAGCACTGATCTCTTTCCAACGAGATACAAGGGACTGCTGCATTATCTGCCTAACAGAAACTTGGATGTCTGCGGAGATTCCAGACTCAGCCATTGAACCCGCAGGGTTCTCCGTGCACCGAGCGGACAGAGCGAAAGACCTCTCAGGTAAAAGCAGAGGTGGTGGTGTATGTTTTATGATCAATAAATCCTGGTGTGATCAGAGGAACGTACATTCTATCAAGTCTTTCTGCTCTCCTGATCTGGAATTTCTTATGCTTCTGTGTCGACCATTCTGGCTACCGAGGGAATTCACAGCGGTCATTATCACAGCTGTGTACAGTCCCCCACAAGCCGACACAGACCGGGCACTCAAGGAACTGTATGGGAGTATAAGTGAGCAGGAAATCGCGCACCCTGAGGCCGCGTTCAATGTGACCGGGGATTTTAATAAAGCCAATTTAAAATCAGTCGCACCAAAATATCACCAGCACATTAGTTTCAACACACGAGGGGACCGGGTTTTGGACCATTGCTACTCTCCGTTCCGGGATGGCTACAAATCCCTCCCCCGCCCACCATTTGGCAAATCGACCACTCTTCCATTCTGCTTCTGCCCGCTTACAGGCAGAAATTGAAACAGGAAGCACCCACCCTCAGAACGATCCAGTGCTGGTCGGACCAATCAGATTCTACGCTACAAGACTGTTTTGATCACATGGACTGGGAGATGTTCCGGTCCGCCTCTGATGGCGACATCGAGCTTTACGCTGATAGCGTAATGTGTTTCATCAGAACGTGCGTAGAGGACGTCGTTCTGACCAGAACTGTACGAATCTATCCGAATCAGAAGCCATGGATAAATAGCGATGTTCGTGCGGCACTTAATGTGCAGACCTCCGCTTTTAATTCCGGGAACGTGGAGGAGCATATGCCAAGAACCGCAAAACGCCAGTACAGGAGTAAGATTGAAGGACAGTTTAACACCACCAACTCTAGAAGCATGTGGCAGGGAATTAACATCATCACGGACTTTAAAGGGAATAAAAACTCCGCCATGAACACCGCTGCCTCTCTACCGGATGAGCTAAATACTTTTTATGCTCGTTTCGAGGGAAATAACACCGCCCTCGCGGAGAGAGCTCTTGCGGCTGAAGCTACAGAGGTTACTTCACTCTCCGTCTCTGTAGCGGATGTAACCCGATCCTTCCGACGGGTGAACATCCGTAAAGCCGCGGGCCCAGATGGCATTCCGGGCCACGTCATCAGAGCGTGCGCGAACCAGCTGGCTGGTGTTTTTACGGACATTTTCAACCTTTCCCTCTCTTTGTCTGCAGTGCCCACATGCTTTAAAACATCCACCATTGTGCCTGTTCCAAAACAATCAAAAAATAACTTGTTTAAATGACTGGCGTCCTGTTGCTCTGACCCCCATCATCAGCAAATGTTTTGAGAGACTAATCAGAGATTACATCTGCTCTGTATTGCCACTCTCTCTTGACCCACTGCAGTTTGCTTACTGCAACAACCGCTCCACTGATGATGCCATTGCATCTACAATACACACTGCTCTCTCCCACCTGGAAAAAAGGAACACTTATGTGAGAATGCTGTTTGTAGACTACAGCTCAGCATTCAACACCATAGTGCCCTCCAAGCTAGATGAGAAACTCCGGGCTCTGGGCTTAAACAGCTCGCTGTGCAGCTGGATCCTGGACTTCCTGTCAAGCAGACGCCAGGTGGTTAGAATAGGCAGCAACATCTCCTCATCACTGACCCTCAACACTGGAGACCCACAGGGCTGTGTTCTCAGCCCACTACTGTATTCCTTGTACACACATGACTGTGTGGCAACACATAGCTCCAATGCCATCATTAAGTTTGCTGATGACATGACGGTGGTAGGTCTGATCACTGACAATGATGAAACAGCCTACAGAGAGGAGGTACACACTCTGACACACCGGTGTCAGGAGCACAACCTCTCCCTCAACGTCAGTAAGACGAAGGAGCTTGTGGTGGACTTCAGAAGAAAAGACAGAGAACACAGTCCCATCACCATCAATGGAGCACCAGTGGAGAGAGTCAGCAGCTTCAAGTTCCTGGGTGTCCACATCACTGAGGAACTCACATGATCCATCCACACTGAAGTCATTGTGAAGAAGGCTCATCAGCGCCTCTTCTTCCTGAGACGGCTGAGGAAGTTTGGAATGAACCGCCACATCCTCACACGGTTCTACACCTGCACTGTAGAGAGCATCCTGACTGGCTGTATCTCCGCCTGGTACGGCAGTAGCACAGCCCACAACCGCAAAGCACTGCAAAGGGTGTTGCGAACTGCCAGACACATCACTGGAGGTGAGCTTCCCTCCCTTCAGGAAATATATACAAGGCGGTGTGTGAAAAAAGCTCGGAGGATCATCAGAGACTCCAGCCACCCGAGCCATGGGCTGTTCTCACTGCTACCATCAGGTAGGCGGTATCACAGCATCAGGACCCGCACCAGCCGACTACATGATAGCTTCTTCCCCCAAGCAATCAGACTTTTGAACTCTTGATCTCCCACGATCAAAATACATCAGCACTGCACTTTATTACCCTTACTCTTATATCTCACACCGGACTGTCATAAATTATATTATTATTATATTATGCTCTCTCTTAACAACTGACTATCAACCGACAGCCTGAATGTCAATACAGTACAATACTGTACATTCTATATATATATACTTTTTTACATATTTTTATTTTTTATTTTTATTGAATAATGTGTATCTATATAGTGCGTATTGTATACTGTACAGTGTATGTTATTATTTGTATACTGTTGAGTGTAATTATGTGTATAACAGATGTTTAAATTGTGTTGTGTTAATTTGATGTTATTGTAAATTGGTATATGTCTCATCACTGTCACGACTGCTATGTTGATCGGAACTGCACCCAAGAATTTCACACACCATTGCACTTGTGTATATGGCTGTGTGACAATAAAGTGATTTGATTTGATTTGATTTGATTTGATTTGAGTTAACCCACGGAAAGCTGCTGGACCTGACAATATACCTGGCCAGGTGTTCAAGGAATGCACTGATCAGTTGGCTGCCATTTTCACTGACATCTTCAACACTTCCCTGTGCTCAGCATCAGTTCCTATCTGCCTCAAAACAACTAAGATCATCCCAGTTCCTAAAATGTCAACTGTGTTCTGCCTCAATGACTACTGACCTGTAGCATTCACACCCATCATTGCAAAGTGCTTTGAGAGGCTGGTACTGAGGCACATGAAAGACCACCTCACAGACCACCTTGACCCTCTACAGTTTGCTTACCGCTCCAACCAGACCACTGATGATGCCATCTCCACTGCACTTCACCTCACACTCACACACCCGGATAGAAAGGACAATTATGCCAGAATGCTGTACATAGATTTCAGTTCAGCATTCAGTACAGTTATCCCAATGAGGCTGGTAGGAAAATTGAGCCTACTGGGCATGAACATCTCCCTATGCAAATGGATCCTGGAGTTCCTGACTAACAGGCCCCAGTCAGTCTGTGTAGGAACAGTACACCTCCAGGGTCATCAAGCTGAGCACTGGCGTGCTGCAGGGATGTGTGCTCAGCCCTCTGTTGTTCACCCTTCTCACCCAAGACTTTGCTGCCCAGCACAGCTCAAACCATATCATCAAATTTGCGGATGATACAACGGTTACAATGATGAGACCGATATACAGAGCAGAGGTCAATCGGCTGGTGGACTGGTGTAGAGACAACAACCTGTCTCTAAATGTTGACAAGACTAAAGAGCTGGTTATTGATTTCAGAAGAACCTGAGTCACCCACACTCCCCTGAACATTAATGGGTCATGAATGTTAATACTAAACATTAACATCCGCTGTGGAGCGAGTTCAAAGTGTTAAGTTCCTGGGAGTGCAACTGGCGGAGGACCTTACCTGGACACTCAACACCACCACCACTGCCAAAAAAAAAAGCCCAGCAGCGTCTCTACTTCCTGCAGAGATTGAAGAAGGCCAGCCTCCCTTCTCCCATCCTCACCACCTTCTACTGAGGAACCATAGAGAGAATCCTCTGCAGCTGCATCACTGTCTGGTTCGGAAACTGCAGTGTCTCTGACTGAAAGTCCCTACATCAGATAGTGAAGACAGCAGAGAAGATTGGAGTCTCCCTCCCTCCTCTCAAAGAACTCTTTGATAAACATTGCATCCACCGTGCATCCAGCATTCACCCATCCCGTGAACTGTTTGCCCTACTGCCGTCTGGAAAATGGTTCAGGAGCATCTGTACTGCTACTACCAGACACTTAAACAGCTTTTTCCCCCAGGCTGTCAGGCTACTCAACTCCTTACCACTCCCTCCTACCCCATTAGACTGCTAAAACTCTCTTGAATCTTGAATGAATCTGCTCCAGATACTTACATTGTGGGCTATGAGCAAACAACCTCTATCCCTCAGCTGCTCAGAGAGCATGTTATGAGGGTCCTATACAATGCTTACTTTCCATAAACATATAACATTCACTCATATTCTAAGTGTTAGTACTGTTGTTTAGGGTTTGGAAACAACTTACATCTTTCAACAGCCATTTTAATTCCCCAGGAGGCCTCTGGAAGACTTTAAAATATGACTTAAGCAGCATTATGGCTGTTTATAACTGCTCTACATGTGATGGATACAGATATCTTGAGTTATTTTGATTGGAAGGTAATGGGAGATATCTGAGGCATTTGTCGTGGTGAAGTACAATCAGTATTGGCATGTGATTTAAACTGAACCCATCATGAGGCCTGGGGGCAGATGCATCTAAATCTAACCATCAAAAACTATTTTACAAACAGACTCATGTAATAACAATTATGAGCATAGAGACAGACTTCAAAGCTTTGAGATTTTTTTCCCCTCTTTCAGAAATACCATTCTTGCTTTCAACATAATTAGTTTTTGTATGCAGACATCATCTTCTGAAATCATGTACACGCTGTCTGATGTGCAGTAGGGAATAAGATATTAAGGTAATATTTTTCGCAATTTACTGGCAATATATTAAGAATCACAGCTGTGCTGATATTTTGTACGATGGCATGATTGTGATTGTGATATTGCTTTTATAAAACAGTCTATAAAAAATATTTTGTCTATTTTTGCTCCACTAATGGAAAAAGTTCTAAACGAAGCCACAGCAGCATCAACTGTTGTGTGTTGCTGAGCAATGCACAGATGGAGAGACTGCCTGGAATGCCACAGACACATACAAGTGGAATAATATAAACATTAAATATCAGCACTCTTGGAAATTCTGATGTCAAATCAGATTAGAGGACCAGAACTAATTTTTGTATAACAAAATCTACCACTTGCTTTAAAAACAGTTTAAAAGTTCCAGTTACAACTTTCCATAGCCAGTAAGGATCAAACTGATTTTTTTAAACTAATCTTAACTCCACATCGTAAAAAAAAAAAAAAAAGAATAACAGCTTCACATTTATATCGTAAGGGGAAAGAGAGAAAGTAATGCAGTTTGAGAGTTGTCAGGAGATTGACTGACAGGTGAAGCAAGCTTACCGGAGTCTCTTGTAGTACTGCTTGACCTGCTCCAGAGATCCAGCATTGATTTGAGCCTGATACTCCTCTACTGACACATTGTCTCTGTAGTAATATCCCTCCATGCTCTCCAAGGCTATGAAAGAAACATTGTGTGAATCTTTGGGGGTGATTCTACAGACTTTTAACTAGTTATATTGTAATTAAATCAAAAACAGCAAGTTGAGGCACTAACATGACTTTACTTTGAAAGAGCACAATTCAGCATTTTTATTTATTTATTTATTTTTTGCATGCATCAAACTAGCCATGTTTTAACAAATACCCTACCCTGGGTGAACAGGACGGGGTAGATTTTGAAGCTGCCACCATGTCTAAGTCTCTGGGGTAACTGCTGGAAATAAAATGCCTCCAGGTAAAAACAGACTTTCAAAGCCTGCCGAGTGCCCTCCACTTGGTATGAGATGGGCATATCTGGAGACAGAGAAAAAAAAACTTTAAGCATGGTGGAATCAGAAAGAGCTCTATGAATAAAAGATTTTATGCCAAGACAGTGCCTTTTGGAATACTGAATTTAAGAAAACAAAGACTACTGCTATTACTGATATTAACAATAATAATATAATCCTTAAAAAAAAAAAAATGCCTTTATATGTATGCAAATATATACGTTTCCTATATAGGGTACTCACTAGCAACAAGAGGCTCTCCTTCAAATTGCCTGAAACAGAAGGTGACCTTCTCCAAGTCTATGAGAGCAACCTGTGTATCTTCTAGCATGGCCTGCTCATCTGTCTAAATGAAAAATGAAGAGTACATAAGAACCAAACAATTACAAAAATAGGTCTTTCTCTTATGTGCATTGGTCTAAATGTGTTCAATGAAAAAGTATCTAAATTTTCTTGGTAAGAGTGGAAAAAAGAGTGAGTGTGCATTTGCTTGGGTATATTGTAGATATAAAATAAAATCATGGCAGACAAAGGCTGAGGAGAAGGAGAAGCACAGAGATTCATTCTTTATTCATACTTGGCTCTCTATCTCTCTCTATCCGTTCTCTAGTTGATCTTCTGCCAGCATACACACACCAGTATGCCCGTGGCTATGGATAAGAACCATCTGCAGACAAATTAGAACAAGTCTAGTGTGAGAATCGTGGGACCACTCCTCATGAATCTGCAAGCGACACCTCTGCCTGATACGTGGGCTGACTCTCTCAAAGATCCCCATGTGCCAGATGCCACACTCCTTTCATCTGGGGGCCTACAAATCTGCAAAGCGATATTATGTCAAGACATTCCCTTCAGGTTGCTCTCTACTGCCTGCTCTCCCTCCCCTAAGTGTGTTTGTAGGTAAGGGGGAAGAGCATCAGTGCTGTGGATATAAGTCTAGAGTCTGAAACACTGAGAATGTTCATATTACATGTGGGTTTAGTTTCTGCGACTCCTCTGCTTCACTGCTTTGTCAGCACAGTTAAACTACATGCTTGATTAAAACATGTCTATCTCCCTGCTTGCAAATCCAGCTTAAGCTGGTACAGTATCTGTGTTCTGGAATACAGTAGCTGTTCTATTTCTAACATTCGTTCTGTATTTCACTATGGGAACGCCTCAGGCATGACTGATTGTGGAAGCACCAATGATTCCATGTCTGTGGAAAACTGACAGACCAATCCCTGTTGCCACTGCGTAGTCCCACCTCCCCAATATAAACTGCAGCTACCTGCAGCTACCTAAATCTCTGCATATCTCTTCTCTGTGTGAACTGCAAGGAGGGCAGTGACATGAGATTCCCCACTTCTTGTTATCAGAGAACCGGGTTTACGTGAGTAACCATAGGTAATCTTTCTAACATTCATTTGGTTTTTCACTATGGAAAATTGACAACTCCTGAATGGCAAATATGCTGACTGAAGCAGATACAAAAAACAGAGAGACACCAAAAAACACCTAACTTAGCCTGAATCATCTCCCATAGGGCCTCAGCCAAGAGATGTAGACAAATGAAAAAGGAAAAGGTGACTTATTTATTTATTTTTTTAGTAAATACAAGTCTGCTTAATATGTAATACTCTGCAAGCCGGTCTCAAGGACAGAATGCGCCAGTGAAGTCTTTCGACTGTGTATGGGAAAGATCAACTTGCCGCAGCACAAACCTACTGGACTGAAATGCCCTTGAATAGAGCCCAAATTGTAGCCATACCCTCTGTGCAGTGGGCACGTAGGCCCCCCATAGCTATGTAACATAACACAATCACATCCACCACCCACTTCTAAGATGGTCCAATTTGATCATTAACTGGTCTAAGCTGGTCAATAGCTGGTCTAAGATGTTCACTAATTAATGCAACTTGGTAATTAGCTGGACTAAGATGGTCCAAGCTGGTCATTAGCTGTCCCAAGCTGGTCATTAGCTAGTCCAAGTTGGTCATTACTTGGTCCAAGCTGACCATAAGCTGGTCTAAGCTGGTCATCAACTGGTGCAAGCTGGTCATTAGTTAGTGCAAGATGGTCATAACTTGTCCAAGCTTGTCATTAGCTGATACAAGAAGGTAATTTGCTGGTGCAAGTTGGTTGTTAACAGGTCCAAGCTGGTCCAAACTTTTCATTAGCTAGTTATTAACTGGTCCAAGCTGGTCATTAGTTGGTACACGATGGCCATTACCTCATGCGAGCTGGCCATTAACAGGTGCAAGCTGGTCATTAGCTGGTGCAAGCTGGTTATTGGTTGGTGCAAACTCAAATCAAATCCCTTTATTGTCACTCAACCACATACACAAGTGCAACAGTGGGTAAAAGTCTTGGGTGCAGTTCTGAGCAACATAGCCGCAGTGACAGTGATGAGACATGTACCAATTTACAATAAACATCAGATTTACACAACACAATTTACGTAACTAATATACACATAATTACACACAACACGACATACAAATAATAATATACAATGTACAGTATACAATACACACAATATAGAACACACATACACAATAAAAATAGAATAGTATATATACAATAAAAATAGTATATATAAAATATACAGTAGGTTGTATTGTGCTGTATTGACATTCAGGCTGTCGGCTGACAGTCAGTTGCCAGTGTGTTGTTAAGAGAGAATATAATTTATGACAGTCCAGTGTAAGATTAATAAAGTGCAGTGCTGATGTATTTTGATAATGAGAGATCAAGAGTTCAAAAGTCTGATTGCTTGGGGAAGAAGCTGTTATGGAGTCATCTGGTGCGCGTCCTGATGCTGCGATACCACCTGCCTGATGGTAGCAGTGAGAACAGCCCATGGCTCGGGTGGCTGGAGTCTCTGATGATCCTCCGAGCTTTTTTCACACACCGCCTGGTATATATGTCCTGGAGGGAGGGAAGCTCACCTCCGATGATGTGTCTGGCAGTTCGCACCACCCTTTGCAGGGCTTTGCGGTTGAGGGCAGTGCTGTTGCCGTACCAGGCAGTGATGCAGCCAGTCAGGATGCTCTCTACAGTGCAGGCGTAGAACCGTGTGAGGATGTGGCGGTTCATTCCAAACTTCCTCAGCCGTCTCAGGAAGAAGAGGCGCTGGTGAGCCTTCTTCACAATGGCCTCAGTGTGGACGAACCATGTGAGTTCCTCAGTGATGTGGACACTGATGAACTTGGAGCTGCAGACTCTCTCCACCGGTGCTCCATTGATGGTGATGGGGCTGTGTTCTCTGTCTTTTCTTCTGAAGTCCACCACAAGCTCCTTGGTCTTGCTGACACTGAGGGAGAGGTTGTGCTCCTGACACCAGCGTGTCAGAGTGTAGGCTGTTTCATCATTGTCAGTGAACAGACCTACCACCGTTGTATCATCAGCAAACTTAATGATGACATTGAAGCTATGTGTTGCCACACAGTCATGTGTGTACAGGGAATACAGGAGTGGGCTGAGAACACAGCCCTGCGGGGCTCCAGTGTTGAGGGTCAGTGATGAGGAGATGTTGCTGCCCATTCTAACCACCTGAAGTCTGCTTGACAGGAAGTCCAGGATGCAGCTGCACAGTGAGCTGTTTAAGCCCAGAGCCCGGAGTTTCTCATCAAGCTTGGAGGGCACTACGGTGTTGAATGTAGAGCTGTAGTCTACAAACAGCATTCTCACATACAGTTGTGCTCAAAAGTTTGCATACCCTGGCAGATATTGTGAAATTTTGGCATTGATTTTGAAAATATGACTGATCATGCAAAAAAAAAAAAAACTCTTTTATTTAAGGATAGTGATCATATGAAGCCTTTTATCATCACATAGTTGTTTGGCTCCTTTTTAAATCATAATGATAACAGAAATCACCCAAATGGCCCTGATCAAAAGTTTACATACCCTTGAATGTTTGGCCTTGTTACAGACACACAAGGTGACACACACAGGTTTAAATGGCAATTCAAGGTTAATTTCCCACAACTGTGGCTTTTTAAATTGCAATTAGTGTCTGTGTATAAATAGTCAATGAGTTTGTTAGCTCTCACGTGGGTGCACTGAGCAGGCTAGATACTGAGCCATGGGGAGCAGAAAAGAACTGTCAAAAGACCTGCGTAACAAGGTAATGGAACTTTATAAAGATGGAAAAGGATATAAAAAGATATCCAAAGCCTTGAAAATGCCAGTCAGTACTGTTCAATCACTTATTAAGAAGGAAAATTCGGGGATCTCTTGATACCAAGCCAAGGTCAGGTAGACCAAGAAAGATTTCAGCCACAACTACCAGAAGAATTGTTCAGGAAACAAAGAAAAACCCACAGGTAACCTCAGGAGAAATACAGGCTGCTCTGGAAAAAGAAGGTGTGGTTGTTTCAAGGAGCACAATACGACGATACTTGAACAAATATGAGCTGCATGGTCGAGTTGCCAGAAAGAAGCCTTTACTGTGCCAATGCCACAAATAACAACACCTTGACATGCTGGCATAACTGGCTTGTTTATGCTCCTCCGCGTCCCCGGAATTAAAAGCGGAGATCCGTGCATTAAGTGCCGCATGAACATCGCTATTAAACCATGGTTTCTGGTTAGGGTAGATCCGTATTGTTTTGGTCGGTATAACATCCTCTATGCACTTCCTGATGAAACACATTACGCTATCAGCATATACCTCAATGTCGTCGTCAGAGGTGGACCGGAACATCACCCAGTCTGTGTGATCAAAACAGTCTTGTAGCATAGAGTCTGATTGGTCCGACCACCACTGGATCTTCTGAGGGCGGGTGCTTCTTGTTTCAGTTTCTGCCTGTAAGCCGGAAGAAGCAGAACGGAAGAGTGGTCCAATTTGCCAAATGGTGGGCGGGGGAGGGATTTGTAGCCATCCTGGAAGGGAGAGTAGCAATGGTCCAAAACCCAGTCCCCTCGTGTGTTGAAACTGATGTGTTGGTAGTATTTCAGTGCTATTGACTTGAAGTTGGCTTTGTTAAAGTCCCCGGTCACAATGAGCACGGCCTCAGGGTGCGCTGTTTCCTGCTTGCTTATACTCCCATACAGTTCCTTAAGTGCCCGGTCTGTGTTGGCTTGTGGTGGGATGTACACAGCTGTGATAATGACCGCTGTGAATTCCCACAGTAGCCAGAATGGCCGACACAGAAAAATGAGAAATTCCAGATCAGGAGAGCAGAAAGACTTGATAGACTGTACGTTCCTCTGATCACACCAGGATTTGTTGATCATAAAACATAAACCACCACCTCTGTTTTTACCTGAGAGGTCTTTCGCTCTATCCGCTTGGTGCACGGAGAACCCCGTGGGTTCGATGGCTGAGTCTGGAATCTCCGCAGACATCCAAGTTTCTGTTAAGCAGATAATGCAGCAGTCCCTCATCTCTCGTTGGAAAGAGACTTGTTGTCCAGAGACTGAACATTTGCCAGTAGAATACTGGGCAGCAGGGGTTGATTTGCGTGACGTCTTAGTCTGATGAGAACGCCGGCTCTCCTTACCCTTTTCCGGCTGCGTTTCCGTGGCCAGGCTGCCCAGACAAAGGGCTCCGCTGTCGTGTTTGTAAGCCGCAGGTCGGCAATAAGGTATTTAAAGTCCGGTTTTCGGTGTGCTATTGCAGAACCAATGTCCATAAATGTTTGTCTATCGTAGACAATAAGGCAGACAACATCCAAGACAAAAAACATAAGAATTGTAGGCAAAACAAACACAAACACAAAAACTGCAACATTGAGTCAGAGCTTGCAACGCTGCAGCCATAATCGGCGCCATCTTGAGCTAATTAAGCTGGTCATTAGCTGGTGCAAGCTGGTCATTAACTGGTTCAAGCTGGTCATTAGCTGGTGTAAGTTGGGTATTAGGTGGTGGAAGCTGGTCATTAACAGGTGCAAGCTGGTCATTAGCTGGTGAAAGCTGGTCATTAACTGGTCCAAGTTGGTCATTAGCTGGTGCAAGGTGGTTATTAGTTGTTGCAAGTTGGTCATTAGCTGGTGAAAGCTGGTCATTAACTGGTCATTAACTGGTTCAGGCTGGTCATTAGCTGGTGTAAGCTGGGTATTAGTTGGTGCAAGTTGGTTATTAGGTGGTGGAAGCTGGTCATTAACTGGAGCAAGCTGGTCATTAGCTGGTGCAAGCTGGTTATTAGTTGTTGCAAGTTGGTCATTAGCTGGTGAAAGCTGGTCATTAACTGGTCCAAGTTGGTCATTAGCTGGTGTAAGTTGGTTATTAGTTGGTGCAAGCTGGTCATTAGCTTATCCAGCTTAAGGTGGTCGAGATGGAGCATAGTAGCTGGTCAACCAGCTAATTACTGGCTAATTACCAGCTTAGACCAGCTAGAAACCACCAGCTAGTATGTTCCAAAACACAGCTACTAACTTAAACTGGATTTTCCAGCATGGATTGCATGACACACTTCCCCCAAACCACCTTCTTGCTTTGTATCTCTGCAACACAGCCTAGGACTCAATATGAAAACAGCGGAGGAGAGAAATAATCGTTTCTCATATCCTTCGCCTGCGAACATTCTCATTTTACGGCCGCAGTAAAAGTGACTCTGGGTACAAATAAATCTTTCAAATAAAGAACAATCCCAGGAATACAAATAAAGAAATGTAATCCTCTGGCCCCAATCATGAACAGGTGAAATCAGATCTGAAGTCAAATCCAGAGAGAGAAACACTTTACAACACACAATAATCCTGCATTGTAACAGGTCTGCCAGAATGCCTGCAGCTTGTGTAAATTGCAAGTGTTGGGTAAACACATATAAACAAAGTAATCCATTCATTAAGACAACAAACTCAGTTTAAGTCACAATACAATAGCATCGCTCTGACCTTGTGGCTGGTTGCGATAAACAAAAGGCAGATGTAATCTGGAGGGAGAAGGACAGTTAAACAAAGAAAGAAAGTTGCAGTGTTGTGAAAGGCCATGCATTTTAATCTTAGGGATGCTTTCAATCTCACCACGCAATTTTCTCAACAAGCAATTTAATGAACAAATGTCATCTCACTCATTAAATGTGTAGAATAATAGACTTTAGGTCAGATGTTAGGTAGCAGTTCTGCTGTGCACTGATACTCACAGCCATTAAATTAACTCATCAACAGAGTTGTGATGCATCAGGCTCGGGAGTACATATTTTTATATATATATATATGTGTTCAATTTTCTGATTGAATGAGCCACGTTTAAAGTTGGTGTAAAACAAAGCAATAATCCACAAATGACCATGTGTTACAATGATTTTACCATGGATAAAGGGTCAAATCACTTTACCATGGGTAAGGGGAAAGAATAGAGCATAAAGTCCCCTTTGCAATAATAAAATCACTCTATTGGTTTATTCTGGTAAAATGGCAATAGAAAATATGATAAAACACACTAATGTTTAAAAAACACTCTAGGCTGTTTACTGTTGCCAAACAATATAGCAACTTTAGTATACACATTATAGAATGTGAGGTCACAGGTGTGTGTTTATTAACATTTTACAACAGCTTTGAACATGGCTAATAACAGTTGATATATGATCTCACTTGAACTGAATTTGATATTAATGCACCAATTTGCACAGCAAACATAAACAGTCTAAATGTTATAATGGCTAATGGATTCAGAGTCTCAGGATGTTATGATCTTTATGTGAAAACATCACTTTCTGGACTTTATGAATAATAATAATAATAATAATAATAATAATAATAAGCAAGGTATTTTATCTCTGTGCTGATAACTCTTCTTATTGTAAGGTCTAAGTAAAATATATTTAAGGGTTAATTTTATACTTTATAATTATTATACTCATAATTTTTACATCTATATAATAATATTTATTATTATTTGTATTGTTATTGTTACTATTTTTTATCAATTTAGAACTTTATGTTTGTTTGTTTGTTTTGTGTTGAGACAAAAGTGGAATAAAAGTTAGAACATGTTATTGTAAGCATTGTTATTGTAAACTGACATGTTCAAAAAAGGAAAAAAAATAATAATAATGGCTTATGGACAATTTTACTCGGTGGAAGAATTGTTTATTGTGATTAATTTAAATCACTAACTTAATAATAAATTGAACGTTTTTGTATTTTATCAACTTGCTGTTGCCGCCATTGTATAAACTCATGCTTTGTGCTATGCCTAAATAACAACAGCTCTTGGTGTTGGTAAAATCATTGTACTGTAACATATGGCCTCTCATGGTGTGTTACTTCAACAACTACTGTGCATCTTTACAGGCTACGCATCACAGACAAAGAACACCGTAATGTTGCAACTAATATAAAGCCATTATAAACCCTCTACTATGGTGTGAGATGCATTAAGTAGGATTTCACAAAGCCAAGTTTGTTATGTTCGAAATGATAAAACAATAGACATACCGTTCAAAATCAAGACCAAAAATATTTGGGTACTTATGGTGGTCAATCGTTTGTGGAACATGTTCCTAGTTAACGCAATTAACTACACCTGTAGATCCTCTATAATGTGTGAAGTGAGATTTAAAAGGAAAAGGAAAATTCTCTCATCATTTACTCACCCTCATGCCATCCCAGATGTGTATGACTTTTTTTCTTCTGCTGAACACAAAGATTTTTAGAAGAATACTTCAGCTCTGTAGGTCCATACAATGCAAGTGAATGTGTCCTAAAATTTTAAATAACCAAAAAGCAACCAAAGGCAGCATAAAAGTAATCCATATGACTCCAGTGGTTAAATCCATATTTTCAGAAGTGATATGATAGGTGTGGGTGAGAAACAGATCAATAATTAAGTCTTTTTTTTACTATAAATATTCCCCCCTGCTCAGTAGGTGGCAATATGTACGAAGAATGCAAGCTGCCAAAAACAAAAGAAGAATGTGAAAGTGAAAGTGGGGATTGATCGTAAAAAAGGACTTAAATATTGTTCTGTTTCTCACCCACACCTATCATATCTTCTGAAGATATTGATTTAACCACTGGAGTTGTATTGATTAATTTCATGTTGCCTTTATGTGCTTTTGGAGCTTCAAAATTGTGGTCACCATTCACTTGTGTTGTATGGACCTACATAGCTGAGATATTCTTCTAAAAATCTTTTTTTGTGTTCAGCAGAAGAAAGTCATACACATCTGGCATGGCATGAGGGTGAGTAAATGATTTTTAAATCATTTAAATCATTTAAATAATTTTTAAGTGAACTATCCCTTTAAGTGTCACCATTTAAGGGCCACCGTTTATCCAACCCTAAGGACTAAGTCTATGACAAATACTCACCAGGTTGGGGGAGAGCAGCGACTGGAAATGGAACAGCAGTCCAGCAGAGGATATCTGCTCAAGCCAGTGGCGACTGGCTTCCTGACTCTCACTCTCAACACTGAAGGTCTGGTTCAACACTGCCATCACCTGCTCTGAGAAAGAGCACACTGCTGCCACCAGACTCTGACTGAACACCATGTCCCTCCTCAATTGGATCTCTGAGTCTGAGAGAGAGTGAGAGAGTTCAAGGTCAAATGTGCAATTTTGTTCATGTTAAAATATTTGATCCTATCCCAGCTTAAAGGGACAGTTCAACCAAATATTTAAAAAAAATATGTCATCATTTACTCACCCTCACGTTTTTTCAAACTTATATACTATAGCTTATGTTCAGTAGAATGATAGGGACTGACAGCCTCAGTCACCATTCACTTCTTTCATTGTATGGAAATAAAAAGCAGGGTCAACATTCTTCAAAATTTCTCCTCGAGTTCCACGAAACAAAGAAAGTCATAAGGGTTTGGAAAGACATGAGGGGTAGTAAACCATGATAAAAACAGTAAGCCATTAATAGTTTGATTCCCCTGAAAAGTGCCAGTGGAGTAAACAATAAACACTGTGGCACTATCAAAACATTGCTCTGTTTGTTTGACTATCCAACTAGCCTGACACAGCAACACTGGCTTAATCAATGGCATGAGATTGGGGCGGCACTATGTGATTATATGACCAATCGAAGATGCGGAAGTGTTTGGGGAAAACTCCGCTTGGTGACGCAAGTGGTGTAGAAATTACACACTTCACCTTTAAATTACCATAAAGTGAGTGCAAATCTTCTCAATTAGCCTTTAATGAGCCCTTAACCTCAGTGTCCCCTCAATCAAATCAATGGAACTTCTCACATTATCTCTTATTTTGCGAATCCACATTACTGCTCACAGACTAAAATCAGCAAGTTCTGATGCAGAACTAATAAGCGAAAGCTGCCATAAGAAAAATGAACCAAAGAAACAATTCACAATGAGCACACATTACACACCATAACAAGAGGCTGTTTCTTTATTTGCCCAGCCAAAATGTTTGCATTTTCTCATCACAGCCTTGAGAAATTATGGCTTCTTTTATTACATTATATTTCCTTAAGGGGATTATAGAAGTCTCTTAGGGCTCTGCTCATGTGGATAATTTTTCTCGGAGGATGTTGGGGCCGCCTGTGCAGGTGTGGTGGAACTGCTGTGCGGTGGAATTCTCAATTGAGTGTAATTTATTCAGGGTGACCTCAAAAGAATGGTTACTGTTTAGTATGACAGATTATACAGCATAAGCTGTGAATAGGTGCCTGGTAAAAAGACTGATGCATGTTCCATATGTTTATTTTTAGAGTATTTGCATAATATGCACATTTTTGGGGTCAACTTGGTTTAATCGACACCCACCTGTGTACTGCAGTAAGACCAACAGTAGCCGAGTTTTCACCTCTGGAGAAAAATAAAAAGCAAAATGAATCATGAAATAAGTGCAATTATTAAACATGCTCAAGGGTGTAATAAACTAAGAATGAACTGAGCGCAATAATTGCGTTGTGTATTTGCACGCACTTTCTGTGCCAGGATTTTGTGCTGAAATACCATACACAAAACTGCCGCAACTGTTTAGTGAATGTACCCTTCTGTCTACTTATGTTAGGAATAGATCAACCAAAAATATAAATTCTGTCATTATCTTCTCACCCCCATGTTATTCCAAACCACATGACTTTGTTTCTTGTGTGGAACACAAAAGGAGATATTTAGCAGAATGTCCAAGCTGTTCTTTTCCATATAAAGAAAGTGAATGGTGGCCTCTACTTTTGTGTTCCACAGAAGGACATGGGGGCAAGTAAATGATGACAAAGGGACAGTCCACCTAAAAATTAACATTCTAAGTAAGGTGCTGCTATTCCTAAAATAACTATAGCACTACTTTATATTTAATTTTCTTTTTAGATATTAAATGGGAAGTGTGAATAAAGAGGAAGAGACTTTTAAACACACCAGACTAGACTATAACGATCATCAGCTTATGTTTCCTGCAAATTCATCAGGTTGGGCACTTATACACGAGCACACAAACAGCAGCAGAGGGAAGCTAAAAAGCAGTAGAGTGCTTGTTCAGCCCTTGCTGACAACTGACCTGGGGGATTTCAAGCCAAATATTCACTCTCCCTCCTCATAAATTCACATGTAGCGGAATGTGCTTGAAATATTCCCTCCAACCTCTACCGCCAAAGCTTCTAGCCCTAGTAAGAGCTGCTTAAGAGTGGTTAGTTTTTGCCAGGCTCATGTGTGTGTTTGTGCATGTCTGTGTTGTGAAGACTGACCTTCTGCAAACATGGTGATGGTGTGTATGAGAGCCTGGACGCTGCTGGGCAGGTTCCATGGATCCTGCTTGACGTGAAGCCGCAGTTTCTTGGTGCAGTTGAGTTTGGGCTCCATGTCCTGGTGGAACTCTGTCCAAAAACAATCACAAAACCGCTGGAGTCAAACATGCACAGCAGTGATTGTACAAACAAGCAGACAACTTCTGTTTGCTTTAAAGGAATAGTTCACCCAAAAAATGTAGTGCTGTATTGATTTAATCACCCTGCTGTCCTTACAGTAGATACTGTAGTACCAATCATAAAACATGATGATCATAAAGGTGTGCTGCAAAGACTGTCATGGAATTTCAGAGACAGGACCCAATTGCAGAATTCAAAAACAAGTTTATGACAAAAAAAGGGTATCCAGGCTGGGGTAGGGAAAACAGGGCACAGGACCAACTGGACTGGGCTACGGAAACCAGGGAAGGAGTAAACAGACTGACTGGCAGGACCGACATGAGAAAACAAACAAGACAGGAAACAAGATGAACTGGCACTGGACAGCAAACACGAGGAGACTAAAATAGGGAGAGGAATCAACAGGTTAACGAGACAGGGCAGGTGAGACTAATACACTAATAATAGGCAAACAAGGAAGCGGGGTACGACATCAGACATAGAGACACGTGGCGATTCAGAAACAAAACAAAGCCACATGCTCACACAAGACAACAAAACACCCGAATGGCATGAGCGCACGTCGCCAAGACAATAAGGCAATATACGCTCATGCCAACCGACAGAACAGACAAGAGAATGTGTAGCAATGCCAAACAAATTCCCACACTAAACAAAACCTAAGCGTACATTGCGAGGCAAATGGCACACGATGCACGCAACAGGTGACGAAACGAGACAGGACATCTGTGCGAGAGTCCGGCCACACACACACCCGACACCTCAGACCAAAAAGACCGAACCTCAACACAATATGAAGACAGCTAGCGACCCGGATTCACAGCGCAAAGCGAGTGCAATGCATATCCGCGAAAGACAGACATAGATTATTGACGCGAGTGAATGCCGCCAAGATGACAAGCACAATGCACTCACGCCAATATAAGACAAGACATGGAACATGAGTGTCCGGATCCCGACATCAAAACCAAAACCGAACCAGACAGAAGGGTCAGGGTCTAGACAACATGCTCCAGACAAGAAACAAGACTGACCGAAGAGCGCACGGCAGGGAAATCAACCGAAACCGTGTGCTCACACCAATACAGACAACGAAACACAAGACAGACTGGCCAACAACAAAAAAAGTCGCTTACTCTAATATTTAGTTGGACCGCCTTTAGCTTTGATTACGCTGTGCATTCGTCATGGCATTGTTTCGACCACCCTATGCTGTGTCACAACATTTATTTCCGTCCAGAGTTGCATACATTTTTGGCCAGGATCTTGTATTGATGACAGGAGAGTCGAACCACTCCGTAAAGTCTTCTCCAGCACATCCCAAAAATATTCAATGAAGTTAAGGTCAGGACTCTGTAGTGGCCAATTCATGTGTGAAAATTATTTCTCATGATCCCTGAACCACTCTTTCACAATTTGAGCCTAATGAATCTTGGTATTGTCATCCTGGAATACACCCGTGCCGTCAGGGAAGAAACAATCCATTGATGGGATAACCTGGTAATTCAGTACATTCAAATAGTCAGCTGACTTCATTTTATTGCCGCATAATGTTGCTGAAACTAGACATGACCAACTGAAGCAACCCCAGATCATAACACTACCTTAAATCCAAACTGCAACTTTTTTTTGGCCAGGCAGTGTATATTTCTGTCATACTATTTTCCATTTAGTCTGTATGTGCTGCATGCTACATAGTGAATTGGAGCTCTGTTCATTGTCATCTGCTACAAACAGAGTGCGCAATGCTCATGGTGGTGTTTTAGAGCTCCTTGGTATGAGCAGCTGGCTTCATATTTAAATTCGAACATTCTCAAAACAAGACCTATTTACTTTGAAGCATGCAGCACATGCAAACTATAATTTATCTCATTATGTGCTGTGCGCTAAATAGTGGATTAGTGCTCTGCTCGCTGTCATCGGTTACAAACAGAGTGTGCAGTGCTTATGATGGTGTTTAGAGCTCCTTGTTATGTGCAGCTGGCTTATAATAATTAATTATAATTTTATTTATTTATCACACATTATACATTTGCACATATATAGTGAAATTCTTTTTCCACATATCCCAGCTAAGCTGGGGTCAGAGTGCAGGGTCAGCCATGATATGGTGCCCCTGGAGCAGGCAGGGTCAAGGGCCTTACTCAGGGGCCTGACAGTGGCATCTTGGCAGTGCTGGGGCTTGAACACCCAACCTTCTAATCAGTAACCCAGAGCCTTAACTGTTGAGCCACCACTGCCCCTTCACATTTACATTCAAACATTCTTAAAACAAGATCTATTTACTTTGAAGCACGCAGCACATGCAAACTTATATTTATCTCATTAAATTGCAGCCTTTGCAGTTTAATAATCACACTAGGACATAATGTGATTTTAATTTGTGTGCTGAATGTTTAGTAAATTACATTCATACGTCAGTTAGTATCAGTTTTTGGTATCTGAGCATTTTTAGGAGCACAAGTATATGAGTGCAGAATCTGAACCAATTCCGATAGCAGTATCGGTATCGGGACATCCCTAATTTCATTCATAACAGCGATTATACTATATTTCACTATGAGCTCTGAGAAATCTACCACAGAGTGACATGAGATAAATTAAGAAGACAAACATCTGTCTGTCAAGTTTCTGGTACGACCGCAGGTTTGTTTTGCTTGCTTTGTCATTTTCTCTCCCTCGTGTTCCGCAGGCACGCTCGACTGGCATGATCAGCGTTTCCATGAGAACGCTGATTGTTCTCAGTGCAGCGCCGATCATGCCACTGATTGCTTGTCGAGCAACACCTGTTCCAGGCTGACTGCACGCCCTACATACGCAACACCTTTTGATAAATCCCCTGACGAACACACTGCTCTCTACTCTGCGCGGTGGCGCATTGCTGACTTTATTAACAAATATTTTTGGAACTGTTACCTCTGCTCCTGGGTCATTCTGTCCAGCACCTACACATTACAGAATAATCTTGCCACAACATGGACCCAGCAGAGGATTCCACTCTTCACTCCACCCTTTTACAGCAGGGACGTCAGCAAGACCAGTGGTTTTGGAGGTGATGGCCTCACGTCTCGCTGTTCTCACCTCCTATGTGCAACAGCTCCGCCCATCTCCGACTCCTGAATCTCTGCGGGAGGTTTCCTCAACAGCCCCTGCGACGCCTGTGTATTCTGGATGTTTTGAAGCCCGCATTCCGTGTCTTACCCCTTATTCAGGTGAGGCTGAATCCTGCAGCGCATTCATCTCACAGTGTTCCCTGTTCTTTACGTTGCAACCCTCCATGTTCGCCTCGGACACCATGAAGGTGGCTTGTGTCATTACACTCCTCACCAGTAGGGCTGGTGAATGGGTCACTGCTATGTGGGACAACCGACATCCCTGCTGCGCTTCATATCAGACATTTATTTCGGAGCTCCACCGAGTGTTTGATCGCTTGGCTCAAAGTCCGGAGATGGTGAGGATTTTGTCTGGACTCTCCCTAGAAGATCGACGTGTTAAGGATTAAGCGATAGATTTTCACACTCTTGCTGCTTCTTGTGAATGGAATGATTTCGCTATGAGAGATTGCTTTCTATACAGGCTTTCTGATGACATTTTGTATGAGATCTATTCATTGGATTTACCTCCACGCTTCAACAATTTGGTGGATTTGGCTATTCGAGTCGATCAACGCCTCGCTCTGCATCGCCATCACTGCCGACGGCACTTTCCACATGCTATGGCGGTAGATCATCCTGCCCGCTCTGCCTCACCAGCATACTCGCCTGAACCTTAACCTGATCAAGAACCCATTCAAGTCGCCAGGACTCAAATCTCCAGTAGGCAGAATCAACGACACCTTATTAATGGACTGTGTCTGTATTGTGCTGCCCCGGTTCACCTTGCTGCCGCCTGTCCGTGAAAAGACATCGCTCGGTAGGAGAGGGGTTACTGGCGAGCGCAACACCTTTTGATAAATCCCCTGGACATCGGACACTTTTTCCAGCTTGACTACAGTTTGGATCGGCCTGTCATACTGTTTCTGCTTTGATTGACTCCGGCGCTGAGGGTAATTTTATGGACCTTGAATTAGCATCCAAATGGCGGCTTCCCATGTTTCGTCTAGATGAACCTATCAACGCCCATACCCTGAGCGGAACACCACTGTCCGTCATAACTCATTCCACTGAGGCGGTCACGTTTATCTCCGGGAATCATACGGAACAGTTGTCATTCCTCCTTATTCTGTCTCCATCAGCTCTGGTAGTGTTGGGGCATCCTTGGTTGGTAAAGCACAATACCAACACTGTTCTTGCTTGGAGTCCTTATTGTCTGTCGCACTGTCTTAAGGTACTGTCACGGTTCTGGTAAGCCCAGAGGTTTGTTAGGCTTGTTTTGTCATTTTCACTCCCTCGTGTTTCACAGTTTTCAGCGTTTCCATGGGAATGATCATTGTTCTCAGGGCAGTGCAAATCATGCCACTGATTGCTTGTCAAGCAACACCTGTTCCAGCCTGATTGCACTCCCTACATACGCCCTTATGTTTCTCTGTTTCTTTGCCAGATTATTATGCTAAGTTGAGTACTAACCTCGCTCTCCTTGTCTAGCTGGTCCTGTCTTCTCACTCTGTTGGTTTGCCCGTGTTGTTCAGGTTGTGATTTGCCTTCCAGTCTTCGCTGAGTTCAGCCTGGCAATCCACAAAGGAATTCCACTCTATGCCCGCGTGACTCAAGATGGCGCCGAGTATGGCTGCTGCGTTGCGAGCTCCGAAACAACATGGCAGTGTTTTGTTTGTTTTGTTCACAATTCTTATGTTTTTTGTCTTGGATGTTGTCTGCCTTATTGTCTACGACAGACAAACACTTTTGGACATTGGTTCAGCAATTTCACACTGTAAACCGGACTTCAAATTCCTTAATGCCGACCCGCTGTTTACAAACACACCAGTGGAGCCCTTTGTCTGTGCTGTTCGGCCGCGGAAACGCAGGAGGAAAAGGGGAAACAGAGCCAGCGTTCTCATCAGAGTAAGATGCCGCGCAAATCGACCCCCGCTACCCACTATTCTACTGGCAAATGTTCAGTCTCTGGATAACAAGCTCTGTGAGCTGAAACCCGCGGGGTTCTCTGTGCACCGAGCGGACAGAGCGAAAGACCTCTCAGGTAAAAGCAGAGGTGGTGGTGTATGTTTTATGATCAACAAATCCTGGTGTGATCAGAGGAACGTACATTCTATTAAGTCTTTCTGCTCTCCTGATCTGGAATTTCTCATGCTTCTGTGTCGACCATTCTGGCTACTGAGGGAATTCACAGTGGTCATTATCACAGCTGTGTACATTCCCCCACAAGCCGACACAGACCGGGCACTCAAGGAACTGTATGGCAGTATAAGTGAGCAGGAAACCGCGCACCCTGAGGCCGTGTTCATTGTGACCGGGGACTTTAATAAAGCCAGTTTCAAATCAGTCGCACCAAAATACCACCAGCACATTAGTTTCAACACACGAGGGGACAGGGTTTTGGACCATTGCTACTCTCCCTTCCGGGATGGCTACAAATCCCTCCCCCACCCACCATTTGGCAAATCAGACCACTCTTCCATTCTGCTTCTGCCCGCTTACAGGCAGAAACTGAAACAGGAAGCACCCACCCTCAAAACGATCCAGTGTTGGTCAGACCAATCAGACTCTATGCTACAAGACTGTTTTGATCACACGGACTGGGAGATGTTCCGGTCCGCCTCTGATGACGACATCGAGGATTATGCTGATAGCGTAATGTGTTTCATCAAAAAGTGCATGGAGGACGTAGTTCCGACCAGAACAATATGGATCTATCCGAAACAGAAGCCATGGATAAATAGCGATGTTCGCGTGGCACTTAATGTGCGGACCTCCGCTTTCAATTCCGGGAATGCGGAGGAGCATAAACAAGCCAGTTATGCCCTCCGAAAAACTATCAGAACAGCAAAACGGCAGTACAGGAACAAGATTGAAGGACAGTTTAACACCACCAACTCTAGAAGCATGTGGCAGGGAATTAACATCATCACGGACTTTAAAGGGAATAAAAACTCAGCCGTGAACACCGCTGCCTCTCTCCCGGATAAGCTAAATACTTTTTATGCTCGTTTTGAGGGAAATAACACCGCCCTCATGGAGAGAGCTCTCGTGGCCAAAGCTACAGAGGTTAGTTCACTCTCCGTCTCTGTAGCGGATGTAACCCGATCCTTCCGACGGGTGAATATCCGCAAAGCCACAGGCCCAGACGGCATTCCGGGCCGCATCATCAGAGCATGCGCGTACCAGCTGGCTGGTGTTTTTACAGACATTTTCAATCTTTTCCTCTCTTTGTCTGTAGTCCCCACATGCTTTAAAACATCCACCATTGTGCCTGTTCCAAAGCAATCAAAAATAACTTGCTTAAATGACTGGCGTTCTGTTGCTCTGACCCCCATCATCAGCAAATGCTTTGAGAGACTAATCAGAGATTACATCTGCTCTGTGCTGCCTCTCTCTCTTGACCCATTGCAGTTTGCTTACCGCAACAACCGCTCCACTGATGATGCCATTGCATCTACAATACACACTGCTCTCTCCCACCTGGAAAAAAGAACACTTATGTGAGAATGTTGTTTGTAGACTACAGCTCAGCATTCAACACCATAGTGCCCTCAAAGCTAGATGAGAAACTCCGGGCTCTGGGCTTAAACAGCTCGCTGTGCAGCTGGATCCTGGACTTCCTGTCAAGCAGACGCCATGTGGTTAGAAATGGCAGCAACATCTCCTCATCACTGACCCTCAACACTGGAGCCCCACAGGGCTGTGTTCTCAGCCCACTACTGTATTCCTTGTACACACATGACTGTGTGGCAACACATAGCTCCAATGCCATCATTAAGTTTGCTCATGACACGACGGTGGTAGGTCTGATCACTGACAATGATGAAACAGCCTACAGAGAGGAGGTGCACACTCTGACACACCGGTGTCAGGAGCACAACCTCTCCCTCAATGTCAGTAAGACAAAGGAGCTTGTGGTGGACTTCAGAAGGAAAGACAGAGAACACAGTCCCATCACCATCAATGGAGCACCTGTGGAGAGAGTCAGCAGCTTCAAATTCCTGGGTGTCCACATCACTAAGGAACTCACATGGTCCATCCACACTGAAGTCATTGTGAAGAAGGCTCATCAGTGCCTCTTCTTCCTGAGATGGCTGAGGAAGTTTGGAATGAACCGCCACATCCTCACACGGTTCTACACCTGCACTGTAGAGAGCATCCTGACTGGCTGCATCTCCGCCTGGTACGGCAATAGCACAGCCCACAACCGCAAAGCACTGCAAAGGGTGGTGCGAACTGCCAGACACATCATCGGAGGTGAGCTTCCCTCCCTCCAGGAAATATATACAAGGCAGTGTGTGAAAAAAGCTCGGAGGATCATCAGAGACTCCAGCCACCCGAGCCATGGGCTGTTTTCACTGCTACCATCAGGCAGGCAATATCGCAGCATTAGGACCCGCACCAGCCGACTCCATGATAGCTTCTTCCCCCAAGCAATCAGACTTTTGAACTCTTGATCTCCCACGATCAAAATACATCAGCACTGCACTTTATTATTATTACTATTACTCTTATATCTCACACCGGACTGTCATAAATTATATTATTATTATATATATATTCTCTCTTAACAACTTACTATCAACCGACAGCCTGAATGTCAATACAGTACAATACAACCTACTGTACATTCTATATATACTACTATATATACTTTTTTAATTTTACTGAATGTGTATCTATATTGTGCGTATTGTATACTGTACAGTGTATGTTATTATTTGTATATTGTGTTGTATGTAAATATGTGTATATTAGACTTTAAATTGTGTTGTGTTAATTTGATGTTTTTGTAAATTGGTATATGTCTCATCACTGTCACGACTGCTATATTGATCGGAACTGCACCCAAGAATTGCACACACCATTGCACTTGTGTATATGGCTGTGTGTCAATAAATGTGATTTGATTTGATTTGATGGGGATCTACACTTCTGCTGTTGCTTGCATTGTCCGCTGGACACCTCTCTCATCACCAAGCTTCTACGGAGGATTCTGCAATCCCCTCTTGAGTACCATGACGCACACACTCCACTGACAAAAACACTACTCTCTACACTGCATGGTGGTGCATTACTGGCTTTATTAATAAATATTTTTGGAACTGTTACCTCTGCTCCTGGGTCATTCTGTCCAGCACCTACACGTTACACTGTCAAGGACAGTGCACAACCATTAAAAAGCCTCTCAAAATAAAACTGAAAGTGATTTTTCTATAAGGGTGAATTTCACAAAGAAATGTATAGGTCATATTTCAACCCCAAAATCTTTAAAAAATCATAAGAATTATTGTATTTTTATTTTTTTGCATTGTGAAATTATTATCATAAAAATTTAGCTAATTTTCCCACAAAATTCTGATTTTTTAGTTCACTGTTTAGTTCAGAGGCTAGTACCACAGAAATTACAAATATAATTTGAAATTTAAAATAGATAAAATAAAAATGTACATAGGACATATGTTTTTTCCCATTGATAGTCTTTGGGTGAATGAGAGCAATTGAGGTTTTTAAATCCCTACAATAAATTATCTCAGTTTTCAAAATTAATTGTGAGGAATCACTACCCAGTATCATGTGATCATAAATAAAAAAAATTGGCTTCCCTAAAGTGGCCATTGTCTAAACAAATAGCTAACAGCCTTGAGGAAAGGCTCTTCGTGAAAGGAATCTATATGGATTCTGCTCACTTGTTTAGGACGACCCTACGAATAGCATCTCCTTCCTGCAGTGCTGTTCAAGGGTGCAAAAAATGCCATTTGGAATTTATGTAAAATATCTAGAATCAGAAAGAGGAAGTGACCTAGACAATCCCTAGAAGTCTAATGCCCTACTGTCCTCAAATAAGACAGAGGAAGTGTCCTAGACTATCTCTAGTAGTCTAGTGTTATTTATCTGTCCAGATAAAAGGAATTGTACAGAACTGATTTGCCGTAAGGACAAAGCTGACGTTAATCACTGAGACCGTCACACAGCCAAAAGGAACCCTCACCTACAGCCCCGCTTCCTTATGCCAACAACCCTTTAGGCGTAAAACACAGCCCCAGATTTATGTTACTCCTGTACAGTGAGCAAATTTGCCACACAGACCTTTTCCTCTTAACTTACCCTCTTTCACTCTCTTTTGCAAATGTAACTCACTTCACAAGGGTCATGTTCACTCTGCAGCTAAATACAGTTGTCTCTCCTCTTTTGAGTGTCTGTTTATGAGAATGACTCCTGTATTTCATCTACACACTGAGCTATAATTTAGGGTAGTCAATTCCGGGTTTAAATGCAGTGGTCACTTCCAAAAGGTCAGTTTAAAGAATATTGACTCAGGTCTATTGTATGAATAAGCGCAGTCCAATAGGAATTTAGTTCCTGATAAAACACATTTTATTTAATTAACAGAGAACATTTCTTGATACCTTGATGTCCCCGTCCCGGCGTGAAGCTCTTTGTCTGCTCAAAGGCCCGAGCCACAGTTGGTCCTTTCAACAAACTGGTGATGGACTCCACCTGCATATTAAACCAGTGCTAAATATCAAAATAACGTAGGAAATGAATGTTGTCCTCCTGAAAAAACAACCTAAGATGGTTTGCTGGTCTTATTTGGTTCAGTAGCATAGCCAGAAACTTTTGGGTGGGTGGGCCAAGAGAAATTGTTAATTGTTTCCACAGGCGTATTTAAGACATTTAGCTACTAAATGTTGTCTACTTTAATATTAAAATATTGATCAACAATATTAGTGTTTGAGTACATTCAGACATGTTTTTTTTTTTTGTTTTTTTTTTACATGTGCAACATATGGAACATTAGGAGGCCTTGTGGCTAAGAACAGATACATATAATTATATGAGGATTCAGGGGAAAAAACAGCTTAAACCAGACTAAAATGGTTTGCTGGTCTTAGCTGGTTTAAGATGGTCTTGGCTGGTCAACAAGCTGGTCTCCCAGCCAGACCAACTGAAAAGTGCCCAAAACCCCTCTAAACCAAATGACAGCCCATCCTGACCAGATTGGGAGACCAGCAAACCAGTTTAGGCTGGTTAGATTTGTTTTGTTTTGTTGTTTGTTTTTTCAGAAGGGGGTGAAAATCTAAATAATTCAGTTACTGTTGCTAACTAAGCAAAATGACACTACAGCCAACAAATCTGGACAAAATCATCTAGAGTCTATCTGTGTGCTCTATTCAAGGCAGCCAAGTTTCAAACCAGTCCCTATGGTGCAGGCCCTTAGATTAACTAGGGAGGCAGTCTGCCCAAACAAAACCCCTTGAACTCACACCCTGTCAACCTGAAAACATTTGTGTTCCATGTGAACTGGGAGTGTTGCACCACCGGAAACCTGCATGCTACAAACTAAACAGCAGTCTAGAGAGGACGCAGTAAGCTGCACATTCTCCAGTTTACTGGTGATTGAGACATCCTCATTAAACAGTCTGGAGACAGAACATTCTCCTCTCTGGGCAAAAAGCCACAGCAGTGTTCAATTGTCTGAGGGAATTCAGCCTGTTTTTGTAAGGTGTCTAAGGTCATGCTAAGGCTTCTTTAAAGTAGGAGAGAAATAGGTTACAACACAAATCAAACCACCATGTGGATTATTTAATAATATTGCTTATTCTTTTCCAGTTTAATTCTGCATTTGTCTACTGGAAATAATTTATCAATCAAAATAAACTATAAATAACCTTAAATATAATGTATGTGACAGAAGTGTAACATTCTCCATCTTAAACTATTTTAAACAACATAGTTCACATTCCACTATAATTATATTAATTGAGAGATTACATGGAATATTTTTACTAAATGTGGTACTATAAAAAAATTGTATGATACAAGTGAACTGCAAACAAATTATGAATGGTTAAAAATTTAGAAATACTAAAATACTGTATATAATATTTACAAAAAAATTATGAAATGTTGAAAAAAGTTTTGAAATGTCCAGTTTGTAAAATCCACAAATTTTGGAAAGAAATGTTTTACATTGCATGCATGTGGATATATGAGTTTGTTGGATCTTATGGCAAACACACACACCTGACTAAACAGATGCTCCAGGAAACCATGCAGCTTCTTCTGTTTGTCGTGAGATATCCACACGCTGGCTGCCATCTCATCCCCTGTGTGTGTGTGTGCGGAGAGAAAGGGTGAAGTGGTATTCATTAGATGATTTAACATAGCCGCAGTTATAGCAATGAACAAGCCTCTCCTCTCTTCCTCCATCTGTTCAGTAGTTAGCATCAAATGGCCATCAGTTTGGCAGGGACTGTGTATTGGCAGGTATTGTGTGTCTAACTAAGTGGAAAATGTGTGCTTTATGTTCAGTGCAAAGAGATAAGAAGAACTTATTTTAAAGCCATATCCAAGCTCTTGCCAAAACTGATTAAAGTTATGGATGTTCCTTCATGTTTTGAAGCATTAATCAGGGGAGTTATCAAACAATGGTGTTCTGGTGGCAGCTGTGTGTAGAATGATGTCTGGTTGTGTTACCTGAGTCCATCTCGTCACTGTGTATGTAGGAGCTGCAGTGACTGCTGCAGATGCTGGTGAAGGAAGCTATTGAGTTCCTGTTGCTGTTACAATCACTGAAAGCAATCAGCCAAACATTCATGTGTTACTAACAAATGATCCAACTATCAGTACCCAACAGGACCTTAATGGTGCTAAAGCCACAACCCATATCAAACAGCATTCCTAAGTAATTCGATAGAGTTTCAATGAGGTTTGAAACACAAAACGTCTGTTAACATCACAGCAAATTCTTGAGAACTTATTTTGTGAGATCTGTTACAATTGGACCATTAACACACCTTAACTGAAGGATGTTGTTTACCCTGCTAAAAAGAAAGGCATATGTTATGGGCACGAACAGCCAGTTGTGGGAAAAATGGAGAAAGTAAGTGCACTTCTCACGATTCAGTCAGCGAGATTTAATATTTAAGTATTTAAACACATTCACACAGCACACAAGATCATTATAATCTATGAAGAATTAGAACATATATACATAGCACAAGGGATCACTATAAAAATTATGAAGATTTTAAAAACATTTACACAGCAAGAAGAAACACCACGGCTGCTGTGAGAGCTTGAGAGGACTGCTGGGGGAAAAAATCTGAATGTGTAAAAATATAAAAGCTTTTATATTAGTTGAATGAAAACCTTAATATAATTTAATACTGTTAAATATAAATATACTATTCAAGGAATATTCCGGGTTCAAAACAAGTTAAGCTCAATCGACATCATTTTTGGCATAATATTGATTACCACAAAAATGTATTTAAAAAAGCAAAAATGGCAGTTACAGTGAGGCATTAACAATGGAAGTGAATGGGGCCAATCCATAAACGTTAAAATACTTCAAAAGTGTTGCCACAAGACATAAACAAAATGTGTGTTAACATGATTTTAGTGTAATAAAATCACTTACTAACCTTTTCTGTGTAAAGTTATAGTTAATTTTACAACTTCGTTGCCATGACAGTTTAATGTCAACAAACCCTAAACCCCTACAATGACTCTAAAAATGAAAATTTAAACAACTTAACAGCTCAAATTATACATGAGTTTTAACAGAGGAATTATTGTAAGTGCTTTTATAAAATTATAAGCTTCACATTTCTGCCTTTTAAACCCTCCAAAAATTGGCCCCATTCACTTCCATTTTAAGTGCTTTACTGTAACTTCAATTTATTTATTAAGAAAAGGACGGACGAGTAAAAATAAATTTTTGTGGTAAGAGGGTATGCATTAATAACACCCATTTGCTCTTTCTTCCTACCAACATGACAAACAACAAAGACATATAATAGTGTACCAATGTGCTTTTACTGAACTTCAAGTGAAATACTGTATACATTTGGAATGGCAATCAGCTTAAACCAGCCTGGATCAGCATGGAAATTCACACTGGTCTAAGCTGGTCTTTTCAGCAGGGTTATATGAGTATTAGATTCTCAGATACCTGTTGGAGTCCCGGTTGCTGATGGTGTCGTGACCCGAGTCCTCCTGCTCGTCTCCAGCCACATTGAAACACACTTTCTTGCGTTCACTTCTCTCGCTCTCACTCTCAGCTGAGATGTAGCTCTTCCCTTCAGAGCCAGTGGGATGGGTGATGGATGAGAGCAAACTGTGAGAAAGACAAAAAGAGAGATACACTGATGAGCCAAAACATTATGACCACTCACAGGTGATGTGAATAACGTTGATCATCTCCTAACAAGGCTACATGTCACGGTCTGAGAATGCGAACAATCAGTTCTTGTAGTCTTCATGTTGAATACAGGAGAAATGGGCAGGAGTAAAGACCTGAGCGACTTTGACAAGGGCCAAACTGTTATGGCCAGACGACTGGGTCAGAGCATATCTGAAACAGCAAGGCTTGCAGGGTGCTCCCAGTCAGCAGTGGTGAGTACCTACCGACAGTGGTCTGAGGAGGGACAAACCACAAACCGGCGACAGGGTGTTGGGTGCCCAAAGCTCATCGATACGTGAGGGCAACGAAGGCTATCCTGTCTGGTCCAAACCGACAAAAGGTCTACTGTGGCACAAGTCACAGAAAATTTTTATGATGGTTATGGGAGTAATGTGTCACAACACACAGTGCATCGCACCCTGCTGCATATGGGACACAGACTGCTCAGAGTACCCATGATGACCCCTGTCTTCAATCAAAAGTGCCTACAATGGGCACGCAAGCATCAAAACTGGACCTTGGAGCAGTGGAAGAAGGTCACCTGGTCTGATGAGTCCCGTTTTCTTTTACATCACGTGGACGGTCATGTATGTGTGTGCCGTTTACCTGGGGAAATAATGGCACCAGGATGCACTGTGGGAAGACAAGTTGGTGGAGGGAGTGTGATGCTCTGGGCAATGTTTTGCTGGGAAACCCTGGGTCCAGCCATTCATGTGGATGTCAAATGGACAAGTGCCACCTACCTAAACATTGTTGCAGACCATGTACACTCATTCATGGCAATGGTATTCCCTGACTGCAGTAGCCTCTTTCAGCAGGATAATGTGACACTGCACACATTGTTCGGGAATGGTTTGAGGAACATGATGAAGAGTTCAAGGTGTTGCCCTGGCCTCCAAATTCCACAGATCTCAATCCGATTGAGCATCTGTGGGATGTGCCGGACCAACAAGTCCGATCAATGGCCTTTCCACCTCGCAACTTACAGAACTTAAAGGATCTGCTTCTAATGTCTTGGTGCTAGATACCACAGGATGCCTTCAGGGGTCTTGTAAAATCCATGCCTCGGCGGGTCGGCACTGTTTTGGCAGCACACGGAGGACCAACAGCATATTAGGCAGGTGGTCATAATGTTTTACTCATCAGTGTATATAGAGACAGGGAGAAACAGAGAGGGGTTAATCACAAATTAGGCTCAACCTGAAAGTGCACAGCCATGGCAGCCCATAGACACTTTACTGTCCGTCTGATTCAAATTGTGCATACAAAATAAATAATAAAAAATAAATAAAAATAAAAAAATAAAAAACTTTCTCAAAATAGCAAGCTCCAATTAGTGTTTTTTTTTTTTTTTTTTAGTCATAAATTTTGTCTTTTGACCAAAAAATTCCTTTAAATTTACTCAATATTCTGTCTTGACATATTTTACTCTGACTATAAGGGCACACAATTTAAGTAAAAGAAAATCTGATAATGTGTAAAATGACAGCGATGGGTAACAGACCAACCTTTAACAAAATATTTAAACATTTTGCAAAATTTATAAAAATGTAATTAGGCTATTTCAACATGTATAAAAGATTATATGACCAAAAATTGTAAGTAAATAGTTAATATCTTAGAGAATTATTTTTTCTTGTTATAACAGAATTTTTTTTATGAAAATTGCTTCATTATATAAATAAACTAGTTTTTGTTTGTCTTGACCAAATAAAAAAAAAACGTCATCAATGAACGAACACTGCCTCCAATCTGATTGGTTAAAAACATGTTCCATCATTCTGTTATAAGTACATCTTTGTTTTCGTCTATTTAATGTGTCACAATAATTTTTGTCATTTCTACTTGATTTTTTAATCAGTAAATAAATTCAAAGTACTGTTACAATGTGAGCATCAAGGAAGAACTAGTCGATTTGATCAAGTTTGGCATCCATGGCATTGAATCTTTAAAAGATATTTGAGAGGTTTAAGACGCTTTAAAATAAATGAACAATTTCAGGATTACCCACCCCTAAACATGTGTTATGTCCAAATTCATATGTCCACCAGACGGCTGTTTCCTGTCTGAGTGGGCGGTTCTTTGCTAGAAAAAGCAGCAAAGTGGACCAGACTTTATGCTGATAGTCAAAAATCTGGCTATGTAAAACTAATCAAATCGTAATTACTGAAATTGCTGCAAAATAAAGACACTACAGAGTCAGAATCAACTTAGCCTTTCTGTCAGCTCAAACCAATCTGGCCATTCTCCGTTGCCCTCTCTTATCAAAAATGCATTTCCGTCTGCAGAATGTTTTTTGTTTTTGGCACCATTCTGAGCAAACTCCAGAGACTGTTGTGCGTGAAAATCCCAGGAGATCAGCAGTTACAGAAATACTCAGACCAGCCCGTCTGGCACCAACAATCATGCCACGGTCGACATTTTTCTCCATTCTGATGGTAGATGTGAATATTAACTGAAGCTCCTGACCCGTATCTGCATGATTTTATGCACTGCACTTCTGCCACACAATTGGCTGATTAGATAATCACATAAATATGTAGGTGTACAAGTCTTCCTAATAAAGTTCTCAGTGAGTGTAGCTCCAGAAATAGACGTTGATTCAGATGAACAGTGGAAAAGACACCTCACATTATCACCCTATCATGCTGCCACCTTTTAAATCTTATATGCCTAGCATGGTAAAGTTTACACTCCATGAAAGACATGTTACAGGAAGAACGGCCGGGCACAGAGCTCTAAAGTCATCAAGAGGTGTGGCTCAAGTTGAGCGTGTGAGAATGGGGAGAGCCAAACAAAATTTTGGCTTCCTCAACAACTCGAGGAAGTTGGAGGTCTTCAAAATATTAATAACTTCAAAACATGCTGTGGCAGATTCACATTCTCTCTCTGAAGGAGGAAGCGGGAGCCGGGTAAACATCCAACGAAACTTTTAATGACAGCACTTTTCAGCTTAACATCATACAGATTTGCTTTTCATCTCAACACTACGCATACACCCTGTTGACTTTTCAGCTCAACACTACACATACACCAAGTTGGCTTTTCAGCTCAACACTACACACAGTCAGCTCCGTTCATCTCTCTCTCCCCTTCTGCTGCTGTCTCCTGTCCTCAAATACTCCCGCAACTCCTCACTGGAACGCGCGACCAGTGTGGCAACAGGTGGAACTCATTCACCACTTATCTCTCCGGCCTCACTCTGCCCAGACACCGCTCGGCCATGCCCTGCTCACCACACATGCATATAGAGCTGTATCAACAATCATAACTCTGCAAGAAATTGGTTCCCTTTTCCGGACAGCAAAGAAAACTTTTAACGAGGCTATGTGTTTGGAACTAGCTTATGTGCAACATATTCTGAGACATGGGGTCATTAAAGCTACATTTTCAATATTTTTTTTAATATTTTTTTGGGGGTCTGGGATTGTGGCCAGGTCTCACCACACATGAACGCACAAACAAGTCAAGCCTTGTTTGAGTTTCAGACAACCCCCTTTAGCTTCTTATAATGAGATGGGACACTATAAACATATTTTTGTGGAATATGTTGCCATTATAAATGCGAACCCTTACATTAATTCTCATCCTAAAAATAAACAAAATCTAAAAAAAAATCATAATTCTGACCTGAACCAGTTCTCTAAGTGAGAAGTGTAGGAACATTTCAATGATGCCTCCCTTGTGAGAAGGCCAGAGGCCACTAGAAATGCCCTAGTTCTCCAGCTCTGTGGTTTTAGAACAATGTCCCTCTCCCTGCCAAAGCAGGAAGGTCTCCACCATTGAGTGCCATTCTGGAAAAGAGCACCTGGCACTGCTATTGGCTGGAAATTAATAAGGAAGTGTGCACAGCGTGGGGCACGGAGCATCAAAGTAAGAAGAGGTGGAGGAAGGGAACAATGATGAAGCTCTGCAGGGGAGGATCTTGGTTTGGATCCATGAGTCTCTTTGCCTACAGTTCTTTATGTATGAAAGCTTTCATGTGACACATGAGGCTCTTCAGCTGTGCTTTACATTCAGCTAACATCATACAGCTGACACTGCACTTTCAACTATAATTAAGTTCTGACTTCACTGGTCAAATCACACTTTTTTTCTCTTTTCATATACAAAAGAGACTGACATTTGAAATTTGACAAGATAAATTTAATAAAATTCTCTTTCACTTGCCCCTTCAAAAATCCACTTGTCCTGGACAAGTGGACAAGCGTTAGTGTAGAGCCCTGATTAAATATTGCATTCAACATTCTACAGTAACAATTTTTTATTCTGCAGTATAGCTCCTAAATTAAATGTACATTGTTTTAAAGGAGTTTTAGTTCCCTATCTGTCATTCACTCGACGTTGTGTTGATGTAGTGACACTAGGGGTCGCACTTGAGAGCCCCTAACACCTCTGATATTTGAGAAAAGGCCAATGAAAATTGGCGAGTGGAATTTGCATGCCACTCCCCCGGACATACGGGTATAAAAGGAGCCAGCTTGCAACCACTCATTCAGATTTGTACTCCACTGCTTTTCCATTCACCTCTAAAAAAAGAGCATTTTAAGCTGTTGGATATATGGAGCATAAGTGCAGAGAACGCCCATGGGTGCTTTGACAGCCACACTAAGAGAGTATATCTAAAAGTGTATATTCCTCTAAAAGAGTGAGCACTGACGGAAAGCGTCTTTTTAAAGATACCTTTCCGTCTGTGTGTAGTTCCTGGGTGCGGTCGATATCTCGCCGCTTCTGACGGCCACAATTGCTGCCTCACGTGTTTAGGCCATAGCCACGCGGAGACAGCATTCGTGGATGGTTCATGTTCTCACTGCGAGAACATGACCATGGCAACGTTGCGGTCGTGGCTTTCCTTCTTCAGAGGGAACACTCCCCACCCCGGTCCTTTTACCTACAGGTATCAGGCTGCGACGGTTAGTGCTGGGGGCGATTTGGGGACCCCAGTGGGAGTGGTTTCACTGGGTGAACCCCCACGGACCTCCCCAGTATGCTCGTTCCCCAGTATGCTCGTTTGCCCCAGTCAAGTTTTGGGATGAGACAGGCAGCTTGCCCCAGGGCGAGTTTAATGTCTCTTTCGGGGCACGAGAGCAGGATGAGCTCTCGATCGCAGAATTGGAGAGCGGGCTGGCACGGTCAGACATGGATGACTCGGCTGGGTTGCCACCTTCGGGTGTGGTCACCCAGTCTGAGGCTGATGTGGAGCTGACCGCCATGCTTGACCGGGCTGCCATGAGTGTCGGGCTTGAGTGTAACCCTCCACCCTGCCCTGAGCCCTCACGGCTGGATGACTGGTTCCTGGGCTCAGAGCGCCGCTCACAGCCACACCACGCCCCGGTACCATTCTTTCTGGAATTGTATGAGGAGCTCACGAAGTCGTGGCAGGCATCTTATACTGCCCTGACCCGGCTTCAGAGCTTCTCCGCTCTCACTACCCTCGATGGTGGGACGGCCAGTGGGTACATGGCGATTCCTCAGGTGGATAAGGCAGTTGCGGTGCACTTGTGCCCACAAAACACCGCCACCTGGCGGAATCACCCGAGACTCCCATCCAAGGCCTGTAAGTCTACATCATCCCTGGCGGCTAAGGCTTACAGTTCTGCTGGCCAGGCCGCCTCCGCCCTGCATGCCATGGCCGTCCTGCAAGTCCACCAGGCCAAGGCATTGAGAGAGCTGGACGAGGGTAGTCCTGACCCAAGTGTGATGCAGGAGCTGTGCTTGGCGACCGACTTCGTCTCCGATGTGATGAAGGTCACGGCACGGGCTCTCGGGCAGGCGATATCCACCATGATGGTCCAGGAGTGCCAACTCTGGCTTAACCTGGTCGAGATGAAGAATGCCGACAAGGTTCGTTTCCTTGATGCCCCCATCTCCCAGGCTGGCCTGTTCGGCGACACCATCAAGGACTTTGCTCAACAGTTCTCGATGGTCAAGAAGCAGACGGAGGCTATCCAGCAAATTCTGCCCTGGCGTAGTTCAAGGTCCCGCACCCCGTCTGCTCGTCGCCGAGGGCATCATCCTGTGCCAGCAACACCGGCTCTTCCGCAACCTGAGCCAAGCACTCGGACCCGGTGTAGAGCCCCCCGCAGGAAGTCGACACCCCGTCCCACAATTCGGTGCCAAGAACCCCAGGAAGGCTTCGAGGCGCCCCTGAGATGGGCGACCCAGGGGCGAGGAGACCCGCTGTAAGTTTGGAGTTTGGTGCACAGAGCACTCCATCCCCTGGTGGAGGGCCGGGAGGAGAATCTTTTGTTTCCTTTTGTGTTCATTTTGCCGCATGTCTGAGAGGCTGCGGTACCCACACTTTTAAAAAAGTCTCCTCACTCCCTGGGTCATACACTCGCATGAGATCGCAATCCTTCTACAGAACTACACGATAGAGCCTGTCCCTCCAGCCGAGATGAAGAAGGGGTTCTACAGCCCCTACTTCATTGTACCAAAGAAAGGCGGTGGGTTGCGGCTAATCTTGGACCTGCGAGTGCTGAATTGGGCTCTGCACAAACTCCCGTTCAGGACACTGATGCAGAAGTGCATCCTGTCATACGTCCGACATCAAGATTGGTTCGCAGCGGTAGACCTGAAGGACGTGCACTTCCATGTCTCAATTTTACCTCGGCACAGACCGTTTCTTCGGTTCGCTTTCGAGGGCCGGACATATCAGTACAAGGTCCTCCCCTTCGGTCTGTCACTGTCGCCTTGCGTCTTTACGAAAGTCGCAGAGGCAGACCTTTCCCTGATAAGGGAAGTGGGTGTCCTTATCCTCAACTATCTCGACGACTGGTTGATTTTAGCTCACTCTTGAGATCTATTGTGTGCGCACAGGGACCTGGAGCTCAGACACCTCAGCCGACTGGGGTTTCGGGTCAACTGGGAAAAGAGCAATCTCTCACCGGTGCAGAGCATCTCTTTTCTTGGGATGGAGTTGGACTCGGTCGCTATGATATCGCGTCTCATGAACGAGCGCGCCCAGTCGGTGACTAACTGCTGAAGTCATTCAGGGGAAGAACAGCAGTCCCACTGAAGCAATTTCAGAGGATCCTGGGGCATATAGCATCCTCAGCAGCTGTTATGCCGCTCGGGTTGATGCATATGAGACCACTTCAGCACTGGCTTCAGACTTGAGTCCCAAGATGGGCATGGTGTTGCGGCATGCATCACGTGGCTATCACACCGATCTGTCGCCGCATATTCAGCCCTTGGACGGACCTTGCATTTCTGCGGGCAGGGGTCCCCTTACAGCAAGTGTCCAGGTGCATCGTCGTCACGACAGACGCCTCCAAGTTAGGTTGGGGTGCCGTTTGCAACAGGCACGCAGCCTCAGGTTCCTGGACAGGACCTCGACTGCATTGGCATATCAACTGCCTCGAGTTGCTGGAGGTATTGCTGGCCCTGCGGAGGCTTCGGCCATTGATCCAGGGAAAGCATGTGTTGGTCTGGATGGACAACACGGCAACAGTAGCGTACATAAACCGCCAAGGCAGGGCCACAAGAACCCTTCCTCACAAATTGTCAGTGCCTATGCGCCACGGCCAACGAACCCACGCCCATGCCTGCCACGGCCAATGAGCCAATGTCCACGCCTGCCATGGCCAACGAGCCAACGCCCATGCCTGCCACGGCCAACGAGCCAACGTCCACACCTGCCACAGCCAACGAGCCAACACCCACCATGGCCAATGAGCCAACGCCCTCACGGCCAACGAGCTAGAAGCATCAACTGTCCCAGAGCCAGTGTTGCCAGCCTCGTCCGTCCCAGAGCCAGCGTTGCCAGCCTCGTCCGTCCCAGAGCCAATGGTGCCAGCCTTGTCCATCCCGGAGCCAGCGTTGCCAGCCTCGTCCATCCCAGAGCCAGCATTGTCAGTCTCGTCCGTCCCAGAGCCAGCGTTACCAGTCTCTGGTAACAGATCAGGCGGACAGCCAAGAGACCAAGGAGACCAGGGCAGATCAGGCGGAAAGCCATGAGACCAGGGAGACCAGAGTAGATCAGGCGGATGGCCAGGAGATCCAGAAGACCAGGGCAGATCGGGTAGAAGGCCATGAGACTCAGAAGACCAGAGCAGATCATGTGGATGGCCGTGAGACCAAGGAAACCAGAGTATATCAGGCAGATAGCCATGAGACTCAGAAGACCAGAGCAGATCCGCCTGCCACGGCTTTGTCCCTCGAGCCTCCCATGGCCCCACCTTCCACGGCTCCGCCCCTCGAGCCTCCCATGGCTCCGTCTGCCACGGCTCTGCCTTCCATGGCTTCGCCCCTCGAGCCTTCCACGGCTCTGCCTTCCATGGCTTCGCCCCTCGAGCCTCCTAGGCTCCGCCTTCCACGGCTTCACCCCTTGAGACTCCTACGGCTCCGCCTGCAACGGCTCTGCCCTCAGAGTTTTCCACAGCTCCAGTCTCTAGTCTGGGGTCAACACCCAGGCCTCCTGTCCCTGTTTCAGCCATGTGGCCATCAACCAGACCCCCTGATCCAGTCCCTACCCTGAGGTGGTCTTCTGGGTCTCCTGGCCGTCCGCTTGATCTGCTCTGGTCTCCTGGGTCTCTTGGCCGTCCACCTGATCTGCTCTGGTCTGTAACTACACTGAAATAAGAATCCACGCAGGACTTTAAAGGCTATGAAATAGCAAAAGAAGGCATTAATAAAGCATGATCTTGCTTTGGTTTATATTTCAGCATTATATATAATGTCCCTGTGGGACATTTTCACATTTTCACCGTAATAATTACATGAAATGTTTCCAAACTTCTCTTATTGACAAATTCATCCAGATCTGACAAGAGCCCTTAAAGAGATAGTTCACCCAAAAAGTTTAATTCTCATTATTTACTTACCCTCATGCCACCCCAGATGTGTGCGACTTTCTTTCATCTGCTGAACTCAAATGAAGATTTTTTGAAGAATTTCTCAGCTCTGTAGGTCCATACAATGCAAGTGAATGGGTGTCAACAATTTCAAGCTAAACAAAATCACATAAGTCAGCATAAAAGTAATCAATAAGACTCCAGTGGTTAAATCAGTATCTTCAGAAGTGATGTGATAGGTGTGGATGAGAAACAGAGAAACAGATCACCTTCACATTCTTCTTCTATATAAATATATTGATCTGTTTCTAACCCACACCTATCATATCACTTCAGAAGATATGGATTCTTATGGATTACTTTTATGCTGCCTTTATGTGCTTTTTGGAGAATCAAAATTTTGGCCTACAGAGCTAAAATATTGTTCTTGTCACATATTCCCTGTTTTTTGTATTGACTTTTATGTTGAAATTCTTGTTTAGTTCCCATGTTCCTGTTTCCTGTTAGTTTGTAGTCCTTTTGTAGTTTCATTTTATTATTGGTTTTCCCCTGATTGTTTCCACAGGCATTCCTCATTCCCTTGTTTGCCCCTGTGTATTTAAGCCCTTGTTTTCCCTGTTTCCTTTGTCAGTCTTCACATGTATTGTCATGTTCTGTACCAGGTTCCCTGTGTTTTGTTTTCTTTCTTATTCTGAGTTACTTTGTTCATCTTTTGTTTCTATTAAAGGCTGCACTTAGATCCTCCATCCTAGCCTGCCATGTTACAGAAAGACTGACCAAAAAATGGATCTAGCGGCCGTAAGAATTCTGCTCCTTCAGCAAGGGGACCGTCCAGTTGAGGATCACGTCCGTGAGTTTTTAGAGCTGGCAAATGTAGTGCACTATCCAGACCGCTCTCTGGTGGTTTTCTTCCGGGCCGGTCTGAATAGTGCACTGAGAGAACGAATGCCTCCGGCTGATCCTCACTGGACGCTCGGCGAATATGTGGAGAAGGCTCTGGAACTTTGCGGTTCCCTTTATACAGTAGATTATGGCGGGAACCCTGGGCCAAAATCTGCATCTTCGGCTCCCTTGTCGAAGCCCTCCACGGCCCCTGTCTCGAAGCCCTCCATGGCCCCTGTCTCCAAGTTGTATGATCTGCCACTAATGTCGGTGCGTAGGTCCATGAAGACCCTACCTCAAAAATTGTCTGCGCCCACACCTGCCACGGTCAATGAGCCAGCACCCACGCCTGCCACGGTCAATGAGCCAGTGCCCACGCCTGCCATGGTCAACGAGCCAACGCCCATGCCTGCCATGGCCAACGAGTTGCTAGCCTCATCCATCCCAGAGCCAGTGTTGCCAATCTTGTCAGTCCCAGAGCCAGTGTTGCCAACCTCATCCGTCCCTGAGCCAGCGTTGCCAGCCTCGCCCATCCCAGAGTCAGCGTTGCCAGCCTTGCCCGTCCCAGAGCCAGCGTTGCCAACTTTGGCCATCCAGAGGAGGAGTAAGAGAAGAAAAGTTTCCATTCCCAAGTCCCTTCCCATGTACACGACCACAGAGGTTGTTTCCAAGTCTCTTGCCCATGCCCACGACTACAGAGGTCGTTCCCAAGTCTCATCCCATGTACACGACCATGGAGGTTGTTTCCGAGTCTCTTCCCATGTACACGACCATGGAGGTTGTTTCCGAGTCTCTGCCCATGCCCACGACTAAAGAGGTTGTTCCCAAGTCCCTTCCCATGTACACGACCACAGAGGTCGTTTCCGAGTCTCCGCCCATGTTCACGAACACGGAGGTCGTTTCTGAGTCTCTGCCCATGCCCACGACCACAGAGGTCGTTCCCGAGTCTCCTCCCATGCCCACGACCACAGAGGTCGTTCCCGAGTCTCTTCCCATGTTCTCGACCACGGAGGTCGTTTCCCATTCATCCAGGACTCTTTGTCTCAAGCCTCCCATGGCTCCGCCTTTCATGGCTTCGCACCTCGAGCCTCTCCTGGCTCCGCCTTCCATGGCTTCACCCCTCAAGTCTCTCCTGGCTCCACACCCAGAGACTATTTCCCCAGCGGCTCCGCCCGCTCCCCCAGAGACTATTTCCCCAGCGGCTCCGCCCACTCCCCTAGAGACTATTTCCCCAGCGGCTCCGCCCGCTCCCCCAGAGACTATTCCTCCAGCGGCTGTGCCCGCTCCCTCAGAGACTCCTCCTACAGCAGCTCCGCTGCCTGACCCAGTCCCTGTCCTGCGGCCACCTTCCAGGCCTCCTGACCCTGTCTCAGCCCTGTGAGTAAATGATGGGAGAATTTTCATTTTTGGGTAAACTACCCCTTTAAAGTGATAGCTCAGCCATAATTTAATATTCTGTCATAATTTCCCTACCCTCATGTTGTTCCAAACCAGTGTGACGCTTTGCATTATGTGGAACACAAAATATGTTAGACAGAATGTTAGGGACTGACAGTCTCACTCACCATTCACTTTCAACATATAGAGGGAAAAAATTCACTGAAGGTAAATAGTGACTCAGGCAAACATTCTGTCTAATATTTACTTCGTGTTGCATGGAAGAAAGAAAGTCATATGGGTTTGGAACAACATGATGGTGAATGATGCCAGAATTTCCATTAATAATAATAATTCTGTAACACATGTTAAATGTGTATTATGTAATGGAATATAGGGGAGTTAACGTCTATTATGTCATTTGTGAAAGTAACGAGTTACTCAGTACTTGAGTACTCTTTTAATTGGATACTTTCTTACTCTTACTCAAGTAATTATTTATGTTAGTACTTTTACTTCTGCTTGAGTAATTATTTTTTTAAAGTAATTGTACTTTTACTTGAATACAGTTTTTGGCTATTCTATCCACCTCTGGCCTCTTCAGATCTTAGCTCTGTTACCTTCATCCACTCCAACAGCAGAGATCAATGCTCTTGTTAATCAAGAGCAGAGACAGAGGCTTCCAGGGATGGCTCTGATGAGCTACTCCGCTGCTATTTGCCCCATTATTGCTGCATGATAGGGATGGCTGTCTGACAACCACCTCCAGGCAGCCATTACAATACTCTCTCCTACCCAGGACTGTGAGGAAGGTCATTATCTCCCCACCAGATCAAGGACAGCCCTGCCAATAAGCACACTCGCAGAACTTCAGCCAGCAATTGGCAGTGATAAGCATATGGCAGCGGCAGTAAAAAATTGCAGCCCTCACAGATTAAGACAAGCTGTAATTGCCATCATGTTCACCAAGGATCTGACTATGTGATGTCTGTCTAATGATGCAAATTCAGAGTCTGTTACCGATAATGGATGCTTTATTTAATTAAAGGTGGTATGAATAGAATTGGAAGGGAATGTAATGTGTGCTCAGAGGCTGCTCTTTCATAGCTCACAAGATTTAACCAGAGTTCTCTGTTATGTTTTATATACAGTAAAGTGCAATAACAACTACTTGTTTAAGATATTTCTCCTAAACTTCTTCAGGATAAATAAAAAGTACACACAAATGAAACAATTGTTGACATACAGTAAGAGATCATAAAGGTATTAAATGAATTTGGAGACCATTAAATTTATTTTGAAATATTAGTTTATCTTGAAATCTCTGACTGTTGATTGCAGACTTTTGGTATCTTGGCAAATCTGAGCACAGTTTGGGATTGTTGAGATCTTTTCTGAAACTCTAGATGAGACACATGCCATAACTGGATGCGGGCAGAATCTAAATGAGTTGTTTGTCTTTTTATACACACAGTCATTCTTTTCTTTGAATCCAGGTAACAGATCAGAAACACTTGAAACTAGTCTAACGTGTCTAATCTGCGATGTATGTTTTGTGCACTGGCTTGTTGTTATGACAACGAAAAATTAAGAGCTCGTATTTGCCTCCCTGTTATGAGTGAAAGGTCTAACGCTGCCTTCAGCGCTCATGATAAGAGCACAGGTATAGGATTTAACTCTCTGATGAAACAAATCCAGACACAATTTATGGAATAAAGTTCCAGTTAAAGTAAAGACTCCACGAAAGGAGCTTAAAATTTCCCCCTGCAAGGATGAAGAAATCTTCTTGCAATGCAGTAAGGGTAAAGAGATGAGTGATGTTCCTCTACCTCTTCCTAAATGGTCTTATTTTATAGCTAGATTGATGATACTGCGATGTTCCAATGCATTAACTGTAGTGATGTTCGCATTTTTGTGCCTGCTTGCTGAGCGAATTTGAAAATAACTTGTGTTACAATGCGCATCATTGTCCGTGTGTAATTTTGAACAGGAGTGTAAATGCTTGATCACGCTAGAGATTTGCAGTAAATCTATGTACTGTCAGTGGACAGACCCTGCTTTGTAACCAGAAACTAACACAAAAATCCACTCTGATCAAATTACATTGTTGTTTTAACAGCCACAGTAAACCTGCCACTTAAATATAGATTAATCTTGCTCCGAACGAGTTGAAAGTATAAGCAACACTCTGTTAAACAATTACATGAGCTGTCTGTAACTTGCATTGCTTAAGAATTGCTCTTTAGAAGAATGTAAGGAGTGGACTCACTGAAGGAGGTGGGAGCTGGTCAAACATCCAACATAAGACACTTTATTGTCAGCACTTTTCAGTGTAACAAAGACATTCAACACCACTGCATTTCAGCAGCACGAACACACTAACAGGGTGCTTTTCAGCTCCACATAAACACACATTAACAAGGTGCTTTTCAGCTCCACACAGATACACAGCTTCATTGCATCTCTCTCTCTACCGGAGTCTCTCCCGACTGCAGCTCTCATTGCGGCTTTATCCCCCGCCAGCAAACACTGCAATCACCAACAGCTGGGCGGGTTAATTCGCTCCAGGTGTAGATCCTGGCCTCGCTCCTCACAATCGTCACTCAGCCCAACCCGCTCTCACACTGCAAACGGCTAAGCATGCTGTTTTATTTGTGCATTAAGACTCGCCTTGAATGCGCTGAAATTGCAAGCGCCACGTTGTGTTACAACGAGCTGAACGTGATGGCTGTTATTTGTGCATTGTTGAACGCGCTGACGTTCATGTGATTCACTGAAACTATGTTTTCATTCATGCTTAAGAAACGCTCATATATCAATGGGTTTGGTGTTGGTTGCGATGACGTCGAGAGTTCATGGGAAGTCCCAGGAGACTCTTCCGGGGCAACTCACCGCCCATGCGCAACCTGCCGATGCCATATCGTAAACATAGCACAGTGTAGCTAAGCTAATAAGTTAACGGTCTTGCATTGAAATACTAAACCATAGCATCAAAAGCTAGCGGTTAGCATCCTGTGGCCTGTTACAGTTAAATATAGCTTGTGTTTAAACAAACTTGAAGTGATTTAACCCTTTAACTTCTCAAAATTTAAAAAACAATTGTCTCTCTCTCTTATGCATTTTATTCAATTTTCTCTCTCTCCATTACCTCATCTTACAAAATACTGTTTCTCAAGCAACAATTGACTTAAATGTAAATTAAGTTGAATTGGAGAGTCGATTAAACATTTTATTTTCTTCCCATTGCTTCATTTATCACTCATCTATTGCTTAAGGCTTAACTACTTTAGATAATAATAGGTCTGAAATAGTGTAAATTTACAGACAACTTACCACAGCCTATCATTCCTACTATTACCTACCACCCATCGGTTTACAGCTGATTTTAATTACTTATTGGCTGTTTTATTTTATTTCAATTTTCCCTTGTGTGTCGGGCATTGAGGTGATCTGTCTCATGTGGAGGGTCCCCACCAGAGCAGTATCAACTCAACCCCCAGGCCCCACAGTATAAAACTCTATCCATTCCCCATTGTGGAATTTTAAATTGACAGAATCCCTCCAATAAAATGTTTCTGTTCCATAATGAACGGTTAAGGAGCACCAAGCCTCAATCAGAATCCCTGATATTGTCATTAAGCATAACAACAGGAAATTTATTGGTGGATTTTTTTCATTTAGTCTTTGTTTATTTTCCATTTAATTTTAAATTCTCTGTCTCCCTCTGGCTTTTCTCTCCTTACTGTTTACACTTTAGAGACCAAGCCTGGTGAACCACCGATAATTCTGGTAAAAATATTTGTCATCAATGAGAGTCAACTTGAAATGTCAAGCCAAAATTAACCACATTTTGTGTGTTCTCCCTAATGTACCCTCACGCAACTGCTCTCTCTTTGTGTTTATAAACGCAATTAAAATTTCTGCATCCAAATGCATCCACGTCCGGAAATAAATCACAGAGAGAAGCACCAGGTAAATGTCACCGCCCCCCGAGCATGCCTATGAGGCATCTGTGGTAAGCAGTTCAACTGTACCACATAAAACAGGTGTATGGTGTCAATCCTGCCAGATTGAAAATAAATTTAATTACACTTCACTAGTTGCCCACTTTTACTGAAAACACACTTAGCTGTTACTACCCTTAATTTGTGTCTCCACACACTGAAGCCAACATGTAGCTGTAACACTACACCTAGGCCCTTAACCCTGTGCAGATCTGTGTCAGCTCTCTCCCTAGTCTTCCACTACAGTGTGCCAACATGTTGCTGAAGACTGACCCCATGGTCCACTGGAAAGACTTGGAGGCTGGACTGAATGTCATGCTGGAAAAAACCACCAGCGCCCTGGCTTGCAACCTCATAGGCCAGATGAAACATAGCAACAAGAATGCCGCCCATCTGACACAGGAAGTAAATGACCTAAAGCTACAGTCCGCAAAGACCCAAAAGGTGCTAAAGCATGCCATGTGCTGTATAGACCACCTAGAAGCTGAAGCCCAAGAGGCTAAAGCCGCCCAAGAGGACCTGGAAAAGAAATTCCAGCACACCGAAGCACAACTGAAAAAAGCCAGGTTTGATTTGAAAGACATGAACTCTCAATACAAGGCATTGGAAGGCTATCTGGAAATGTCCAGAACTGAAGTTGAAACCCTGACCCAACAACTTCACCAAAGATGAGCTTGACATGGTCAGAGATGAACTGAAACACTCTTACGCGTTAAGGCGAGAGCTTAAAATGGACAGGCATCCCATAGCAGCACCCCTGTTCAACAAAGAAGCATCCTCCAACCAAAAGCTGCCATATGATGAAAGAAACAAGGGCCCGCACCACAAAAGCTCACCAGCCCTCTTCCAAGAACCCCTCGCCAACAACAGTGAAAGGGTGAACATCCCAACGAACCCTGAAGCAGCACCTGGAATGGATTTTAAAGACCTCAACAAACTGGCAAGGAACATTGACAAGTTCACGCCAAATCCTGCTGAGGGTCACAATATCCATGCTTACCTGACTGACACAGACTTCCACCTGAATATGAGGCCTCAGATGACTAAAAGAGACACTTTCTTCCTACTATGGATTACATCCAGTCTTGAGGTGCAAAGGTTTCTTGACAGATAGCCAAACCACACAAAGTCTGACTACCAACTTCTAAGAGTGGACCTGATTAAATAATTTTCAGACCCACAATCTGAGCAAGAACTGTTTACTGCCCTGAACACTAAACAGGGTCAGAAAGAGACCATATAAGCCAACTGTCATCAACTACGACAAGCCTACTTCTAGTCCCGCAAGGAACCTGAGATGGAAGAAGAAATCAACTTCAATATCATCTTCCTCCAAAACCTGCATCCCATGGTGAGCTATCATCTAGGAGTCACAGCCTGTCCTCACAAGATGACAGCTCAACAACTGCTTATATTAAACAAAGAATTGCCTCAAGAAAGGCCCCCAAGGCATTGTCAGTCTCAAGCCTTACCTCTCAAAACCAAGGGCTGGCATTAGAAGATATGTGGCATCACAGCAAAGCCAGATTCTTCAGCAAAGAGTGGAGTAAACCCCATGGTGACCAAGAGTGTGACCCCCACATCAGTGCCAGACACAGATGTATGTCCAACCACTGGGAGAAACCATGGAACAAACCACATCCCTCAAGCAATCCAAGAGAAAGGATGACATGGGAACCCAGATGGACGTTTAAAGGCAACCGACGGCAAAAGCCATTTTCACACTGTGCAGACAGACGCAGAACTGAGCCTGCACAAGAACAAGATAAGCCACCTGCAGAAGACAAGCAGAATCCACCCAAGGCAGACCATAAAGACAATTCCTACACATCCCGTCTCTAACAATGACAGGAATGCAGGTGCCAGACACAACAGTGACCGACACGGCACTGGTTTATGGTAACCAGCCATTTGCCTTAACCTCAACCATATCCTAACTCACAACATGACAGAAACTCAGTCATACAGAAGCTCATGAAGAGTCATTTACAGACATCAAGATCTGTGTGATAGACTTCTATGAACTGTGGCTTCATCAGCATCCACAGTCACCTAGAGGATCCAGATTAACCAAGACACAAAGTGCCAATCTTCAAATGGGTCCACCAAAATCAAGTTGACAGACAAGAGCTCCGAAAGCACAGGAAAGCGGGGGGGGGCTTGAAACAGTCTGACACAGCTTAAAACAGTCTCTCACACACACAACTAAAACAGTTTGACATAGTTCGAACTATTCCTACAATACAACACTAACACATCCAACCACTATAGGAAAATATCAAACAGTTTTCCCCCTAGCCAAAGAACCCGACATTATTTTAAGGTACCTGAAAACCCTAGCTACCCTACGCTAAGTTCATACAAGTACACACTAACCACTCAACACTGGTTATGATAACTTACCACACATTATGATAGGAAACACTCAGATTGCTCTTCAATAGGCACAATTCTAAAGCTAATCCAATTAGCCAGCAAGAAAGATAATGGCACTATATCAGGAATGACACCTTATGCTTTTCATTCACGAGCCACCAATAATTCATAGAGCATTAAGAAAGCCTCATGTGAATAAGACGGGACTTTGAAAAAATTTAAGGAACTTACCACATTATGCTACACAATTGACCCATGCAGATCAATTTCCATAAAAACGCAATCCTTCATGTTTTGACTTAGCCTTTCGGTACTTCCCAAGTGAAGACTGTCAAACTAAGCTCAGTTTGTTTTGTTTTAAATGTACTCCTTCACCCTTGGTTCTGAATCGTGACAGAAACAAGGCAGAATGAATTCACCTAACTGAACTAACTAATCAATTCAATTTCACAAACGATCGTTCGTATTCACGATGATTCACCCCAATCAAATCAAAATTACCCTTTACAGGTTTTCAAACAATTAAGGATAATTAAAGATAACACTAAAACCCGAACAATCGTAGAAGAGTCCAAATAGCACCAAAACATCTCAAGATTCATCTTAATGCTAGAACACTTTCTGAATAATTCATTATTCTGCACCATTGCTTTAGCTTTAATGGAGGTGTTGTCTTGTTGTTTGTTTGTGTTTGGTGATTGATTCCACTTCAAACTTCACCGATCGAAAGGGGGATATGTAGGATCTGAGTAGCCAGGCAGAAGGAAATTAAGAAGTATTAAGACAGAATTATACCAAGATGCCCAATAATTCCGGGAAATTCCTATAAGCATTAAGAAGCTAAACATTTGGACTGGCACCAAGGAGTCTGAGCTGACCTGCATCTGGCCAATGTAACTGCCACAAAACAAGGGAGGATGTCCAGAAAAACCTAACCTTTACCCAAAACCCCCACAACTGGCAAGCACATTCCAGAGCAAAAGAACGATTTTAACCTTCTCAGCTGAAGGAACAACCTTCCCCCAAAACCCCACTCAGAACTAAATCAGTCTTTGTCCTTTGATATAACAGATTTGCTACAATTAAAATAGACTAATAAGGGAGCAAGAGACATTTTCTGTGTGAAGCATGACCATAACATGCTAAAACTCATCCAAGACAGAGAGACTGAACAGACTCTCACTGGATCTGAACTTTTGGAAACTCTCTTCAGCCATACCAAAACTAGTGTTATTCTATCATCTCCAAAGGCACAAGAATAAAATTTGGGGGGGGGTTGCAATGCATATACATATATTATGAACTATAGCACTATATAAAAAGACTCCACTGTATCATCATTCTACACTTCACAATGCACATAACCTAATTTTAATATTCTAAGATGCATCACATGATGCCTGTGGTTAGAATCATAGAATGCATTATTCTGACCTCATGCATACATGATGCTCAATTATACAATGTACAATAAGGTATATTCAAATGTTAATGTGTAGTGAAGTAAGCATAAACAAAGTATGTCATGTTTCATATGTAAATGTTTGCCTGTTTATGCAGAGAATGTTGATGTTAACAGATGTCACGTCTCTTGCTCCAATTTCATTACATAAAAGTCAGGATAAAAGTATGTTCACTTTTGAGCTGGAAAACTGACAAACCTTAAGAACAAAGACTCATTAATCACCTTCAGAAGGAGGGATAGAGATGATCACATGGTATATGAAAAGCTGCCTCTGATTGGCTTAGAGCCTCTTCGGGGGTGTGATAAAACACAAAGTGTTAAAAAGACCAGCCAGACCCCTCCTCAAAGAATTCTCTTTCTTGCGGGAGGTCTCACTTCAAAGCCCCACCTGATCATTCCAGCACCGAACTGTCCAGCATCAAAAACATTGATGGAGAACAACTAGAACTTTCTACTGACCCAGCCAAAGAACCAAAGCAACGCAAAGAAATGCAACGAAACACAAGAACATCACCAGACGTTTGCTAGAAAGTGCTGGTGTTTTATGTAAATTCTCTGGGTAACCCGACTGCAAATCGAGGTATACTAAATGAAGTATCGAGGGTTCAGGGCATGGTCTATAGAATGCATAAAGTTAATTTTTCCCTGTTACAGATAATTTCCATTCACCTTCTGTCATAGCTCACTCACCAATCTGTTTCATTATTGTCTAAGTGTGTTAGTTAGTTGATGTTGTAGATTAGAAATAAAGTCTTGTTTGTATTAAAAGAGGATATGACTGTGGTATATTTTGATAAATATTTGATTCTTAGAGTTCTATGCTCCGTGCTCGAACAATACTTCAACATATTTGTGATATTATTTTCGATGGCCATGAGAATAGTATTACTCTAAAGAGTAATACTATTTAATAGTAGAATTACTCTAATACTAGAGTAATAGTATTACTCTAAACAGATGTGTCATATCAACTCAGCGTGGCCGAGTGATCAGACGTACAACTTAATTCTTTCAATATTCCCAATATTAATCATAATTCCCTTCTTGAGCTAAAATTCCTCATATATAAATTGTGAGCAGATACAGCGAGCCTGTTGTATTACATATTTAATGGTGGAGAATTCTTATTCAGATTTATAATCTGATCATTTGTCATTTATCCTTCATATAATGGTGGCTGAACGCAGCCAAGATTCTTAAACTAATTTACATATAAATTCTTATATATTACTGGTGATGAATGCTGGCAGTTGTAAACACACCTTGCCACAAAGTCACTTATTTCCTACAGAGAAACAACTGAGAAATTAAAGAATTCACATTTGTAATTTGTCTTTATTATGGGTGGTTTTGTTTGTCAATTGTGCCACATGGCAATTTGCTCAGTGAGAGTGACAGTCACAGAGTGCAGCTTGAGTTCTGTGCTCTTGTGGCAATTTTTATTTTTGCCTTAGAGTGTCCCATTTCCTTTGAGGTGTTAATGTGCTTCCAGAAAGTTAAGCTATCAACAGCTCAGCTCAGACAGGAAGTAACCCACCCCCTTTATGTTTAAGTGTCTCTCTCACACATACAGATACACACACACTCACGCTCACAGATGTTGGAGAAATAACTGTTATTAGAACTTTAATATAGATTCCAGATGCTAGATCATGAGAAATGCACATAGATTACAAGATTGCTGGGATAATACCTTCCCATGAAGACTAATGCAGTTCTAAGTATTGTCACGTCTAGGAACACTTATGTGATTTCTTACATGATCTCATTGATTTCAAACGTCTGAACAAACATCTCACTTAAGAAAAGTATTTGCAGTCAAGGGAGGGTTTAAAATAGTTGCAAATCAATTAATGTGTGTGACTAACCTTTACATGTTTAATATTATTACTCAACAAGCAAAAACTTTTAAATGTTCACCTGAGAAGTAGTAAATGTGAAACTGAGCAAAAAACTGCAAAGAAATACAAAGAAAGTGCTTAAAGGGGTCACACATTTTTTATTATTTTCTTTTTTTCCTAAGGTCTACTTATAATGTCAGTTAAGGTTTTTTGTGCCAAAACCAGTCATAACTTAGTTCTGTTTTTTTCCACCCCCTCTCAGACCCTTAGATATATTGGACCCTTAAACAGACTGTTTTTGGTTTGTTTGTTTGTTTGTTTGTTTTGTTTTTTCAACTGTGGCTCAGACTACGCGCTTGGTGTCAGGTTCGATATAATTGCCGATACCATCCTTAAATAATGTGTTGTTGGTGTCATTGACGAACAGACTTTGTTCATTTAGCTGACATTAGCAAGTTGTGCAAGTTCAGAATGAGTCGTTTCAGCAGCTTAGATTCAATAAATGGTCTTTTTGGACTGGGGACAAAGTTTTGAGTTCTGAAAGCTTCAGTATGTTTCCATAGTAAATCAAACTCTTTAATTCAAAAGATAACGGACATTCAATCTCTGATGATATTACCATTTTAATTATTAAAGCATAACAACCAGGTAGATACATTTTGCAGCAATTAAGAATCCACTGTTATTACCCATCAAGAGAAACATTTAGTTAATGAGTTTGCTTAATATGCAAGCAGCCAATAAAAAGATAAAAAAAAAAAAAAAAAAAAAACAGATTAACCACAATGAGATATCTCTCTTCTAAACCAAAATAAATAATTTTTTTCAAGTTCATTTTGTGTAACATTTTTGAATTGTTGAGTCATCTTGAAGCAAAGGGCAATAACATGCAGATTAGTCACACTGAAGAACTTTGTTGGGCTTTAATAAGATAGTATTCACTTTAGGGCTTGCATTTCTAGCAGTTTAAAGTCTGATTGTGTAGACAGATGTTGCACTTGTCTAAAACTTCATCCCTGATAATAAGATGTCAGATCAGCAAGAAACATTTATCATTTAAAAATGGTATTATGATCTCATAACGAAACACATAAGGATTTTATTAAGTCACACAGGACGTGCAAATATCAAATAAATATGTCAGACTCACTCATGAATCTGGGCGGCGTAGCACTCCATCTCTTTGACGACAGTGGTGAGTTTGGTGAGAAGTTTGTGGTAGGCGTCCAGGATGAACAGATCATCTTCCCGTAGCAGGAAACGCAGACCGTGACCTTCTGCCCTGCTTAGACTGTGCCCTGATGGGGCAGCCATGCTGGTAATACTATGCTGGACATAAACCATGGGATTCAGCTTACCTGAACACAAACCAGCCAGGTCAGATGGAGACACACATTATACAATAATTTTATTATATAGTATATAATTATGTACAAAATAATGTATTCAGCCCATCATTATCGCAAAATAAATATTTGACCACAGTATGCTGTTATTGATCAATCGGAATCAATTATAATTTTGTATATACATTTTTTATATAAGTAATTACTGTATATGTGGTGTCAAAGAAAATAACGTTCTTCGGAAATGAAGAACGTTATCTTCACTCACCCTGTTCTGAATTGCGTCCCCCTTTCTCCAGGGTGTTTTTCCTGTTGTCCAGCTGGACTCCTAAGGCACTTCCGAGTGAAGTGGTGGTCTTGGGGTATGACACCTCCATTACGTTAATGTGACAGTTTGTAGGACAGAAGTCGCTGCTGTGTATAGGGGAAACCTTTGTCTTCGCCTGCTTGAACGTGGGCCAGGCTCTGTTCTTTAAAACTCTTGAAAACTGAGAGTAGAGAGGGATTTGTGTAAGCGAAATATCTTGTGTAAATATGAACAAGAACATATTGGTTTTCATTTACATTTATGCATTTGGCAGATGCTTTTATCCAAAGCAACTTACAGTGCCCTGATTACAGGGACAATCCCCCTGGAGTAACCTGGAGTTAAGTGCCTTGCTCAAGGACACAATGGTAGTGGCTGTGGGGATTGAACCAACAACCTTCCACTTACCAGTTCAGTGCTTTAGTCCACTACACCACCACAACTTCACATTTAATACATCTAAACCTGAGTACTCCAGTACTATAATCAACTCAAGGTACAGTACTGTTGTTTCAACCAGCCTGGCTCTAGTGAGGTTTGAGTTAGGATTTTTGGATAGAGTTTGGTATGCTAACATGCAAAGCCCATTACAGTTCAGACCGCCCAGTTTCCATCATGCCTTCATCCATTTTAATCTTAAGACCTAAAGAGTGTTTTAACCCTACAGAAATACACCACTCAAACAGCAACAAGGCTCGCCTACTTATTTTAAAATGGATACTCTTGTCATGTTTAAAGCTGAAATGTGCAATTATCTGCGCCACTAATGACGAACACTTAGTCCCACCCCGAAATCACTGCCATTAGTTGAGCCAATCTTGCTTTATAGGGCTGATTAGGATGTTCAAAAAATAGAGACAAAGTGTTTACATTTTTCAGGAAAATCAACCTACAAATGACTAAATTATCTTTGCATATTAAGCTGGGATATGAGGAAAATATTTTAACATCTAAAGTATTTTAACTTTTATAATTGTGATTAATTGCCTTCCACAGTATGAAGATAGAAATGCACCAATTCAAGTAACATTAAACATTTCCCAAGGTCGAAGTGGGAGTTGAAACTAATTGAAAGAACTAGTCTCCCCATAGGTTGCATTTTCATTGCAATGGGCATTAAATCTCTTAAATTCTCATCCTTCACAATATTAATCTGCCGGTATACTGTGAAGCGGTAGAAGTACTGTTTTGTGTGTGTTGTAAAGTGTGTCAGTGTAATAACTCCAAGCTGACACAAAGGTTCCACACTCCTAACGAGTATTTATGCTTGTTTATGCTGTATTAACGGTAAATGCGTTAATCGCGATTAAGAAAACTGAACGCAATAAACTTTTTAAATTAATTGCATGCATTAACGCATTCATTCTGACAGACTAATTTTAACTAGGGCTGTCAATCGATTAAAATTTTAAATCGAATTAATTACAAGGTGTGCCGATTAACTAATCAAATTAATCTCAATTAATCGCATAAATAAATATTTGCTGAGAAATCCCCTAAAATAACAATATTTCAATATATAATGATGAAATAATTAGGAAAAAAAATTATATTTAAATAATTACAAGTAATATATATATATATATATATATATATATATATAAAAGACAAAAAATATTCATATAATTAAAATGCATTACATTATTGTGGCAGAGAGAGGAGTTAAGCATTGATAAGACAATACAAAAAGTGGCTTTAGAATGTATTTGCATATAATTGAACATAAGCCAATAATTGGCCTACAGTTCACAGCAATCCATTTTGCAACTGAATTTGTCAATGAGTCCGAGATTTATTATGAGGGCTTGGCTAAGGACATGTCAATGTACACCTGCATCAGACGGATGCTTTTGAGGCGTCTCAATTTAGTTGCGTCACGTCATAAACATACCATTTTTAGGTCGCTCTATTAAGTTAAACATAGTTTAACACATATTGAGAACCTTCAATTCAGATTTGTACTCCATCAAGCTGTGTTTTCAACACGTCCTCCTGTTGTGCTGTCTGCTGAAGGGTTGGTTTGTTCTCTGTATAAGCTGCACCTTGCTTATACAGCTGAAGTTTTGCTTACTGCCCCCTGGAGAAAACAGGTGGTACTTCAAGCTTGAATTGCTCAGGAATCTTCCTTACTACGGTCCGGGGACTTGATTAATTGCATTAATTTTTTTAATGCATAATTTTTAATATAATTAATCGCACTGAATTTATGCGTCAAATCGACAGCCCTAATCTTAACATTTAAAAATTAAACACTTCACTTTTCTGCCATGCACAGCCAAATTGTCAGTAACAATGCCAACACTAAAACTGAGAAAAATGTCTTCAAAGTTTGTTCATTGTCCAGCCAAATGTGGATTACAAAAGAGTTTTCTCTGAATCTGAGCACAGTTACAGGACAGACAGTCGAAGATAGTCAATTTTGCCTAATGTGTAGTTACTGTGTTTTGCCTTTGTAGTATTGTACATTCATACAATGTTACTGCAGAGTCATTGCATGCTCACATTTTATGTTTTCCAGAAGGACATACATTGACACACCCCACACTACTTGTAGACAATCGATCATTTATTTACAAAACCGTTTGTGAATAGATCCATATTGTACTTTAATGCCAAATATGATTGAAGCTGTTTTAATTCAATTTATGACTTTTGACTTGCACAGGAGCATGCAATAAGCTGAGCAGATCTAAATGTTCCCCTTGAGCATGTCAATGGTATTGAGCACAGATTAGAACCTCGCCTTTGCCCAACAATGCCATAACGACTCTGGTCATTCTGAGTAAGGTTGATGTCCCAGGCTACACTGGAACCAGTGGATGGGTTACAGCTGCTTTGGACACATGACCTCCTCTGGGACTGGACTTCCCACATTCCTGACTAGCCTTGAATGGGGCGCTTCAGTGTCCTGGGCACAGACCCTGCCAGACTTCTACAGAGGCCCCACTAAGAATGCCACAGAAGGGAAATTATGCAATGGTACGGGATGTTCAAAGCTATTTATAGCTAGTGAAGCAATAGCTAATTAATCCAGTGCTGAGTGGGGTGTTGAGTGAAATCACATGGAAAAACAAGGGAAACTGTCAGATGCTTGCAGACATATTTTCCTCTTCTTGCTCCAAATAAGAACAGATGATGGAAATTAAAAATGACATTTTGCACAAGCCTGTTTCCCTTGGTACTGGTGGACTTGCATATTTCATCAATCAAGGCCAGCTGGAGTTAAAAAGGACAGGGCAGGACCATTTCCTGTTCAGTAACCTAAATAGAAGTGCTACAAGTCAAGCAAAGTTTTCTTAGCCACAGCCATCTAAAGGTCTACCAAAGATATTTATCAAGACATTCAACTATGTTTTTCATGGACAGAATGAGATCCACTCTGCAGAAAAGTCAAGGGGTAGCTGGTCACCAGCATGGGATGTTGGTGTGCTGTTGTCTCCAAAAAGCAACAAAGAATAGTTTACCCCAAAATTATAATTCTCTCATCAATTACTCTCCCTCAAGCTGTTCTAAACCCATATGTCTTTCTTTATTATGCAGAACACAAACAATGATATTGTTTTTTTTATCAGTGGTCAAAAAGTCAATGGGGATAAAAACTTTTAAGCTCCAAGAAGCACCTATATAGGTAACATAAAAGTAATCGATCCATTGTGAGTGGTATATTCAAAATTTTCTGAAGCGATACACCAACATTGGGTGAGAAACAGACCAAAATTTAAGTCCTTATTTACAATAAATCTTGACATCACCTTAGTATATTTGAACATATGCAAATAATGTCTACGATGAAAAGGAGGATTTTCAGCTAATAATGATTTTAATTTCGTTTTATACTTCACACAAGGCTATTATTCAGTCTTATGGACCTACAGTATTTTTATGTTCTTTTTGTTATATTTTGGAGCTTGACAGCATCAGTCCACATTCACTCTATTTGTACGGAAAAGCCTGAACAATTTTGCCTAACATCTCCTTTTGTGTTTCACACAAGAATGAAAGTGATACGCATTTGGAATGGTATGCGAATGATTAAATAATGACAGACAAACTAAACCTTTAACCAGGTTTGCAAGTGAACATCACGGCTACGCTGGTCCACCAGCTAGACTAGCACCAAACCAGCACTGACCAGCATAGAGCTGTTTTTTGTTCTTTAAAAAGAGGTGTTCACATAACGCATGCTGACCTTCCTGTAATTCGTGATTCTTCGATTGATGTGCTCTAGTCTCTCTCCACACATGGCACTGAACCTGGTCTGCAGGTCTTCAGGGATGAGCTCTGTGGAACTCAGTCTGCTGCAGGTCTGAACCAACTGCTCATCGTTCCTGGCCAGTGCTTCCAAAATCTGACAAAGCACACAAAAGGAGACACAGAGCATTAGTTTTGGCAGATGAGACTGCTTGAAAACACATCTGGTGGAATACAGATCAAGTGAGCAAAACTTTCATAGGTCAAGTGAATTTAAAACACTACGTGCATTTCTCAAAACAGCTGCAGAGAACTTTGTTGTTCCCTTGTGGTTATTGCAACTCTACCCCGTATTTCCTTAACACTTCTAGAAATGTAAAACAGTACAAACCCTACACTAAAATCAGTGTAGATTCCCTGTGATGTGTTTTATATCGTTACACTTGCAAAAGACAACAGCATCAATGCTATAAATAGATTAAATAGATTTTTACATTATCTGAAAAAAATGTGAGTGGTGCTTGGAATGCCGTGGGTGGTTTTAAGGTGTTGCTACGTGGTGACTAGGGTAATCTGGGTGATTGCTAGGTAGTAACTTATTGGCCCAAGTCAAAAAGAGCACTAAATGAGAAATCTAACTAAATTTAGTGAGGTCTATGCTAAAAACAAGAAAAAACTATTTGCCAATGGGGTTAGAAAAACAAATGTAATTCAAAGGGGAAAAAGTATTTTTTTTCTTAACCCGTTGGCAGATTTATTTTTTCTTGTTTTAAGTGTAACATTTACAAAATTTTGTCAGATTTCTCAGAAAACAAGACTTTATATGTTATGCCATTTTGCTTGTCAAGTAAATATATCTTATTTTAAGAATATTTTGATATTTTAACTGGAAAGCATGACAAAAATACTAATGAAGAAAATATTTTTTTCAATGAGCCCATCCCTAAGTCTCTATGATATTCGGGTCCCTATATATGGCTCTGATCCTCCTTCAATGAAAATCTACTGGAAAATCTTGTCCATAGAGAAAATGGTGTGGGGGCAAGTTATGCAAAGAAGTGTTATACTTAAAGTTAGGGATTTGAACAAATCCCTAACCCTAAGTATGAGAAATAGAAATAGCGATGCCTTACCAAGCACCAGTAATAAAACCAAAGTACAGTACAAATTTAAGTGAACATTCATACACAAGGTGGTAAAAGTATTTTCTCATAAGAGAGACAGATCTCTGCCCGTGAGAGAACGGAGGAGATGAGAAATTTAAGGGCATGCTGAGATGGTAATGATTGCTTGTAATCTGCCTAACAGCATTGCAATATTAACATTCATCTGTTTTCTTAGAGGAAGTGCAGACCTATCCATGCAGATGTTTGTAATAAGGCAGAAAATGCTGGAAGTTAAGGGAATTAAACACAAAAGTGTTTCTTAATGTAGAACATGTAATACAGTGTTCTATTAGTGTGCCTTTCTGCAATGTCACAATCAAGCTCTGATGCCCCCACTGCTTGGCAACAGAACGTTCAATGGTCATGTTTGACAGCTGCTGATTTATTAACAAAGATTGTATATAACAGAGAACCCAATTTTGGAGGGAAAATAAATTTGGTGCTACTTTTTGTAAACAAGTGTGAAAAACATCTAAGATTGCACATTGGAAGAGGCTGCATGCAATACTCACCACATTAAACCAAACATTAATAATCAACAACAAACAATAAACTTTATATAACTGTGTTCTCTTTCAAATACTAACACATGTGTGAATCTCACAAAAAAATGTCTCAGTCAAATTTCACAGCGAAATAAAAAAAAAATAAAAAAAAAATAAAATAATATATATATTTTCTATAAAGAAAATGAGGCCTATTTTTATGGCCACTAACATTATTTGCATGTACATGTAATTACAATCCCTCAAATTCTCATTTATGTAATGTGAATAAAAAATCTAATTCCCATTATTGAATACAGTTTTGAAATTTATTCTGTCAAGACACAATAAAGATTTCTAATTATCAGTTTAAATTAAATTCAGTACAACAAATACTTTAATGATATCATATATGTATTATTATTAATAAATAATTAAATCAATAAAAATTCATTTGAAAAATGTATAAATAGTTTATTTATTAAATCAATAAATGAATTATAATTGTTTCTATTACAGGATGCTTAAATAGGCTTAATTTTTTCATGGTGCTAAATGTAAATTTCTTATTTTGTTCTTTTGATTTTGGGCTAAAATATGGCCATTATCATACTGTATTTGATTTGATTCCACCCAATACAAAAACATCTTTAAGCAATAGTCAAGATTTCTGCTATATTAATCTCAACAGTAATTTACCTGCAAGCATGTTGCAAGGCCAGAATCAGTCGTTACTCTAACAATGGCTGAATTTCTTCTTACACACACTGAAATGCTTTTCACTCATCCTATATTTTAACTCAAATAATAGCTAGAAGCATTGATACATGAGTATCATGTGTTTATGTTTTGCAAAAATCATAGTTGATCCGAGATTTTCACGTCTCTCCCCTTTTTATGTCTCCAGATGGCAACAAGCTCAGTGATTTAAAGTGTTTATCCTTTAATTCCGCAATGGGGGGCCATAAAAATGACTTTCATTTGTTACACACACTCTGGTTAATATACTCTCCTGTCAACCTCTATCTTTCACGGTGTGTTACGCGTGAACAGTGAAGAGCCTCTCAAAACAAGACAATCTTTGATTCGTGCTTGTGTCCGAATCAAATCACTGTTCCACTACAGCAGAGACAGTAATGATAATGTCTGGTGTATCTGTATGTTTGTTGAGTCTTGTGACTCTACCTTGGCAGTCAGGCTGAAAAAGCCTTTGGGTTCCACCATTTTTTCCAGGACATGACACTTCATTCCAGCAGTGCTGTCGTATTCATACATTACGCCGTACTCCAGATACACGTTATCCACCGTCAGGTTCACATTATCTTTTTTCCCATCTATTATGGCGATGGTGTTAAACTTATCCATGACCTCTGTTGAACACACAGACCAGTTTCAATGTTACCAGTCATGTTACCAATGTTACAAGAGACAAAAGAGAATGGTAAAAACAGACAAAAAAGGAGAAAAGGAAGATAATAAAAAAAAGCAAATAATAAATACACATCTTGTTTCGTGATTGAAATGACTTTTAATTTTCTTACAAAGTACTTTTGTCATGTTTTCCAGTAAAACTAAACATCCTTGAAACAAGATACATTTACTTTCAGACAAATCTAAAACAAAAATGTTTTGTTAGGTTTGCTTAAAACGAGAAAAAAACAATTTGATAATTTGACAACAATAACAAAAAAAGTAATTCAAAGGGAAAACAAGTTTTTTTTTTTTTTACTCCACTGGAAATATTGGAAATAGTTTTAAGCACAAACGTCACTAAATTTTGTTAGATTTCTCTGAAAACAAGACTTAACCTCTTTTGTCATTTTGCTTATCAAGTACATTTATCTTGTTTTAAGGATGTTTAGATATTAAATAGAAAACAAGACAAAAAAATACTGAGAAAGATTCTTTTTTTTTTTTTTTTTTTTTGCAGGGCATGTCAGTTTGATAAAGGAAATTTTACATCATGAAATTCTGTTTTACTTATCCAGAGCACTGATTTATACTGTATGTTGTTTAGGTCAATAAAGCAGGAGAGTTCATTCTCAGTGAGTCATTAGACATGAGTTGTTTCTACTTCCTGTGAGCCCCACTTGAGGCAACTGAAGTGAGATCTGTAGTGTAAAGCCCAAAGTATACATCCGCTTTAATGCGATTGCTTAGCATCTGCGTACAGTCGAACGCGAGCCTATCAAAGCATACTTTATTAAACTGTTTGAGCATACACAGGCGGTTGGTGCATGCGCATTATGACTGATATGAGATACTGGACTGTTGCTCCTCAGGAGTTTAGACACATAAAGGTGTCTTTATATTCCTTTAGACTGGAGCTATTCAAATGCAGGTATCTACAGACCTCATCACACACGTGCTCTTGACGTGCACATCCACTGTTATTGTTCCCACATTTGTCTCTTGTTTATCAACGATGACATCTTCTAGCGCTCTTCTTGACAGCAGCGGCTCAATTGTGACTGTTGCCACCTTGTGGACCCATTAATTAGTGCAAATAATTCCAGGCGCACTCGCATACTTTGAGTTCAAAGATGTGCAGTTAGAAAAATCGTACTGCACGCGTTTAGTGCACGAGCATTCTGCTGATGACGAAATCTGCATTCGCGTCTGACCGAAGTACTTTGGGCTTTAGTCTCACAGGACAAAGAACAAGATTAAATCCAAGGCTGGAGTTGGGATGTGAAAAAGTGTGTATTGGTGTGTAAAAGCACCTTCAACTTTACACTCAAACACATCTCCATTCTCCCCTGCGGCTGGCTTCTGATTGGTCCTCTGGTGGTCTTCCTGTGCACACTCGCTGTTGTTGTAGACCCATTTAATTGAGTCTTGCTGAAATATGAACAACCAAAATAACATTTCAGGGCCTTGGTTTATGTGCTGATTTGCACACTACCATAAGACACAAAAATCACAAAAGGAATCTCTTTAAAATCTCATTTGTTTTTGGGAGAAACTTTCAGGATTACACTAGCATATAGATGGTCTCAAAGGTAAAAGTCATCGACTAAAACTCACAAATGTCAAATTTTAATTTCGTGGGGCCTTCAAATGAAAAACATGAGAACTCCATGGAGTCTCCAGAGCTATGAAAGAGCAATATCTGAGCAATATGCACTACTACATTTGTTTTCATTTGAAAACTCAGTTTCCAGTTTCCAAAGTATGTGGTAATGTAGATCGTTTTCAAAATGCTCTGTTTTCGGTGGAGGAAAACGGCAATCTAGTGTGAATGAAAGGCGTAGCGAAATTAAAGCATTTTCACAAGAAAACATATTAGTGTGGGCGTGACCTAAGTGGTAGTTTTTAGAGAGTTGTTACAAGCACTGCATGCTCTAATTGAAGGCCACAGGGTTCTCGAAAGCTTTGGGTGAATGCTGAATGTGAACATTATTGTCAATGATATGTTTCACAGACCAACACAAACCCACCCTACCTCAACTAAAACCCACCTAGTCCTGACTCAATCCACATCTCTCCAACATTTCCCCCCGCTGTTTTTGCTTACTTGGTCTCCACAGCCCTGGATGAGTTACTGAGACTTCTCTTGGTGGTGGGCCACAAATCCTGCTCAGCAGGAGGGTGGGCAACTCCTCGCTCTGCTTTTCCCGGCCTGATGAAAACTAGAGTCCAGCCATCCAGCCAACCACACTGTGTCTTACTTCAGCCTTTGCCAAACTTGGCTCAATCCACTATCCTTTACTACTCTCCAACACAGCTATGCCTGGCCCTCATTCCTTAACCCATTTCCCTCACACCCCCAGTCGGCTTCCTGGCCTTCTTCCCTGCCCTGTTCCACAAAAGGAGCCATTACTACTATTATTGCTGGGTATTGACCCGGACTGGATCACAAAGGGTTCTCATACAGTATGTGCTTAATAGATGGGGGGGGTGCGGGGCTGAGGGATGCCCACACTCTCACCTGCGTAGGTCGTCTGTACTTCCTGCAGGCCATGACATGGGCGATGACACTGGCATGGCTCTCTTTGCTCACATTAATGCCATTAACTTTAATGATGCACTGGCCTGGGTGAAGGCCAGCAATGGCTGCTACAGTGCCTACCAAGAGAGGAAAAGAGAGAGAAACATGTCAATAAAATCTTATCAGCTGTAATACACAAATCTCAATAGCGATCTGTTAAAAAAGGCTATCCCAAAAAGGTAGATGACTTCATTATGCTGCCTCATAAGGTACTTTATTTTGGCGTAAGAAAAAAATCTAAAAACTATTTGTGTGGTGGATTCGGATTCGGTCACTTTTGAGGTTCCATAACGGTTAGGCTGCTGCCTTTAGGGCTGTTCAAGCCAAATGCGTTTTTGTGTCCGGCCGCACTATTTTTCAAATCATTTCCTATGTAAACTTGAGCTAGATGGATGTCTTCCACCATTGTGCTGCGTCTTGCTGTTGTTTCAGCCTCTCGCACAGGAACGCTGAATTTTTTTAGAAGCCGTCCCAAGTTAAAAAGAACTTGAAATGTCTTGAGACACTTGCTTTCTGTTATATTTGTGGTGGTTCACCTCGTTTTTTTAGCGCAAGGATGCGTTTGGTGTGGTGGCCCTTTAGAAGGCAGCTGCCATAAGCAGTAGGCAGTGAGAGAGGCAGCTAACTAGGTTTGTAACAGAGCTATTTTATGCATGTTTTGAGAGAGTGTACAAAATGAGGAAGGGAGAAAGTTTGAGAAACAGAGACAGAGAGAGAGTCAGGCCTTGTTTGTGGCCACTATCAACACAAATCTGTTAAACAAACAATCTCTCTAGTCTATAAGCATTTTTAATAGCAGGCCTATAAATGGCCTTGGTCTATATACAAGCAAAGCATGAATAATGGTTCAGATATTCTCCTTGTGGTTACACTTCTTGGAAAAACTCATGTCCGAATGCCAGTTTGCAAAGAAAATCACACATAAACAGCTTGACCCCAAGGTCAAGATCCATCTAGCGTAAACAGACCCATTGGCATTGACTCCACTTTCTTTATTACAGCAGGTAATAGACTGTAAACTGAAATGGGTGAGACTTTAGGTAGTTTTCAAAAAAGCAAAACACAAAACAGTAATATCCAGAGCTATTTATCTGTAAATGATGTGTGGTTACTTTAAAAGATGCCTGAAGGCCAGCACGACATTTGAAGTCTCAAAACTATCACTGGGAGAAGTGCCTTCCAGACTAAATATTACAATTTGTTTGCATAATCTCTTAAACAAACACAGGACAGTAAACTAAATATCACTGCATATTAAAAGTTTGTCTCTGTGTAAAAGGTTTCTGTGTCTCCCTAATCACATTTCATGGTCTGGAGTCTTTACTCTGCATTTTTTTCCCTGAGTAAATGCTCGCTCTCTCACTTCTGCAGCTAGCAAAACTCAGGCAAAAGCATTTTTTTTAGAACAAGTGAGCACATTAGGCGAGGTAATCATTATCATAACTCCCTGCTGAGCTTACGAACAGCAATCATCTGAATGAGCTGCTGACCTTCTAAATGTGGGTAGGGAACCTAGAATTCATATGGCACTACCCTGCTGAAAAGACTAACTTAATTTCCATGACTGTGTAAGCTGGTTTATGCTGGTCTACAATGTGAAAATTAAAAGTGTGCATTTGTAATCTTAACCCTTTAAGCTCTGAGGGTGTTTTTAACGATTTCTTGTTTCAGTTGCATACCCAAAATTAAAGGCTTATAAAAAAAAACTAATAGGGTCAATATGTGTTTGGTATCATTAAAAATTAAAAAACACTTCAAATTTTAATGATATAGATTATGATCTATTCTGAAACTCTCAGCCTAAAAAAAAACTGTTGAAAAAGAAACACTTGAGCCAAAAATGAACTTTTCTTCTTATTTTTCTGATTTGACATTATATATCTCAGGGTGTAAATAAGCTAGCTCCTGCCTGGATGGAAAACTGCTTTTGTTTTGCTTTTGTCATGTCACCTGTAACCGAGTACAATTTTGTGTTGATACAACAAAGCAATCAAAAGTTAAAGCATTACAAAAATAATTTATCCTGGTGTTCAAAAGCCTCTCCAAACAAATAAAACATAATAATTGTATAAAGGAACTAATTACACATGCAAATACAACAATGAATAAAGGTATGCTCTTTATCCAAAGCATGCAGGCATGAGTAACAAGATTTCATTCAGTTCCATTCTGTGTCATTTGAGTCATCATTGAGTCTGTGTCATGTACTTGGCGCCATCTCCAGATGGCCATATGTAATTACAGTGAACAATCCTCTCTGCCCATATTTGGATGACTTCCACCTCTGGTTGCAGCGATCTGATCTAATCAATTGCAGCGATAAATCTAATACGATTGTTTTAGCGTTCCATGATGCTGGACAATGTACTACATAATTTCTAGTGCCCGACCGATATATCGGTGAAAGGCTAATATTGGCCGATATCGCCGATATTAGCCTTTCATCGATATATCGGTATCGCCGTATATTTTACCTATAAGCGCTGATATGAAAACTTTTTTTCAGAACATATAATGCAGAAAACAATGCTTTAGAACTGGTGTCATTATGTAGTTTGTCCAGCAGAGCGTGCTCCGACTCCATTGTTTACAGAGCTGAGCTGACGGTGGCTCTGCAGACAGGGTGGAGTTGAGCTGTGTGTCGGTAAGTTGCTAACTAGTTTGTGAAATACATACTGGAAAGTTAATAAACAATGACCACATCACCTTTTCAATATTACTAATACAACGTTATCTCTGTCCCTGACAACCATGTCACTCATGTCTGTTTGCTGTTAGCCAGCTATAGTTTGCCAGTGCAGTCAGTAACGTAGCAGATTGAAAGGTAAACATCAGAGCATCTTTTTGCAGCTCAGCAGACAACAGTGCGGTGGTAGATTGTGTCTGCTGAGTGTTGATTTCATGCTACGCTGTTACCTAGTTGGTGAGACACAATGCTGGAAAGTAAAATAAACAACATCCGTCTTTTACTCTCCGTGAGAATGAGCTTAAAGCTAACTAGCTAATCATGTAGCTACTTTCATTGTTGTCAGCTGAGTGGAAGCTAATGAGTAAACCTGTACTCACCAAACTGTTTTGTTCAGGATTCACAGTTTGGTACCCCCTTCAACCGAACAATTCCAGTTGTTGCATTTACAAAATGTAATATTTAAAAGTCTGGTTTTCCACCGTTGAAAGTTTCCCCTGAACTTGTATAGCAGAATACGGTGTAACACCGCTGCTTATCTTGACTCTGCAGTATTAATATAGTCAGCATTTGACTGATACTAAACAGTAATACTGATGTTTTTTTAGCTATTTATTTTATTTTGTATTTATTATTTATTTTAATGGTCAGCATTTGACTGATACTAAACAGTAATACTGATGTTTATTTAGCTATTTATTTTATTTTTAAATATCAGTCTCAAAAATCCCATATCGGTCGGACTCTAATAATTTCCAATGAAATCATCTGATCCAGGAAAGCTAAAGTGTTTTTAGCCAGATAGCACATTATGTGCTGTGTACACATTGTGCTTCATGTTGATTATCTAATGATCTATGCATCCGATTATGTTGTGTGTGGACAAAACATAATCGCCTCCTCTAAGTAATGGTATGTGATATTTTATTTTCCGTTAATTTTTCGTAAACAGGTGTTGAGAAACACCTGTTTACATGTAACAAGTATGTCAAAGACATATACTTAGCTATTACTCGCTATATTTTTGCCTGTGATAAATAGTCTGGTTGTATTCTAAGTGTTGAGAGCTTTGCAACGGCATATGACACATGGCTATTTGATCATTTTTATGTTTTTACCAATTCCAATAATATGTGCAGTACAAAATTATTAATAAATTATCAAAAAATAATAATTTTGATTTGTCTACAAAATTCAAAGCACTTGTTCAGTTTTTGGTCATACTGCCTACATGCAAGTACAGCTTCTAAGCTTTAAAATGATACGTATTTTGTGTTGTTTAAGACTGTAGTTATTAATATGTTAATAATTATTTGTTTTCTAATTATTCTTGTTGGTGTAGTCTAATGTATTCAGCTTGACTTTACATCCTAGTTCTGTCTCTTTCTATCTCTCTTTCTTGTCAAGGGTGCCAGTGCAGGCTGGAATTTTTTCATTCATCTCTCCCCGAGATAAGAATGCAGCTCAGACACAGCAGGAAGTGAGAGTCTCTCTCACTCTCTATGTATACAATATGTGTGATGCACTTCCCAGTTTGGCTCAAGTCCAGTCCTGTACCTACAGATCCAGCTGTATTCCAGCTGAGGTTCAAACACAGTTGGATAAAGGGCATGAGGAAATAACTTCCTGAAGCCCAGCTTAGTCTTTCTCTCTTTCTTTCCCTTTCTCTGGAGCTCTTACCTCTACCAACCGCATGCACCACAGATGGGCCGAACCCCCGGATCTGAAAGCCCAATCCGTCCGCAGAGTCTGGGATCTTCACAGTCCTGTGGAGCAGATAGATGCAGAGACATCAATTTGGTCAAGTTTTCAGCTCCCTGTTCCAAGTGTCTATTTTGAGTTTCCTTGTCAATTGCTGTTATATAAAGAGCTGCTATTAATCAATAAAAGGATGTTTATCTGGCAGTGTTCTTCATTTAATTGATAACTGGCCTGCGTGCTGACGCAAATCAGCTAAAATGGTAACAGATGGTTTAAAGGCTTTAGATTATTATTGAAAATAAATTTTCTACTCACTCTCTAGGCTTGGTGCTGACCAGTACTCTGAGGGGACCCTTGCTGTGGAGGCATTGCTTTAAGAAACTTTCTACCTCCTGGAAAGGCCTCAAGAAGACCAGGTCCCCATTAATGGCAAAGATCTTTTTCCCCACTTCCAGACCGGCCATCTGCATAAGAGCCACAGAGGAATATCTGTTAAGCTCTCAACATACAGTAGAGCATGGCCAGTCTAAGGAGGGCCTTGGGCCCCACTATATTTTCCTTGTGCCCCTCCTGAAACTTCTGACGCCTCCTAGACTAACGGCAAAACACGATCAAGGTGGAGTATCACCCGTTCCGACAAAGAGATAAACAGTTACCCCACCCCACCCCACCTCCCACCACCACCAAAAGACGTATGAAGTCAGTTCCCCTCTAAATCAGTAGTCCAAGTAGAGCAAGCACTGGTGTAGTTCATCAAAATAACGAAACACCAGAAAGTGTCTAAATCCTTTTTGTCTTAATTTTTAACTGTATATATCCATTGTTTAATAATTTTTAACCTAACAATCTTCTTTTGTGAAATGTTTTCCTTGAAAACTGTGCTTGTGCTATCATTCTCTGCCATGTATGAAATGGATGGATGGATGGATGGATGGGTGGGTGGATTGGATGGGTGGAAGGATATATGGATGGATGGATATATGGAATGATGGAAAGATAGATTTACATTTTTCCTTGACACAGGTGCAGGGGCCAATCCTTTCAACCACATGTGTGACTTCCTGCTCTGAGCTCTCAAGTGGAGCAAATTCATTCACTATGTGCTTTATTGAATGGATTGGACATGTACGTCTCCTGACCGCTATAAATATAACCATTCTTTTCTCACAATAAAAAGTCCTCTGTTTCCGGATCATGTTTTTCCTCTGTCGATTCAGCATTCAAAAAAAGGCTGGAGAGAATGTCCCTCCTTTTGTTACTTTCTCCCTTCTTTTTTCATTCACTTTTCTCTTGCTACCTCTTTTCCCTCTTTCCTTTATCAGCTCTCTCTTCCTCAGTCTTTCTCTCACTTTTAGACAAGAGAGCCTTTTTTCAATATTTTTATGCAACAGCCCTTCATCTATGTTAGTGCACAGCTGGATTTTATGGCCTTTCAGGCTGCTTCACATTGGAAACAGTGTGGGTCCACATGCAATGAAGCATGAAGCTCATACTTTGAAGCAACAGCGTAACTGCAGACCTGGGTAGCATTAATCCAGTCTCCCAGACCACATTACTGGGGTTTGATCTAACAGTTCAAACATACTAAAGCACTAAATAGAACCTCAAGAATAGTGTGAAGATTCTATTTTTGTGTTAGCAAGGAAGATCACAATTGCACACATCAAAATGCACATCAAAATACTTTAAAGAAAGTTCAAACTTAGAGCAATATTTGTGGATTGTATGTCAAGGTTTAGGTATTCAACAAATGTATAAAGACCTAATTGAGTCCCATAGAGTCAAAACATCTAAGCATGTCTAGACTAATTGTCATCCTTGTGACAACAAAATGTGCAGACCCATAAGAAGAAAAAAATCCAGAAGGAGATCTAATATGTTACATACAGCAATGAGATTAAATGAAGATCAGATGAAGATATTAGCTGAAGTTACGAACTTCTTAGATTTTTTTATTTTTCTCCTGAAAAAAGACCCCAGTAATGCCACATGTCTCTAGAGTTTCAGAAGCAATCTCAGCAATGTCTCAAATGGTGCTCAGATTTGCCAAGATATCAAAGTCTGCAATCAAATGTCAGACAATACAAACATTTCTTATCTAATTCTTTGAAGACCAAATTATCTGAGCTGTGCTATTCACATTCATTTTACAGCTATATACTTTTACTGTAGGTCAATACATGTCTGTTTGTCTATTTTTATTGCTCCTAAGGAAATTTGGAGAAACAACTGAGACAAAGATGATACATTACTAAGTGTAATGAACTACAAAAAAGTAACCTCTGAGCAATTACATTTTTCTCTGTGAAAACTTTCTCATGAAAACTCAATGCTGTGCAGTCTGATTTTGCCATGCCAATTTAGAAAAGCAGTAGTCTAGCCTTTATATTCACAATGTGTTTGTGTGGAAAGGTCTGAAGCAAAGTCAGCAGAAAACAGCAGAACAGACAATGATCTCTTGGCCCTTAGAAAAGCAGGGCATCCATTATTAAAAGCCAGACAAAGTAACACTCACCTCAGCATGGGAACCTTTCTCCACTGATTTGACGATAGGTACTCTGTTACGATCCTCTAGAGTGAAGCCATAACCACACTTGCTTGGCTTTATCTGAAACAAGAGTAAACATTTCACAGTTATCATGACTGAGTGGTGTTAGATCTTGGGGAAATGGGTAAACACTGAACCTTATTTTGTCATCCAGGGGAGTTCTATTACGATACATGCTTTAGGACCACTCCAATCATCTGAACTTCACTAATGACCACTATGCAGTTTTTTGTGGGCCAAGTTTGTCAACCCAGTTTAAGTGTAATGACAGGCTGGTTTAGTAACAGTCAAGTAAAATTACTGGGAAAGGGTCTAGAGTCAGAGCTGGCCTGAGTTCAGACCTGCCGTACGTGCCGAACCAGCAAAGCCCCACGCGAGCGGATGTCAGTGCACGCTATTGTAAGTATCATCAGCTGTAGGCGATTACAGAGGGCATCTCTCACCAGCAGTGACTTGGCGATGACATTCTCCACTATTTTTAGATCATGTTTTATGGGCTTGTGTTTGGTGTTGGATCCCTCCATTTCTTCATCAGCAAAGAAGCGAAACAGAAGAGGCTCATCCTTAAATTCACTCTTTTCCAGAACTGTGAAAATATAAAAGCAAGAATTTTAAGTCAATAAGTTCCCAATTCCCATTCAAATTGAAACCCCATAGTGGTACATTAAGTACACTAGTCCTGTGGTGTGATTTTAAACAGCATTTTGCTAATTCTTTTATAATAACTATGCATGCATCTTATACAAATTGAGATTCATTTTAAAACTTAAATTCATTTGTCACACCACATGAACTTTTAAAATCAACTGTGTGGCAAAAAGGTGATTAATAATGTTGAAAAACTGAAACGGTGACCGATCACAGAACCTAAACAATATACTTTCTCATATACTGTATATTCATATAAATTTTAACCTAAAATCTTGTTGAGAAAATTAAGTCCATAGATATGTAATGTGTCAACTACCAAATTTTGTTTTATTTCAGTATCTTATGATGTTGTTCTGTAATTGACACACCGTAAAGCAATTTTATAGCAACGATTTTGTTTTATGTTTGGCTTCTGCTTGTCATACAGTGCTTGAGGATTAAAATGAGGTGTAAATTGAATTTTGTCACACATAAGAGGTGGAAACTTGTCAGTGTATTGGAATGACAAGAGCACAGCTAGAGAGGGGAGAGTGAAGAGAGAGTTTCAAAGGGAAAGCTGTTTCTATGGAAAGTGTGTTGTTACAAAAGGCACAAGCCAGGATTTCAATCTGTCACCACAGCAACATGGACTCTAAACAATCCCTTCACTTTTGTAGTAAAAAATAAATAAATACACCCAACAAGAAAAAGGAGACCAGTGTTCTCACTTAAATGGGCTAGATTAGATAAAGCTGAATTAGTTTTAATAGTCACATAACCAAGTGAAACAGTTTATCTGAATAAACTCCAATTATCACATTCAGGGCCAGATCCTAAAAAATAGCCAGTCAAGTTATTGCGTTCCATAAATTTGTTGGTAGTTTGCCGCGTATGAAACGTAATTGTAGGCTGCTGGGAGCAGCCCGTCTCCTGCATAATAGGACTTTGGCATTGAGTGCCCTGAAAACGAGACCTGAATCCTGCAAACATTCGGTTGCCATGACAACCAGCCAGTCAAACTTGGATAGTGGAGAAGGTCGAGGCTTTTGTCGAGGGACAGAACATGCAGAATTCTTGCTAAAGCACTTTGTTACAGGAAAAGTTTAGCAATGTGAATTCGACTGAAGATCCCAAAATCCCTAAAACCAGACAACAGACCAGCCTGAAAAAATGAAAAAAGACAAAGAACAGCTTAAACAAGTCTAAGGTGGTTTGCTGGTCCTAACTGAAGTGCCTAACCTCCCTAATAGCAGCCAACAGACCAGCCTGACCAGGCTAGGAGACCAGCTGAGACCAGCAAACCACCTTAGGCTTTAGCACGGAGAGGATGAAAATATGACAAAATGGGGGAAAGATAAAGAAAAAGAGCAGCTGAAAAGAGCTCAAAACCCATCTAAAACCAGCTAACAGACCAGGCCTGGGAGACCAGCTGAGACTAGCAAACCATCTTAGGTTGGTTTACGCTGTTTTTTCTGGCAGGGTTGACAGAGATACAGAGAGGAAGTGAAGAAAGGGACAGATAGAATCCACCAAAGACAGAAAATTAAAGAAAGAAAATAAAGGAAGAATAAGATAGGAAACTAAATAAATAGCAATCATACCATGATGCATGAATCCATTGTCACACAGCTCCACCCCTAAGATCAGAGCCTCTTCTCTGGTTCGGCAGTCACCCTTAAGAGCAGAAAAACACAAGTGCCACACTCTTTGTCTGCTTACAATGGGTCAAATTGTCAAACACCCTCCCTTTAGTCCCAGAAAACCACATTTAATTAACACAAACACTAGTGTGGTCGAGTCGCCACAGTGTCACAATTCTGAAGAGTCACTTGACCACCTGGCATTAATTTAATTGTCAAACACAATACATCATCTCATTGAACATTGATATGCATGAATGTGAGGGTTGCACCACACTTCTAGTCCACAAGTCTAGTCCAAATATGCTGACATTATGGTGAGTCTTCAGCAGATAGAACTTGACTCTGAGGCTAGACACTGGTTAATTGTTACAGTGCACTTCATTTCCAGCATATTTTAAATCGAAATTTAAATTAAAACTTCCTGTGGAGGTGCATGTGTTTCCAAGTTGTCTATAGTATCATCATACCAAACAATCAGACTGACCCACTTTGAGTTTTTCCATTGTATGGTAAAAAGATGCAATGTGACTGAGACTAATATACTGCCTAACATCTCCTTCCGTTTTCAATGGCAGAAAGAATGTCATAGGTTTGGAACAACATGAGGGTGAGTAAATGGTAACAGAATTTTCCTTTTTGGGCGAACTATCCCTTTAATGTCAAAATAGTACTATAAATATTCAAATCTTACCTGTGCTATCAGCCAGTCGATTAGCTTGTTGGCCATGACCACAGATTTATATGTTCTTAGATGATAATCTTTATCCCTGTGTGAAAAACAAGAAACATGTTTACTTGAACAGGTCAAGAATGTGTCATCTCTGCAGCAGCCTTAAGAGACACATATTTCAAGCTGACCTTTAACCTTTGTCTTGAGTTACATTCACTTGACGAAGCTCCAGGGAGAGCTGTTCTCTGCTTTCATGTCACTACAACCATTTCCTCTTCATATTTCAAAGCAAAAACAAGTCCTTTACCTTATATTTCTTACTGTATTGAGGCTGCCACTTTTCACATGAATGAGAAATATAAATTGACCCTATTTACTTTCTTAACACATGTTCCTGGTCTTATTGTGAATGAATCGTTGTGCATGTCATTCCAAAGAAAAACAAATGTTTGTCTTCATGATCTTTCTTTAAAATGGACAAATTTGCTCAGCCTCTGAAATAACTTTCCTTTTTGGCTGGCATCACCTAGGTTGTGTGGGCACGGTAATGTACGATAATGTACACCATCCTTGCAAATAGTTAACATAGCAATTTAATGTAATAAATGTTATGGAAATAATGATAGATTTGAAAAAAAGTGCTACAATTGGTATAAGTCAAGATACTCTAGATAGTGAACTTGACCTTTAGCCTCCATCTCAGTCACCATCTTGGTTCCCCGTAGTTAGAGGCTCAAACAAATATGTCTTGATTCCTGGGACAAAATTGTAATCCTTTCCACTATCAACTGCAAAATCGAATTAAAATCGAGCTCCATTCTGATATGGAACGCCCACTTTTCACAATCCAATCAATACTCGATGGCTCAAATCAATGAAATCGATGGACCCTACATTTTTTGTTAATTATCCTTTTCACTGAAGTATGATGGTTTGCGAATGGCATTTCATATTTTCTTTGGCCACATCCACACTGTTTTCATGTGAAAACTCATTGTCATTGTTTTACAAAGCATTTTCAAAAGTCTCTGTGAAAAAACGTTTTTGGTGGAGAAAAATGCTGTTCTAGTGTAGATGGGAGGCATAAACATAGATAAATCAATAGTCTCGCAATTCTAACCATGCTAAGTGAAAGCAAATCGAGTTTTGACAACTTTTATCAATGCACAAGAGACTCCGGTGCTATATGACGTCACTCTATGAAACCTCAATGAGCAATTTTCTATGCTATGAAATTTACTTTGAGTAGACGTGATTTGTTAGTTTAGACTGCTGGAAGAAATTTTTGAGACTGCGCTAAAGTTACAAAACCTGCTTCCCCACTCCAGTAGAGGTCAACAGGTGCCTCTTGGCCCATTGCTGCCCAGCTGCAGGGCCTGGTGTGGCCTAATGGATACTTTGTGGCTGCTTCCAGACCACATAAAATCACTATGAAATGGAGCAGCGATTTTCCCATGAAGCCAGGGGTCTCTTGGGGGACACTCGCTGTGTTAGGCCAGAAAACTACAGCTCTGGAAGGCCCACACCCTCACAACTACTTAAAAACACACACACAGTCAAAGCCAAACTTAGATGTTTGCAGTTCAGAGAATTCAAAAGAAAAACATCCCTGTTCAATTTTTACATGACCAAACACCTCCAGATGATAGGAAATATGGCTTCTTTCGCAGGAAACTAAAATACAGTGGTGTCCTTTTTATTCTGGTGAGAAAAACACAGCTATGCAGGTCCACCAACTAGGCCTGCACCACACCGGCATAAACCAGCTTGGACCAGCATGGAAATTCATGCTTGTCTTAGGTGGTCTTTTCAGCAGGGGTGTGAAGATTTCTGTTTCATTACATAAAAATGTTTTTAAATCATATACCAGAAGTGTAAGCCTGGACAGGCAAAGCCATGCTTTAACAAATACAAACATGGAGCCAGCCTTCCTCTGTAGCTTTACCCAGAACTGTCACTGTGACAAATTAGGGTAAACAGCATTACTGCGGGCTGCCATATGCCTGGCATAAGAGCACTGCAATCTACAGGACAAGTGTATACAAATGCCAACCAAACCTTTCAACTCATCTTCAGTCTTAAAAATATACAAAGCTCTTGTTTTTCGTATGATCAATTGGTCATGTTTAAACGATTGTATAAAGGCCTATAGAACTTTCTTTCTCTTTGTTTTACCTCTTTCCCCATTAACGTTGTTCAAATCTTTGCAAATTTATTAAAAATAAAAAAACGAAAACAAAATCACATGTACATAAGTATTCACAGCCTTTGCCATGACACTCAAAATTGAGCTCTGGTGCATCCTGTTTCCACTGATCATCCTTGAGATGTTTCTACAACTTGATTGGAGTCCACATGTGGTAAATTCAGTTGATTGGACATGATTTGGAAAGGCACACACCTGTCTATATAAGGTCCCACAATTAACAGTGCATGTCAGAGCACAAACCAAGCCATGAAGTCCAAGGAATTGTCTGTAGACCTCCGAGACAGGATTGTATCGAGGCACAGATCTGGGGAAGGATACAGAAAAATGTCTGCAGCATTGAAGGTCCCAGTGAGCACAGTGGCCTCCATTATCCGTAAATGGAAGAAGTTTGGAACCACCAGGACTCTTCCTAGAGCTGGCTGCCCGGCCAAACTGAGCAATCAGGGGAGAAGGGCCTTAGTCAGGGAGGTGACCAAGAACCCGATGGTCACTCTGACAGAGCTCCAGCGTTTCTCTGTGGAGAGAGGAGAACCTTCCAGTAGAACAACCATCTCTGCAGCACTCCACCAATCAGGCCTGTATGGTAGAGTGGCCAGACAGAAGCCACTCCTCAGTAAAAGGCACATGACAGCCCACCTGGAGTTTGCCAAAAGGCAAAGAGAAACAAAATTCTCTGGTCTGATGAAACAAAGATTGAACTCTTTGGCCTGAATGGCAAGCATCATGTCTGGAAGAAACCAGGCACCGCTCATCACCTGGCCAATACCATCCCTACAGTGAAGCATGGTGGTGGAAGCATCATGCTGTGGGGATGTTATTCAGTGGCAGGGACTGGGAGACTAGTCAGGATCGAGGGAAAGATGAATGCAGCAATGTACAGAGACATCCTTGATGAAAACCTGCTCCAGAGCGCTCTGGACCTCAGACTGGGGCGAAGGTTCATCTTCCAACAGGACAACGACCCTAAGCAAACAGCCAAGATAACAAAGGAGTGGCTACGGGACAACTCTGTGAATGTCCTTGAATGGCCCAGCCAGAACCCTGACTTGAACCTGATTGAACATCTCTGGAGAGATCTGAAAATGGCTGTGCACCGATGCTCCCCATCCAACCTGATGGAGCTTGAGAGGTCCTGCAAAGAAGAATGGGAGAAACTGCCCAAAAATAGGTGTGCCAAGCTTGAAGCATCATACTCAAAAAGACTTGAAGCTGTAATTGGTGCCAAAGGTGCTTCAACAAAGTATTGAGCAAAGGCTGTGAATACTTATGTACATGTGATTTTTTTTTTTTCGTTTTTTTTTTTTTTTTTTTTTTTATAAATTTGCAAAGATTTCGAACAAACTTCTATCATGTTGTCATTATGGGGTATTGTTTGTAGAATTCTGAGGAAAATAATGAATTTAATCCATTTTGGAATAAGGCTGTAACATAACAAAATGTGGAAAAAGTGAAGCGCTGTGAGTACTTTCCGGATGCACTGTATACAGCCATCAAGCACCGTCTTTTCCAGGGACGTCCCTACATTTCAACAGGACAACTTCAAATCACATACTGCCCGGATTTCAAGTGCATGGCTGTGTAAGCAGAGAGTGTGGGTGCTAGATTGGCCTCCCTGCAGTCCTGACCTGTCTCCAATTGAGAATGTGTGGTGCATTATGAAGCACACCATATGGCAACGAAGACCCTGTACAATTGTGCAGCTAAAGACCTACATAATGGATGAATAGGGGAAAATTCCACTCTCTAAACTTAACAAACTTGTGTCTTCAGTGCCCAAATGCTTAATAAGTGTTATTAGAAGAAATGGTGATGTTTCACAGTGGTAAACACTTGACTGTCCCAACTTTTTGGAGCATGCTGCAATCATCTGATTTGAAATTACTGTACATTTTCAAAAACAATGAAATTCACAAGGAAAAACATCATATAATCTGTAGTTGTGGTGCTTTCAATATAGCAAAGGGTGAACAGAATTTACAAATCGCTCCATTTTGTTTTCATTTGCATTTTCAAACTTTTTCGGAATTGGTGTTGCAGTATTTATTTTATGTAAGGATTTGGGGGTGTACCAGGCAAGCTGGATGTTTTCTATATGGGGAAAGCGGAGGCGTCAAACCCCTCCTGAGCTCCTCTACCAGCAGGAAATACCAGATATTTAAATTGCTGTGTAGCTATATTCTCTAATTATAGTTACATAGAGATGGTTGTCACAGGGACTAAGAGTAGAGAAATAAGTTTCTATAGGAGTTTGTATTTGTTCGTATTCCAGTATAGGATTCCAGTCATTTGCAGTGCAGTCCTGACACTGAATAGTCACATAGGAAGACACCTCTACCACTGGCAGAACCCAGACTGAGAGAGACAGTCAAGGATAACTTGGTGTTATGACCATTTCTTTCAATTGTCATTGTGTTCAACTTCATGAACTAGGACTAGACAATGGCTATTTACTAAACTATGGTGTCCCACCACCATGTTGACTTTCACAAGTCCCCAAACTTAACTATTCAGTCCAGCTAGAGAACTGTACAAATCCATTACAGGTCAATTCTGACTTCAACTGTATCAAACCCATCCAGAAACCTGTTTGTTTGTTCAGCAGACCATCTATACACTAACCTTAGAGAAGTCAAAGTCAGTGTAAATATGAATGTAAGATAACAAAGACAAGGACAGTTTTAGTGCAAATACCTACAAATACAAATAAAAATCACATTGTGAATGTACAGTAGGGTTTAAAAGTCTGAGACCACATTGAAAATCTTGAAAAAAAATTCCATTTAAACCTAGATATAGACAAAATTGTAGGATTTTGAAACATTTAAAACAAAGAAAAGGTATGAGATAAAATGAAGAAATATTTAGGATTCTTTACTTTTTATTTCAAGCTCACTCTTCAAATGTAAGCAAATTTGTTATGTCCTTTGTATAAAAGGTCAGATCTCCTTGCTTAATTTTTCAATTCAACTTTTCACTCAAATTGTCATATTGATAATATAATGTGAAATGAATGTACAGTATTACTGTATTAAAATTTGTATCAAATCAGAAAAATGCATTTTGACTAGTGGTCTCAGACATTTGGACCACTGTATACTGTAAATGGATGCTCTGATTCTAGACAAATTCCTCCAACACAGCAAATCTTTATCTAACAGACCCCAAACTCTGGTTTTTCTGTAGTTGCTATCTTTAGATAGAAAGGAGAAACAGTGGGGGTGTGAAAGCACCTGGAAGAGCTGGTGTAACTGCAGCTAGCTGTAATGATGTGGAACTAAGATACTGGCCTCTTACCTGATCACTGGCATGAATAAACTATGGAGTCGGCAGAACAGTCTCACACCCTGAGGGGGAAAAGGGCATTCGTTACCATATGCCAAACTTTCCAAAAGCCACAGAATGAGACAGAGAGCAACTGGTAATTTAGCAGAGCAGGGCCGGTTGAATTACCTTGGAGATGACATCTTGCATGTCACTGCGAGGGTGGTATGTGCCGTCGTCATAGCGGAACCTATAGAGCACTGGCTCGGGCTTAAACTGATGCTTGTCTGTAACTGGAACGAGTTTAAGAGGGCAGAGATTAAAATCTTAAGCCTAACCTTAAACCTAACTTAAAAAGTAATATTAAAGCATTAAAGGAATAGTTTAGCCAAAAATGAAAATTCTGTCATAATTTACTCACCCGCATGACATCCCAGATGTGTATGAATTTCTTTCTTCTGCTGAACACAAATAAAGATTTTTAGAAAAATATTTCAGCTCTGTAGGTCCATACAATGCAAGTTAATGGTGGCCAGAACTTTGAAGGTCCAAAAAGCACATAAAGGCAGCATAAATGCAATCCATAAGACTCCAGTAGTTAAATCTATTTCTTCAGAAGCAATTTGATAGGTGTGGGTGAGAAACAGTTCAATGTTAATGTCATTTTTTTGCAATAAATCTCCACTTCCACTTCCAAATTCTTCTTCTGTTTTTGCCGATTTGCATTTTTCCTGCATATCGCCACCTACTGGGCAGGGAGGAGAATTTATAAAAGGACTTAAACATTGATCTGTTTTTCACACACACCTATCATATCCCTTCTGAGGATATGGATTTAACCCCTGGAGTCGTGAGGATTACTTTTATGCTGCCTTTATGTGCTTTTTGGACCTCCAAAGTTCTGACCAACATTCACTTGCATTGTACAGACCTACAGAGCTGAGAAATTCTTCTAAAAATCTTCATTTGTGTTCACCAGAAAAAACATCTGGGATGGCATGAGGGTGAGTAAATGATGAGAGAATTTTCATTTTTGGGTGAACTATTCCTTTAACCAAATTAATGCAAAATCAGGGTTTAGGATGGAAGTAAAACATAAGAAAGTTGCATATAATGTATATGTAAATATAATTAACTGTAAAAGTGATATTAACAACAATTTGTATTTAGAAGCAGTTCCAAATTAAATTATTTATTTCTGCAAGTGATTTTTTTTACTGTCTTGTGTTCCAATTGTGTTACTCAGTAGTTACTTATCAACATTAACTCTGCAATATAAAATGTCACTAAAGTTGTTTTGTTTTATTTTAAATGTGTGGGGAATGAAATACGAGGTTCAATAAGGCTGAAAGAATATCCTTGCTGGTATTAAAAAGTCTGAAAACAATGACACAAAAAAGCTACAAAAACTTTAAGCAAGGAATTAAGAAGCTGTTAAGTGGAATTAAGAGGCTTTCGGCACCATGTAAGCACAAATACAAGTAATATTACAGTAACATGCTTATGAAAAGTAATCCTGCTATCTTTCATCAATGAACTCCTCCACCTCAGCAAACACTCAGCAAAGGCTGAGATACTTCTTGTCAAACCTGTAAATGTGAGCGAGTGGACAGGGAGCCCTAATGCTCAAATGTATGTCTCCCTGTTAGGAAGCGGTGAAGTGAAAAGTGATTTAGCATGAAATCCTGGCTCATTGCCAATCATTTTCTTTTAAGAGAAAAGTCCATATGGTGAGTCTGAATTGAGCAGAACCTAACCCTCCACCCAAACAAATAACAAAGTAATAGCAGGCAGAGGACAAACCATTTCCCTCAGTATTACACAAAAAGCGACGTGTGAAGGGATGAATGTTTGTAATGCTTTATATAAACACAGGCTAAGTTATAAAAAGCCAGCTTCTCTTAGTAACTCATCCCAGAACAGCGATGATGTCAGGGTTCTTGAAATATTAAGAGAGCTATTCGTCCAATGTGCCATCTGTATAACAGAAACACATTAATAAAGCACAAATGATGATGGTGAAGGACTATCAAGGGACTATTTGAGTCGAGAAATGAAAGAGATGAGTCAATTCCACTAGTTTTGACAGAAAACTCTCCAACAGTTTCGCTGGGTCTTGGTCGTCATTAGTTCAATACAGAGTATTACAGTATACAGTTCACCCATCATGAAAAATCACTCTCATGCTGTTCCAAAACAGTATGATTTTCTAATATAGTGACCAGGAGATGTCAAGCTCCAGAAAGAAAAAAAAAAAAAAAAAGAAAATGACGTCTATATGACTCATGTACTAAATAAGTCTTCTGAAGATATACGATAGCTTTGTGTGAGGAAAAGACCAAAATTTAAGTCGTTATTCAAATTTGGTGCATGAAGACACATCGCACTAGGTTTGGCTTTAATAACACCAAAAGGTCTTATAACCGAACGTGACGTGCCACATGGGAAAATTTGGGATCCAATTTGAGAGCTATGATGGAGGGCAAGATTTTCAGTGAATAACAACTTAAATTTCCGTCTGCTCTCAGACAAAGCTACTGCATGGCTTCAGAAGACTTGAAATTTTGTGCAGACATGTTAACAATGTATACAAAAAATAACACCACAGTTCTGCTTTTTTCCAATTTTAAATCCCCTCTCCCCCCACCCGACCCCCCCTCCCCCCCAAACACCAATATCCCAAAGACAATTACACACAGAAGTACACAAAAGCATACAACAAATAAAAAAATAAAAAAAAAATAAAACAAAAAGAATCCTCCTCTGCATTCTCAGGTGATAGGTCAATGGTATCAATGTAATCTAAAAAAAAGGCTTCCACATTTTATGAAAAGTTTTTAGAGACCTTTTAAAGAAAATCTTAATTTTTCCAATTTCAAACACAACAGAATCTCTTTTATCCATCTATCATGTGAAGGTGGGGAGGAGTGTTTCCATTTAATGAGAATGAGCCTTCTAGCCAGTAATGTGGTGAAGGCACTACATCTTGTACAGTTAAAGACATATTAGATTTAACAGGAATTCCAAACAGAGCTGTAAAATGGCTTGAAGTGACTGATACATTAAAGATCTTTTCAAAAGTGTCAAATATTTTAGACCAGAACTCTGCCAATCCTGGACAGGACCAGAACATGTGAGCATGATTGGCTGGAGACTGTCTGCATCTATTGCAGGTGTCACTTCGATCCGGGTATATCTTTGCTAATCTGGCATTGGTTTAATGTACTCTATGCAGGATCTTGCATTGTATCAAACCATGTCAAGCACATATAGATGAAGAGTTCATTAAATCAAGTATGTAATCCCACTCTACTTCCGAAATGGCAACTCCCAGCTCCTGCTCCTAAGTGTTCTTAAGAAATACAGTGGGGTCTGGATTTAATGAATCTATGGATTCATAAATGACAGAGATTAACCCTTTTCTGTCTGGACTGAGAGAGAGAAGGAAGTTCATTTTAGAATCAGGAGGGAAATTAGGAAATTGAGGGAATAGGTTTTGTACAAAATGCCTGATCTGAAAGAAACGAAAAAGGTGAGTGTTAGGAAGATCATATTTATCTGATAATTCTGAAAAAGATAAAAATATTCCTTTATCATAAAGGTCCTTGATGGTAAAACCCCTAGAAGACCAGTCACGAAAAACTGGGTCCGAACATGATGGCTGAAAAGAATAATGATTCAAGATAGGAGCCAAAGCCGATGGTCTAATCAACCCAAAATGTTTCCTAAATCGGACCCATATTTTAAGAGTAACTACTAAACTGTCTGAAACATCTTTGGTAGTTACAGGAAGCTGGTAGCAAAACTTTTTTTTTGTGGATGACATTTCCATTTGGACCCAAATAGGATGTTCGGGGGCACCTGAAGAACCAATCCAATAAAGAAGTTTATTAATACTGCAGGCCCAATAGTACTGTTGGAAATTAGGTAGGGCAAGGCCCCCCTTAGACTTTGGAAGTTGGAGAACCATACATCTCTTAATTTATGCACACTTATGTCACGGCTCCGGTGAGTTTGTCGGTGTGTTTTGTAATTTTCTCTCCCTCATGTCTCGCAGGTGCGGCTGGCATGCATGATCAGCGTTTCCATGGCAACATTGATTGTTTCCAGGGGGAACGCTGATCTTGCCACTGATTAGCGTGCCGAGCAACACCTGTTCTCCTCTAATTCACTCCCTTCTTAAGCCCGTCGTGTTCTCAGTTTCTTTGCTAGATTGTTGTTTGATGTTGAGTACTAACCTCACTCTCTCTGCCTAGTTGGTCCTGTCTCGTGTATCTGTTGGTTGCCCACGTGTCGGGTGTGTGGTTGCCTTCCAGTATTGCTGCATGTCAGCTGGTCTTCCACGGAGGTAACCTCGTCTCTGCCCACGTGTCGGGAGTTAAGTTCGCTCATCTCTGCTGGACGCTGTTCTGCATCTCAGTAGCTTCGACGGAGGATTCTACGAATCTGTTCCTGACTTCCACATGCACAAACTCATCCTACGAACACACTTGCGTGACTACGATGCACACGCCATTGGAGATCGCCTCCCGCTGCTGCAGGCAGTGTCTGGCTTTTCTACATTCCTCAACACAGTGACTGCTCATTATTATTGTTAAATCCTTTGAACTGTTCCTCTGCTCTTGGGTCTGTTTGTCTCACTATCATTCGTTACAACTTATTGCCCCACAAAAAAGTTTGGTATCCGATTTAAAGTGACAAAAAATACTTGTTAATAAGTGTTGGTATATGTTGAAAAAGGTATAAAAATTAGGGCAAAATTACAATTTTAACCAAATTAACATGGCCTATTAACAATATTGGGAGAGAAGACCATCTCTCTATATCTGCTTCACAGACTTCAAGCAAGTAGTGAATTTTTTTTTGTGAAGATGGCTGTGAATGACTTGGTAATAAATACACCTAAATATCTGAGCCCCTGCTGAGCCCACTTGAAGGGAAAAAGATGCTGAGAAAGCTTCTCAGTTGGTAAATTGATGGGGAGCAATTAAATTTTTTGATGGTTCAATTTATAACCAGAAAATTTGCAAAATAAATATCAATATCTCCTTATGTTCTACGGAAGATAGAAAATCATACAGGTTTGTAATGGCATGAGGGTGAGTAAATGATGACCAAATTCAAATTGTTTGGCAAGATATCCCTTTAATTTTGTTTCTGAGAGTTAACTGCAGCTACTATAGCAATTTTTAGCCAGTACTGACATTTAGAAACCCATATTATGTTAGTCAGAGATGAAAGCTGATGGCATAGAGTGGAAATGGAACTAACCGTGGTGAATGATGCCATTTTCCAGTAGGGCCTGACCCAAATTAACCCCCTCCTCAGAGTTATTGGTCTCTCCGATTTCCATCAGCCACATCACAAACTCACTGAGAACAGAGAAGCAGAGAACACATAAATAATGTGAGGACAAACAACAAGGGATCCACAAATGATAAGAATGACTGTCAAAAAAATCCATTAGAATTGACTGATCACACCACAGGGACAAGCTCAATAATGAATAGTTATCCTGTGCAGTGCGGTGGAGTTTAGAGAAGTCCAGTCACTTTTCTAAATTATGATGTAATATAGTTTTGAGACCCTCAAATTTATTATCCTAGTAATTGTTATTTTTTAAAAATAAATATTTAAAAAAAGCTATATTACACGCTTCATTTACCGAAAATTGTTATTCATAGCAAACAACAAAAACATGAGATTAATGAGGTGCACTGCAAAAATCATTTTCTTATTTTTGTCTTGTTTTAGTAAAAATATCTATACATACAGTACATAAAACAAGCTAAAAAATATATATTTATTGTTACAATAAGAATAGTTTAAAGAGAATGCCTGTATGTCTTGAATTAGGTATATTTTTCCTTCACTACATTTGGTTACATTTATGCTTAAAACAAGGAAGAACTATTTACCAGGGGGAAAATATCTTAATATCTTAAACAATTTTGCTCCTCAAGACTACTGATTAAGTACAGTAAGTTCTCTCCTGCTCTTTCAATCTGTCTTGCTCTCTACCATCTTTGTCTTTTTCTCTTGACAGTTAAACTGAAGTTAAACTGACTGCCCTGTATAATTTTGTAATTTTACCTGGCAAAACCACCAGCTCAGAAGACAATGTCTGATTCTCTCTCTCCTTCCCTCCATCAGTCAATTTTTACACAAAACCAAAACGAACATGCCCAGCTCCACCAGTGTAATCCTGTGGTTCTTTCCCAAGTTTAGAAAACCCAGTGGGGATACAGCATGAGAAACATCAAGACACCGGCAGACTTAAAACCGCTATGTGTACGTTAGTGAGAGAGTGAGAGAGCTAGAATGAGTGATGGATACAGAGAGAGAAGGAAAGAGAGAGTGACAGGGAGGAAATAGGCAGATTGACACAGTGGCAAAGTACAAATGTAAAGCATAACACCAGCAAGGCATGTGTGACAGAATGAGATTGAACAAGTATAACATAAGAGAAAGAGACAGAAAAGAGAGAAGGTTTTGTCAGCCTGATATCAAATTCAAGTTGTTACCTGCATTTTTACACAGTCTATATGTCACACCATTTTCCTGACAACAATGTTCTCATCACTGAAATTACTAAAATGCTACTTGAAACTACTGGACCCACTTTACATCAGGTGTCTTTAACTACTCTGTAATTAAGCATTTGATACAACGAAATCTGATTCAATGAAATCTATTTTGATTATCATGTACATATGTGTTGCTGCATTGTAATTACATTTAAAGTGCCTGCATATATTTACAAATTTAGTTAGACTATTAACTCAGACTCAGTAAATAATTTCTTTATAGATCTCGCTTTGTGCACAGGGGCATTGTCATTCCGGAACAGAAAAGGGCACTCCTGAAATTGTTACCACAAAGCTGGAAGCAAACAATTCTCTTGTATCTCATTATATGCCATAGCATTGAGATTTGTCTTGACTGGAATTACTGGAATAGCCAAACCTATTTTTGGCCATGCCATTTACTTTTGTGCTTGAGCCATCTGAAAAATGAGAGGAAGAATGTGGAGGTGATATTTAGCTTTCTTTTAGCCGGATGTAATACTTCTACATGCCAGCACTACTAGAACAAGATTTTTAAAACTACACTTAAAAAAAATTTTTTTGCAGGTTGCTCAGTTTACTTAATTAAAATGAACTAAAGCAACACAATTCCAGAACATTTTGTCACAACTTGATTTTGTTTAGTTCTATCCAATTAAATTTGTCAAACTGAAGTTTACTTAATCCATTTGAATTTGGACTACATGAATACTTTTTGTAGTATTGATGAAACTGGGCAGGGGATTTCCATTTTCCAACATGCTTTGCATGGGACTGGATGGAGTGAACAAATGTTGAAATTAAGTGTTATTTTACGCATTTTGAGATTTGTTAATGTTTAATGTTCTGTTATATTGGTATTTAAAAAGAATGTCTGTTAGGCTGGAGTTTTGGGGTTACCATTGTGGTTAAGAATGGCACTTGTGATTGATTTGACATAATCCAACCAAATTATTTTAGCTGAATGAAATTGACTTAATTTGAATGAAAGAAATTAAACTGCTTGTAAAAACTCTCTCAAATTCAAGGTAATGACTTAACAAAGATCTTCCCTGCACAGTTAAAAATGTCAGCCCTAAAAAAGCTTTTTACTTCTAAAGGGCCGTTTACACGACAACGTTTTCAACTAAAAACGGAAAACTTTTTATGCGTTTTGGCTGTTCATTTACACGACAACAGCGTTTTGGGGCCTGAAAACGCAAACTTTTGAAAACGGGTTTCAAAGTGCACGTTTTTGAAAACAATGCCGTTATCATCTCCGTGTAAACATACAAAAACGCGAATTTGTGAAAACAATGACGTCATGCGCACGGGTATTATGTGTTACATAAAGAATGATGGATTGATAGGCATCAATTTGAGATGAATAATTATCAATATGAATACTGGTGTCTGTGCAAATAACAATAATCAACTATTTATTTATTTGGAGTGTTTTGTATGGAGTGTGAACATTGTACAGTAGGCAGAACCTGCAATTTGAAAATCTTAAAATTAATGTATGGATTCAGATGGGAAAAATGTATTTGTATTTTAAATGGTATTTATTTATATACATAATTTTATTTGATGTACCCTGCAATTCATTCGCCCACCGCTTATGTATATAGCCTAGAGACAGAGATGTGATGCCATGTACAGTATTCAATAATATGCTTAGAATATGAAAACGTGAGGCAGTGAAAATGCATGTCAGATCCAGTGTACACAAGACCTCTCTCTCCATCAGAAGTTATCCATATATCAGAGTTCTGTCTGATATCCAAAACCAGTCAAGATCAACAGCTTGTTATGTTAACTTACTCTCCTACCAGCCCAAGAGTCAGCGGGGGGAATACATTTTTTTTTTTTTTTTTTTTTTTTTTTTTTTTTTTTTTTTTTTTTTTTTTTGGACTCAAGATGGCGCCGAGTATGGCTGCTGCGTTGCGAGCTCCGACACAACTTAGCAATGGTTTGTTTGTTTTGTTTACAATTCTTATGTTTCTTGTCTTGGATGTTGCCTGCCTTATTGTCTACGACAGACAAACACTTTTGGACATTGGCTCAGCGATCTCACACCGTAAACCGGACTTCACATTCCTCAATGCCGACCCGCTGTTTACAAACACGCAAGCGGAGCCCTTTGTCTGGGCAGCACGGCCGCGGAAACGCAGGAGGAAAAGGGGAAACAGAGCCGGCGTTCTCATCAGAGTAAGACGCCGCGCAAATCGACCCCCGCTACCCACTATTCTACTGGCAAATGTTCAGTCTCTGGATAACAAGCTCTGCGAGCTGAAAGCGCGGATCTCTTTCCAACGAGAGACGAGGGACTGCTGCGTTATCTGCCTTACGGAAACTTGGATGTCTGCTGAGATTCCAGACTCAGCCATTGAACCCGCGGGGTTTTCCATGCTCCGAGCGGACAGAGCGAAAGACCTCTCAGGTAAAACTAGAGGAGGTGGTGTATGTTTTATGATCAACAAATCCTGGTGCGATCAGAGGAACATACATTCTATCAAGTCTTTCTGTTCTCCTGATCTGGAATTTCTTATGCTTCTGTGTCGACCATTCTGGCTACCGAGGGAATTCACAGCGGTCATTATCACTGCTGTGTACATCCCCCCACAAGCCGACACAGACCGGGCACTCAAGGAACTGTATGGGAGTATAAGTGAGCAGGAAACCGCGCACCCTGAGGCCGCGTTCATTGTGACCGGGGACTTTAATAAAGCCAGTTTAAAATCAGTCGCACCAAAATATCACCAGCACATTAGTTTCAACACACGAGGGGACCGGGTTTTGGACCATTGCTACTCTCCGTTCCGGGATGGCTACAAATCCCTCCCCCGCCCACCATTTGGAAAATCGGACCACTCTTCCATTCTGCTTCTGCCCGCTTACAGGCAGAAACTGAAACAGGAAGCACCCACCCTCAGAACGATCCAGTGCTGGTCGGACCAATCAGACTCTACGCTACAAGACTGTTTTGATCGCACGGACTGGGAGATGTTCCGGTCCGCCTCTGATGACGACATCGAGCTTTACGCTGATAGCGTAATGTGCTTCATCAGAACGTGTGTAGAGGAAGTGATTCCGACCAGAACTGTGCGAATCTATCCGAATCAGAAGCCGTGGATCAACAGCGATGTTCGCGCAGCACTCAATGTGCGGACCTCCGCTTTTAATTCCGGGAACGCGGAGGAGCATAAACAAGCCAGTTATGCCCTCCGAAAAACTATCAAAACAGCAAAACGCCAGTACAGGAGTAAGATTGAGGGACAGTTTAACACCACCAACTCTAGAAGCATGTGGCAGGGAATTAACATCATCACGGACTTTAAAGGGAATAAAAACTCCGCCATGAACACCGCTGCCTCTCTCCCAGATGAGCTAAATACTTTTTATGCTCGTTTCGAGGGAAATAACACCGCCCTCGCGGAGAGAGCTCTCACGGCCGAAGCTACAGAGGTTAGTTCACTCTCCGTCTCTGTAGCGGATGTAACCCGATCATTCCGACGGGTGAATATCCGCAAAGCCGCGGGTCCAGACGGCATTCCGGGCCGCGTCATCAGAGCGTGCGCGAACCAGCTGGCTGGTGTTTTTACGGACATTTTCAACCTCTCCCTCTCTTTGTCTGTAGTCCCCACATGCTTTAAAACATCCACCATTGTGCCTGTTCCAAAACAATCGAAAATAACTTGTTTAAATGACTGGCGTCCTGTTGCTCTGACCCCCATCATCAGCAAATGTTTTGAGAGACTAATCAGAGATTACATCTGCTCTGTATTACCACTCAATCTTGACCCGCTGCAGTTTGCTTACCGTAACAACCGCTCCACTGATGATGCCATTGCATCTACAATACACACTGCTCTCTCCCACCTGGAAAAAAAGAACACTTATGTGAGAATGCTGTTTGTAGACTACAGCTCAGCATTCAACACCATAGTGCCCTCCAAGCTAGATGAGAAACTCCGGGCTCTGGGCTTAAACAGCTCGCTGTGCAGCTGGATCCTGGACTTCCTGTCAAGCAGACGCCAGGTGGTTAGAATAGGCAGCAACATCTCCTCATCACTGACCCTCAACACTGGAGCCCCGCAGGGCTGTGTTCTCAGCCCACTACTGTATTCCCTGTACACACATGACTGTGTGGCAACACATAACTCCAATGCCATCATTAAGTTTGCTGATGACACGACGGTGGTAGGTCTGATCACTGACAATGATGAAACAGCCTACAGAGAGGAGGTGCACACTCTGACACACTGGTGTCAGGAGCACAACCTCTCCCTCAACGTCAGTAAGACAAAGGAGCTTGTGGTGGACTTCAGAAGAAAAGACAGAGAACACAGTCCCATCACCATCAATGGGGCACCAGTGGAGAGAGTCAGCAGCTTCAAGTTCCTGGGTGTCCACATCACTGAGGAACTCACATGGTCCGTCCACACTGAAGTCGTTGTGAAGAAGGCTCATCAGCGCCTTTTCTTCCTGAGACGGCTGAGGAAGTTTGGAATGAACCGCCACATCCTCACACGGTTCTACACCTGCACTGTGGAGAGCATCCTGACTGGCTGCATCTCCGCCTGGTACGGCAATAGCACTGCCCACAACCGCAAAGCACTGCAAAGGGTGGTGCGAACTGCCAAACACATCATCGGAGGTGAGCTTCCCTCCCTCCAGGAAATATATACAAGGCGGTGTGTGAAAAAAGCTCGGAGGATCATCAGAGACTCCAGCCACCCGAGCCATGGGCTGTTCTCACTGCTACCATCAGGTAGGCGGTATCGCAGCATCAGGACACGCACCAGCCGACTCCATGATAGCTTCTTCCCCCAAGCAATCAGACTTCTGAACTCTTGATCTCCCACGATCAAAATACATCATCCCTGCACTTTATTACTCTTTTATCTCACACCGGACTGTCATAAATTATATTACTGTCATTATATTATGTCTCTCTTAACAACTGACTATCAACCGACAGCCTGAATGTCAATACAGTACAATACTGTACATTCTATATATATACTTTTTTCATATATATTTTAATTTTTATTGAATAATGTGTATCTATATAGTATCTATATAGTAAAAAACAAAAAAAAAAAAAAAAAAAAAAAAAAAACAAAAACAGCATATTGTATACTGTGCAATGTATGTTATTATTGTATATTGTTGAGTGTAATTGTGTATAACAGATGTTTAAATTGTGTTGTGTTAATTTGATGTTTTAAGTTGTGTAATTATGTATAACAGATGTTTAAATTGTGCTGTGTTAATTTGATGTTTTAAGTCGAGTTTAATTATGTATAACAGATGTTTAAATTGTGCTGTGTTAATTTGATGTTTTAAGTCGAGTTTAATTATGTATAACAGATGTTTAAATTGTGTTGTGTTAATTTGATGTTTATTGTAAATTGGTGTATGTCTCATCACTGTCACGACTGCTATGTTGATCGGAACTGCACCCAAGAATTTCACACACCATTGCACTTGTGTATATGGCTGTGTGACAATAAAGTGATTTGATTTGATTTGATTTGATAAGAAAGCAGGAGACGAAGTGATGGTAAAAATGAGCAGAGTTTATTCAATAATCTTGAGAGTTCAGTCTATAAGCATGCGCGTGAGTACTTAAAAACAACGCGCGAGACACT